>NW_017306351.1:1748119-1770349 GCF_000935625.1 Nanorana parkeri | reverse complement strand
TTATATATCTCTGATATACAGTAAATAAATAGTGCTCATTGGAGGAAGTACCCATGCATGGACATAGCAAAGGAATGACAAGATGCAGGTTAAACTTTCTTTTTACTTTGGGTCCTAAAAGGATATTTGCCGCCTTGTTTGTGTATGACAGTATAAACAGTATTAAAAATTCCCTTTGCAGTGTGCCTGGATCCACCAGAGTCTCTGAATATCATACAGACAGAAGATGGCAAATGGAATCTAACCTGGATAACTTTTTCAAATAATATTCTTAATACAGACACTGAAGTCTACTATAAACCCTTGGGGGCATCATGGCAGGTAATCAACTCATGCATCTGTTTTGCATCTTAATATCAAGGACAAATGTACACAGGCATTTCATGATCTTCCAAGTTGCTTTGTTTTGCTGATGGAGTTCCATTGAGCTGTTTTGAGCTAGTTTGCAGCTGTGTTGAGATTTTCCTGCATTCACATTGACTTGCATGAAGAAAAAATTAAATCAGATGCATGCAAACATCTATGTATATGAGATTAACCTGTACTCAGGCAACATGTAGACTGCCATTGCTGACCTCTCCTTCAAAAAAATGCTGCTACTTTGGCTTCATAATTTTGTATCACTAACTTTGATACCCAGTTCTTACTTAACACACTATTCCACGTGAATACCTTAAAGTATTGGGGACAGAAACAGCCAGATAACTAGCACTTTCTGAAGGAGGTAAGCATTAGCAAACACAATAGACACCCCCAGTACTGATCTCAAGAACAAACTTCATTTGGAAAAAAAAATTCAAATGATGGCTGTTGTTTCCCTGAGATAAGGATGTCAGGGGTGTCTGCTCACTACAAAAACATGCATGTACAGCCAAACCAATCATGCATGTCAATGGAAAACTCTAATGTGAGCAGGGTATTTTGGTACTCGGTGTTCTGCCAGCCATCTCAAAGGTAATTTTCACGAACAAATTAAAAGCCATGATCAACATTTAATTTTAGCACAAAAATATCAGTTACTATCAACAAAAGTAAGCTGCTCATCAGTTTTCATTCATAAACAAAAAGAAATACTGAGGTGTGCCACATATTTTTGTTGATTGTTTCTGGAAATACAGGAGAAGACAAACCCGCACAGAGCTGTTAAAGCCAGAGCACCTGGAGATGTATAATCGCAGCTTCCCAAAAATATCTACTAGTAGATAGAAATGCATTTTGTTACTAAATCCATAATAGCAAAGATGGCTTTATGCTAAGACAAAGCTTAGGCCATGGTAAAATGGCCAGTAAATTTACATTGTCAGAAATATTGACGAATCTTAAAACCAACTACACGTCTGATATTGCTATCGGTCTACAATAATACAATGACTGGCTGACTCCATGCTTTGAGACGCATTGAGAAGAATAGTGGTGTTGCACAGGCTGGAAAGTGGAAGAGTAGATGAGACAATAATTTGCAAAACATATTTTTTTTTTTCTTTATGATTCTCTATAACTTAGAGGTGAAAACTAGCAAAAGACAAGTCCGCGTCCAATCAGAAACACAGCCTCCCAAACTTGTCCCCTCCACCTACACCAGTGCGGGCAATTAATTTTCTCAAGGGGCCACATAAGAAACTGAGACTGTTGTGGAGGCCTGAACCAATAGGCTTAACCTAATTCTGCTCAATATTACCTTCATCTCTTTATACAAACAATAAATGATATGGTTTTGATAATGCCCCCCTTAGAGTGCCTCCCTACATTGTTTGTCCCCTTTAGAGTGCCCCTTTATATTATTGTCTCCATACAATAGTAGGCTACTTTATTTGTAGGCCAGAGCCAGGAGCCGGCAGGTGGAGGAGGCTGCAGGAGAGGATGGAAGAAGATACACTACTGTTGTGCTGTTATGCTGGGGAACACATTTGACATCACTGGTTGATAGGACCACCGGCAGTCCTAGCAACCAATGACTGCAGAGGAGGTGGACACCTTAAATCATTGGTCGCTAGGAAGCCAGTGGTCCTAGCAACCAATGACTGAAGAGGAGGGGGGGCTGAGTGGGCTATGGCTGGCAGTGGATGCATTGACATTGGAGGCTGGAGCATCCATTGTCAGCCAGCCATAACTGAGCGCAGGTCACCGATCGCAGTCCGAACAGAAACCACAACTTGGTCTGCAACCCGGACAGGGACAGCCAAAAGGCCGGATAAAATGCCCAGGTCTGTCAGCTCAGCCTGATATTTTTTGCTAGGTATTCAACTTCAAAGGGACAATACATCTGCTGAACAGATAAATCTCTTAGATATACTGTATTTATAAGGTGCACATCACTATCCAGCTCAGCTCACCATTCATGTTTATGAGAACAAAATTAACACGAGTAGAGTGATGCAGTCAGACACTATTAATCCCACTTATCTTAGGGGGAACATTCTGTGAAGGTTCTCATTTATCCAGGTCATTGTACATTTGTAAAAAATAAATCAAGGCAACTGGACCTGCTGTATTTTTCTTGAAAACGTTTCACTGGTCATGCGACCAGCGTACTCAAATCAGAATGAATTTCTGAATTGAAAAAGCTAGTCGGCTGACCAGTGAAACGTCTTCAAGAAAAATACAGCAAGTCCAGTTGCCTTGATTTATTTTTTAGGGGAAACAGGATTTTCTAACCGGTTCAATTGATGTTCCCAATGAGAACTGTTGCCTGCCTTACTCCTTAGATATTGATATTCATTCATTAAAGACCAAAAATGGGGGCCTGATTCATCACTATGGGGTCTATTCACTAAGCTGCTGTAGCTGCCGAGGGCGGGTGCAATGCTAGTTTGCTATTGGCTATTGCAAATTGAAATAGCCAATATGAATCTAGCAATGCATTCCTAAGGCCAAATTTTTTTTATTTGTGTCAGAATAAAGAAAAAAAAGACAAAGCAGTGTTTCTCTCCTTGGCGGCCAGGAGCGGGAGAGTCCCGGAGCGCCAGGGAGAGTTTGCTGTCTGGAGATCAGTGTCCCTGGTTAGCTGGTAACCAGGGACGCTGATCTCTCTGCAAGTGGCCGGAGCCAGCTGTAAGATCACGGCTGGCTCCGCCCAGCTGCCACAAGCAGGCTGTCGGGCAGCTTCGGCTTTCAGCGCGGCTCAGCCAAGCCGAGGCATATGCGTTCGGCTCGACTGAGCTGCTTGACCAAGTTCGGGGAGCTGTACGGACTATAGTGAATAGCCCGTACAGCAGCCCTTCGATTCTACTGAACCGAAGGGTCCTGGGGCCAAAGCTAGCCGAAGGATCGGCCGAAGCTACGGCTAGATCCTTCGGCTGCTTTGTGAATAGACCCCTATGAATAGCCTTGCTATGGCACTTGTTATATCACTTGTAATATCAATCATTAATTGTGAATAGATATGTTACAAAGGCCTGTGGCTGTGCAAAACTATGATTCATATATTTAATTTTGCACTATATCACTTGGACACATATTGACTTTTACAGATTTCTAATTAAAATATTTACTATCAGGATGCAAGAAAACGCACGTTGATGGAGAAAGAGCTTTTCATTTTACTGCTTGGCCTTGAAAGTGACACTTTGTATGAAGCCAAGGTCCGAGTAAAATCAAAAAATTATGATCCTGGAGCCAGGTGGAGCAATTGGAGCCAGTCTATACAATGGAGAACTCCTTCTGAAGGTACAGTATAGTGTATGCTTTGCTGTGATGGAGGGTCATGCTGTATTGATAGCTGTGCTTTGCCTTTAGAACACTTTACAACATGTGTACCACTTTTCTGATCACATTCCACATTTTTCTGACACAAACCCACTTAAAGTAGTGATTCAAAGCCCTAAATGGAAATTATGACGAGCCACTTCAAATTTCAGAAAGTTACCAAGTTATATAAGTTAAAAAAAGACACATGTCTAGTGAGTGTAACTAAAAGAAAAAATTAAATAAAAACATTAGTTAATTAAACACCTGTATCTATAGAACAATACACCCACTGCTGATCCAAGGTAATACCAAGATTAAGTACAACTAAGATCCAAATTAAGACTAAAACCCCTTTGTCCCATTAAGACTAAAGCAAGGTCTAATTTGCTCGAGCCAGGAAATAAAAAAACCTTCCTGATCCCCCAAGGCAATCAAATACTCTTGGGATCAACAGTCTCTGTTGTTATTGGTTATAAATATTAATAGCCACTTATATTCTAAATTTCTATTTAGAAACATATCTAGAAAACTTCAGAGTTGGCTAGGACTAGATCCTGTGGAAGGATACATCACATTTTTACAGCTCTTTATGTGAAGAAGCCTTTCCATATGGGGAGGTTAAACCATTTTTTTTCTCCAGATGCAAATATGCCTCCTTGTCCTTTGCAATGAGTTATTAAATTCAAGTGTATACTTTATGTATTTATACTGCATATGGTGATAATAGCCCCATTAAACACCTCTTCTCAAGAAAAAATACATTCTGTCCTCTTTGCTTAGGTCCTCAATACTCCTTATTGGTGATCCCATCAGTTAAGTGCACAGATCCACCCCCCTTCAATAGTCATATAATGTGCCAGAGCCTAGAAACATATTCGGGACGGCTTATATTCGGGACAGCTTATACTCGAGTATATACGGTATTTTAAACTAGAGACTGGTGGTGCTATGTCTTTTTCTCCATATTAATAAACTGCTTGTGTTGATGCCATTTTATTATAGAGGCAAAGAAGTATAAATACTCGTAGGAGAAATTCAGTCTGTCCCGGCTTTGATAAATTCCCCTTTCTGAGTATAAGCCTACTGATAAGCCTTTAGGCCTTGGATCTTGGTAAATGAAACTGTTGCAATTCACTTTTTGGCCCCCAAGTGAGATATAAACGATATCTATATGAGAGGGATGCCCTATTTAAAGAAAATAATCTCAACTGTAAGGTTAGCTTAATCCGTTGGATTGTTCAGATGGAATATACTGTATAAGGACTTGTGTCAAATCACCTATTAAGAATGATTAGCTTAGATTAAAGTATATGAAGGCATAAGCAATAAAATCTTGTAAAAGCTTTAACATGTTAATGTAATTTCAAAAGTCATCTTCAATATAATCTGCAACTTTCATTGAAATAATAGCTGGTGATCCTCCCATGAATTGAATTGTGCATGTGCTTCCTGTTATATGGTGACAACACTATGAGGGTTAATAACAAAGCTGCCGAAAAAGAAAAAAAAAAGACGAACAAATAAACAATTGGGCGGAGCTAGCAGTGGCAGCTAGCTCCGTCCAGCTGTTTCCTATTGGCCGGGACTGAATAACAACTGGGCGGAGCCGAAAACCTGGGGGCGCTGATCTGTCATTGCAACTGGGCGGAGTTGCCAGTCTCCTAATTGCTCTTGTGCTTTGTCACACTGTCTGGATTTCTCCCTATGGAGACTAACAGGGTTATTCACAGACGTGTGACAGGAGAAGTGAACAATCTAGGCCAACATAGCTGAACTAGAAAGTGAGCTGAGATGGAGAATGTTTCCAAGTCAGTTATTTTGGCCTAGATTGTTCTCTTCTCCTGCCTTCTCTAAACTCTTCACCCGTTTTGAATAACCCTGTAAAAGTGGCTGTGTGGAAGCACATTGCAATGGCATAGTCTGCTGTTGTTACTATCAGGAACACACGATAGTAACACCGAACTTAAAACTGATACACAGAACATAAAATTAAAGGTCAGTCAGTTAGGTAGGACATAGTTCTTCACTGAGATCAAAAATATTTCTGAGCCCTGATTGGTTTATGATACAATTCTGCTAATGTCGGAAATCATGCAGGTAAGGTATAATAAAGTATTTGGGCAACAAACATGCTCATATAAAAAAAACAAATGTATAGAAAAGCTCTCACCACACTCTTAGTACAACTGTGTGAAGTAAAGAGATATGGATATGAAATTTAAAGCCATATAAATTTTTATTAACCCTTGCAGTGGGACTACTCCCACCGGCTGGCTCTTAAGCCCCATTCACACTAAGCGGTAAATCAAATGATTTCCGCCGCGATATTTTGCGCATTTTTGCCGCGTGATATAGCGAGAAGTCGGCGGCCAATGATATTCAATGGAGCTGTTCCAATGTACAGCCCAATGTCGCTCGTCACTGTCGCTTGCGCAGGACCCTTTTTCCTGCGGATGTCGCGCGATTTTTCTATTTTTGAATGCAGCCCGACGGTGAAGGTCGCGCGATTTTTCTATTTTTGAATGCAGCCTGATGGTGAAGGTCGCGTGATTGTCGCTGGAACATCGCCCGAACAGTCGCGCTATCCAGCCGCGTGGAAATCCGCTCGAGGTGAGTGTCGCTACATGAGAATGGGGCCTTAGAGCGGTCCTTTAATCGTCTCTCCCCCTCCGCTGTGCTGCGGCCAAGGAGTCCTCGAGTCATCACAGTGTATTGGACGTGAGGACATTGAGGGACATAGCATCCTTGCAGCTGAGGAGGAGACAGGTTGGAGGGAGTGTTGCTGGATCAGAGGTTTGGATAAGTATAACAGAAACAACCAGTTAGCCCTTTCACTGAGGGGGTAGCCCCACTGCAAGGATGAATACAATTTCTGCCCGGAGTTCTTTTTACAATAAATTGACAAACTTGAAAAAAAATGCTACAAATGCAACAATTGCTGCAATCAAGAAATCAAGAAAAAAACTGCTGTGTGTGTATGTATGTGTATATGTATATATACACAGTGGGGGAAGTGTATCAAACCTGGAGCAGACAAAATCTGGATCAGCTGTGCATGCCAACCAATTAGCTTCTCTCTTCAGTTTGTTCAGTTAAGATTTGAAAATGAGAGAGAGGCACTGATTGGTTGCCATGCACAGCTGCTCCAGTTTTGATACATTCCCTTCACTGTATGTCACTGTCTGATAACTTTTGTCTTTTGTTTTATGTTACAGAAACCTTACGGGTTGCAGACCCAAACCTGCATGTGACAGTTGTGACACCATTGATAGTGACTATGGTTGTGATAGCCTTGTTTTTGCTGATCATCCTTAACCAGGAAAGGTACATACCAAGACATTGGCTTTTTTTCTTTCTTCCATTCTAGAAAACATATATTATTGCATCTTCTGGAAACATCACATCTGTCTATTAACTTCACAGTGCTCAAATCTCAAGAGATGCTAATTAGTTCTCTTAGTAGCTAATATATACATTTCAATGCCATAGTATTACACAAGACAACTCTGTGAATTTGCATACATTAGAGGAAGAGGACATTTAAGTGAAAATCCAGTTTTACTTAAAGCCAATCTTTAGGCAATATACTTTAAAGGCTATCTCTGGGTAAAAAACTAACCTTGCAGTGGGGCTGCCCCTGCCCGGCAAGGGTAACTGCAGGGGCAGACCTTCCAGCTGCACCAGAGCCCGACACTGGGAGGTGCCCAGTGATATCTGGTCCTGGGCACTTCACATTGGTGGAATACAGGGCAGTGCAGGGTTCCTGGGGCCCGGGGGATTTCTGACAGGCTTCTGAGCAGGGGGTTGGATCCGAGAGCCAATCAGAACCGGCACCACTCAGAGATTCCTGTGTACATAGAGACCTCCATGTATACAGTATATACGGATCAATGTATAGTGGGTATAAAAAAGAATCACCCAACCTTAAAATAATCATATTTAGTTGCTTTGCAGCCAAAACTGAAGACACAGTTTTTGTTTTATCCAGCTGTATTTATTCAGTGCAACTTATATCATCCAAGTGACAGCTATAACACCATCATGTAAAAAAAAAAAAAAAAAACAGAATCACTGGGTTGAAAAAAGGATCACCCCCTCCTAAAAATGACTTGTAAACTCAATCAGCTGTAGCCAATCACCTTCCCAATGGCACACAAAGCCAGTTGACTTTCAACTGTGATCAGCTATTTTCATTAGCTCAGCATGAAAAGAGCTTTCCTGGAGCATTTTAGTCCCTGGTAGTGCAACTGAACCAAACAATCAACTATGGGTGGCAAGGCACTATCCAGTGGCGCAACAATCGCCATAGCGACCCAGGCGGCCTCTATGGGGTTTTGCTACGGGGCCCTGTGATTTCTAGTTACGCCCCTGGCACTATCAAAAGATATCAGGGATAAAGTTGTGGACAGGCACAAGTCAGGAGATGGATACAAAAACATTTCAAAGGCTTTAGCAATGCCTAGAAGTACAGTGAAGTCTATTATTATGAAGTGGAGGGTATTTGGTGCCACACAGACCCTCCCTGGATCAGCGTTTCGCTCCAAACTGGATGAAAGAGCCAGGAAGAAACTGGTCAGAGAGGCTACCAAGAGGCCTACAGCAACTCTGAAGCAGTTGCAGCAATTTATGACAAAGAGTGGTCATTGTGTGCATGTGATAACAATATCACAAATTCTCCACAAATGTGGCTTGTATGGGAGGGTTGCAAGAAATAAGCCACTCCTCAAAAATGCCACATGCAGTCACGACTGAGCTTTGCCAAAATGCATCTTCAAGATTCTGTGGCCACATGGAAAAAGGCGGTATGGTCAGATGAGACTTACATTTTATTGTTTGGCCTCCACATCAAACAATATATCTGGCGGAAATCCAATACAGCTCACCATCCAAATAACGCCATTCCTACAGTAAAGCATGGAGGTGGTAATATCCTGTTACGGGGTTGTTTCTCTGCAGCAGGGACTGGAACACTTGTCAGGATAGAAGAAAAAAATGGATGGGACAAAATACCATCAAATTCTTGAGGAAAATCTGCTGCCCTCTGTCAGAAAGTTGTCAATGGGAAGAAGGTTTACATTCCAAAATGACCACACAGTGGTTGAAGGAGAAAAACGTGAATGTCCTTGCATGGCCTAGGCAGAGCACAGATCCTCTCCTGATCATAGCAGTAAGGAGTGGATGTCACCGAACAGATACAAGGCTGATCAGGAGAGGGGCCATGCACAGATCCTCTCCTGATCACAGCAGTAAGGAGTGGATGTCACTGAACAGTTTTTTTCTGTGAAAAAAATGCAATTACCGGACCCCATGTCTGTCTATTTATATAAGATTACCCCTGATCTGCTGGCATGATCAGGTCCGGCAACAAGAACACTGTTCCATTTGTTTTTCAGGACCTGGCTGGAGTCGGGGTAACCATGTGTAAACTAATGCCCATCCGTTTATGCACGGCTGCCCATAGACTTACATTGAGCATCCGATCGGGGTCCGCTTAAAAAACGCACAGGCGGACCTGATCGGACCGGCTGTGTGAAAGGGGCCTTACTTACCTGATTCCTGCTCCTGCAGGCTCCAAGACCAGCACTTGCAGCCTTTTCCCCCCTATCTCTGGTGGTTGGTGGCCTACTGATGTCTTCAAGTACAATGCAGGGCCTTTAGCCTTGCATTAGAGGTGAGGACGCCAAGGCACAGTCCACAAGCAGGAGGGTAGGGAAGACAAGGTGAGCATCAACTGCCTGGGAAAAGGAGATCAGGTAAGTAAAACTGGCACCCTAGAACTAAAGGAGCAGTTAACCTTTGCAGTGCGGAGGTAGAAGAAGGGGGAATTTGTTTTCCCTGGGGATAGGTTTTATGTATATACAGTATATTATAATTGTTTTACCTGCCAAATGATTTGTAAATCCATGCAGATAGTACTATGATGGAGGCAACTATGCCAGAGAAACAACAAAAAGTAGAAATCCCCTCTTAGAAAGCTTTCACCATAACATGTGTCCTTATTGGAAGATCTACTTGAAATTTACATCCTAATGACAACTGTGAAATTATGGATTTCCCATACTTTTCTGTCCAGGTGACAATGGTCACCAAGACGAATAGTGGGTGGGTTTTCCGAGCAGGGACACAGACAGCGATAAAAATCTGACAATAAAAAATGTTTAACTTTAAGTACACTTCATATATTGTATATGATTCCTCTGAGTATTTCATTTTGAAAATGTATTTTATGTCTATTTTTAATTTTAGTATGTAGCAATTGTTACTTACATGTACTATGAATCTTTTCTTGCAGGGTGAAAAGGATCATTTGGATTGGAGTACCAAGTCCTTCTTCATTTTTTGACCCTTTAATGTCTATTTACAAAGGAAACTTTCAGGTATAATTAAACTTAAGCAATCAGCATGAAACATTGTTTTCAATACTGAGAGCCTGATGCTGGTGGCTTCAGTATAGAGCTTCTTTAGCCCAAGAGAAAATATTGCCTGAAGACCGTTTTTACCTTAACCCCCCCAAACAATAATCCGTAACAATAATCTAAATCTAACCTTCTCTCAGAACTAAATGACATCTTGTTGTAGATACCATTCTGCAGATGTTCAACAGTCCCACCCTGAAAGACAGCAAATACTAATTTATCAGTGCTGAAAGCTATGATCCAAGCCAAAGAGCTGTACTATAATATGACAAAAATGCATAAAACAGCATAACATGGTGCAAACAAAAGTAATATGCAGTAATCACCAGCAACTCATAGCAGAGCAGTGTTCAGGCCAACTATACTAAACTGTTAAAGTGTGCAATCTAATTTCTGCTGTGGATTAAAAAGTATCACATACAAGTGAACCTGTCAGCCATATTACACTTTTCCATGTAAATGACCTGCCCAAAAAGGATGCCACAATATTTCAGCTTTTACCTTTTCTAGTCACATGTGTCTGTCTCATGCCTGGCTGCTAAAAAAAAAGAAATGGCCTATGGGCTCCAGCAGACACAACCGCCAATCAATTTCAAGAGAAATAGCAATTGGCTATGGTGCACATTTTTATCTGATCACATTTATTTCTTAGAGGCTTTAGCTACAGAAAACCTCCCGCTCATGGATCTCAATAGGAAAAATAACATCCATGACTGGGTAATTTAAGTATTGATGGAAACATATTTCAGAGACAAGATCTTCTAGGAGGTAGGCTATTCTAGTGCACCTGACTCCCCTTTTAAACCCATGACTAGTTCTACATTTCCCTACACCACTTATCACAAGTGCACAGGCTGCCTCGGGCAGTTATATCTAGTGGGCTTTGTGAAGTTGTTTGCTAAGGTGTGAACATACTTATTTATCTTTTATGATACATCATGGTTTGCTTTGGTATTTTACAGTGTATCGTGTAACTGCCCAGCGCTATATTTAAATAAATAAATCAAATATTAGAAAAGCCCCTTAAAGGTTCAGAAAAGTATTCAGTGATCCAAACAATGCCACACATCTCTCAATCAACTTGTGCAAAAATCCCAGTAAGTTTGTGCAAACTTTACAAGCGTGCAAGAATCCTTACAAAATTTGTGCAAACGATGCAAACAGGTGATCAATCTCCCCATCCGTATGTGGCCACATACTGCACTCACCAGATGAGGTGGACAATTTAGATAGAAATGGTCTTACCATTAACCATCAGTATTCCCCTTCACCTCCTTTTCTCCATTCACCAATGCTCATTGAAAAGTATTAAAAAACATCCATAGCATAATACCTTAAAAACAATGAATTTATTTTAAAAGATTAAAAACACTCACAAAAGTTTTTGTAGCGATCACTTGTAACAATCCATGCCTTCCTAGAGCCACTGCCGGCGGGTTCACATAGGATCCAATAGTCGTCTATAGCAAACGTTTATTCAGCCACTCTCACAGAGCAAGCCTTCCTGGTGTCTAGTGGATGACCTTAGTGTGTATCCGCCCACCGATGCATTTTGTCATGTTTGTGGCATCGTTTGGATCACTGAATACTTTTATGAGCTTCTAAAGGCATTTTCTAATATTTTATGTATTTATTTATTTAATTATTTAAATATAGTGCTGAGCAGTTTGTTCATGATTGTTTGAAAGAGGGACTACCATTCTTTGCACAGCAACTGAATAATTTTTACATAGTAGTAGGTAGCGTGGATTGTATAGATACCGTAAGTATATTTTCCAGTGTATGAACTGTAAATGTGAAATTATGGAATATATCTGCATAATCTAGTTTCATCAGCAAAGATTTACAAATGAACGCATCCTATTTAATTGAATATTATAACATCTCTATCCTCCTACCTTTACAGAAATGGCTGTCCTCTCCTTTCCCATTTTCCTCATTTGCTCCAGAACCATGCCCTCCTGACATTTCTCCTCTTGATGTTAACTGGAATGTGGGGGAACAGCATCCAAAATTCCGATTTGATCACAAACATGAGATTCAGAATGAAAAAAACATACACTGTGTATCAGGTATCTCCAACAAGGGTTACTTTGCCCCTAACTGTCTCATTTATGATCATGTTGACCAGCAAGATTTCCAAACAGTTGCATCTCAATCTTTGTCTTCACCAACTGAGGACATGCCACTTTTCCATGCTGAATACCTATGTGCTCCATTATCCATAGCAGGTCTTGGCTTCCACAATAAGTCATTTGAGCTAGATTCTCCACAAAGGAACATGCAGTTGCCAATACTTGTTGAGGAAGTCATAAACAAAGCAGAAAATCGCTATGAATGTTCACCAGACTTACCAGTAACTGAGGAAGTTTTTGAAACAGAAGAAAACGATGATTTCATTGAGTCTCCAGGTGCGTGCTCCACAGCTGCCTTGGTGTTTCATGATGTTCAACCTGCATCATATATGTCTGATAATTCAACAGGATACTTCTCCTTGAATGAACTTCACCAGAAGCATGCTGTCCATTGCAAGTGACTGTCTCACTCAGGGCTGCATTTCCATCACTGGAGCCTGTAGGCACACAAACGTTTGGAACTCAAAATGGTATCCCCTATTGTGCCTAATTATAAATCTAGCTCAGCAGAATCAGAGAAATATCTTAGCAAAGCTTGAGAAGTTGATTATCTCCATTTTTGTACAGTGAGAGGAAAAGCCAAGTTGAGACATCCAGAAGAGGCTTATTACTCTAGGATTCCCTTATTACTCTAGGATTCTGGTGTTGATTTACTAAAGGCAAATAGGCTATTCACTTTGCAAGGGAATTTGCACTTTGTAGGGGAAGTTTCCCTAGTTTAGTGAATGAGGCGAAACTCTGTTGACTTCTAACACCCAATCATATGCAAGCAAAAATACTGTTTTCCTTGTTTGTGATTGGGTATTCTTTGCAAAGTGAAATTCCAGTACATTCATCAAGCCCAGTGAAACTTCTTCTGCAATGTACAAATTCCCTTGTAGAGTCTTTTTGCCTTTAGTAATTCAAGCTGTGTTTGTAGAGTAAAGATAAATTATTAGATAATGGATTTACCAATCATCAAATCTAGATTGCAGTATTTTCATTCTTAGATGAGAGATGCAGCCAGTACCAGTTTGTGAATAGCAACAGCAAAGAAGCAGAGCAATGAAGAAAGCAAGTGTTTACTCCTGTGCAAACACAGTATGATCATAAATGGACTTATATTTGAGAAGATCAATTGTTATGCTCTCAACCTTGCCCTCTGAAACATGTCTGATCTGTGCCTGAACTCTGAAGGCTGTAAAAAAAAAACTGCTTTTTCTAGCTCATGACACTATCGCTGCTGCTGAAAGGAGATGTATTTTATTCATCCATCCTGCCTAGATCACACGGAAGTACATCTCATGGCAAGTCCATGAGTCCCTTAGATTGTATGGAAAAAATGGCAACAACTTTTTCAGGTGGATTTCCAACTGATCCCTGAGGACTTATTTTAATGCTTTGAAAAAAAAAACATTTGCACTGAAACTGCATAAAACATGAGTGTGCAAAGTCTACAGATGAATCCCCACTTCTTGCACCTCTTTTTCTGGTTTCCATGATGACCAACAGGAGTGTTAAAAGAATGGGACATGATTAGAACCTCTGTGAGGTTTTTATTACTGTCTGTGCATTCCTATTCTGCCCCACTCATTTGTTGTCCTGGTGTCACGAGAATATATAGCGAGGTAACATCTCCCCAATGGATTATAAAATAATTCATACCGCACACTCTTATGTAATAATCCACCAACACATGCTCTGAGCATCAAACAAATTACACAATTGCATGTTTCCAGGAAATTGTCTCATTGTCACAGGTCAGCTAGAACTATGAGGTGAGTGAAAAGCACTCACCTCATAGCTCTCCTTTAATGATGGTAAATCTCCCGATGTGGACACTTGTTCAGATGACAACTGTCTGAGTGAGGTTTTTTCTTCTTCCTTTGATGTCTCTGGGACAGGAAGTGAAAAGAAGTCTCCCCACCTATACATACTGTAGACAACAAAATGAAAATTACTGTGGTTTTAAGAATTCCCTAATTGGCTTTAAATACACTTTAGGACTACAAAATAGAAAATAGAAAGTATTATTAAGAATACCAAATGGTTAATATTTATTATCAAACATTGATTAACTCTTTTTAAATATTCATTATTTTGGTAACAGTTAATAAAGAAGCTACTTTATTTGTCTTCCTTGTAGCAAAACCTCTGTTAACTAGTTAAATTCCCTATAGGCATATAAGGCATAAAGAATACATAGCTTTACATGAACTGAAGTGTGCAGCATCAAACGTTATATTTTTACAGTTTTCCATTATGCTACAATTTTGCATTGCTAAAAATGTTGTCACACTATAATAAATAAGAGGGAAATTGCACACAGATTTATGATGTACTCGAGGGAACTCAAATTTGGCATGACTTAGTTTGCCAACACTGATAAATACAGTGTGTCATATACAAACAAAGCAGCAATACTTTTAATCTTAAATTCTACATAATTTAAAAACAATTTAAAGAATAAAACAGGCTGCTTTAGGATATTGATAGTATAAAAAAATCATCATAACTCTCCAGATGTGATCTCAACAACAATAGCTTAGAAATAACTGAACTCACTTCTGTAAGTACTCAAAGATGAAAACTGTGTTGGTCAGTTTATTTCCTAATCAGATTTCAATTATTTGAAAGATAAAGTGGAACTAAAGTATAAAAAATATGCTACGAAGTACAAACTTTGGTTGAAGAGACTTTGTGTCTGCCAAAAAACACCTCATATCGCCTAGCAAATGTTTTTGTGTGTATACTACCTGCTTCGAATGTGCACTAAAGTATGTACAGTCAATAGAGCTGGATGATGGGATAATGTATCTTCAGGGCATGTGTGCAGAAGTTTCATCACCAGTTTATGCTCAATGGTCAAAGTAGTAATGAGCTGTTCCATAGGAGGTGTCAGAAAATATGGTGGCAGCATCAAAGAAACGGCAACAGCAAGTGTAGATGTATCAGCACTCGAGAAGAGCAGACTTGGAGGTACATCTGCTGTGCATACTTGCACATTATAACAAGGGATTACACCCCATCAAATTTTTTTTATGCATTCAGACACTGTGGTGGATTCGTTATTGCATCAGTACCAACATAACATTGCACATTTGTACCACCTTTGTTTCTTTGTATACAAAAGAAGACATTTAGTACATTTTCTGTCTCCGTATCTGAGGTTTGTCATGCTCAGACCTTTTTACCTTCAGTCACCCACAGGTACTTCTATCTGCCTTGTGATACAAATTACTGTGCAAAGGGAAAAAAATAATAACTTTAATGGGTCTAGTTATACAAATAGTTGGATAGATATTCATCCAGCAAAAATGCATGTACATTTTTTCTATGTGAATTAACTAGCAGTTGTGGGAATGGGGCACACTTGAGTGTTCTTGAGGCCATTTTCTCTTCTGGTTGAATGTTCTTGAAATATTATGAACAGTAGTGAACTGGGAAAAGTATGCATTATGGCCACTAGATGGAGCTGAGAATCATAAACAAATAAATACATCTTAGTAACAAGAGATACAATGTAACAATTCTACAAAACACTGGAGAGAATTATCACATAAAAGTAATTATTGCTACTACAGGGATCCCATTTATCTGCAAATTCCCTCCAGCATGTATCCCCAATGTATGTAAGTGTATGTAAACCATAAACAACGTAATAAAGAATTGACTATATATCTCCAAGCAATTAACTGTGATGGTAGCCACATCATATGGTAGAGGGGATTTGCACTATGGGGACATGGATTGGTTGTCATATACTGTAACCTAATGCAACCAAACAAAATTACCAATATATCCAAAAACTTCAAGAATGCTGCACAACCAAAGTGAATGCAAATAAGTTAATTTACCTTACCACCTGGGTACACAAAGGAAACAATAAGCAATCGTTTAAAGGCTTCCCCACCCTTTTTATGTTGAAAGGTGAGCTGGGTATGTAAAATCATCACATGTATTCTTCCCACCAGAAAAAGCACACCATCAGCCGAGGTAACAGGACACTAAAGTCCAATGTAAAAACAAAACTAGGAAAAATAAAGTATCCCATATGCTTCTGAGGATCCAATATCCATAAATATAGGTCAGAATCCCTCGTTAACCCATTTGAGTGTAGTTATGGTAACGTATTTATCCACCATATTTCATAACATTTGAGGAATGGAATTTTGTCTCCACCACTTTTGTCTTTTAAAACCTCCTGCAGATCTCAGATCGAGTTTTGTATGTTGCATATCAACAAAATCTCTGTAAATTTGGTTATTCTTGTCAGAAGGAAAAACAGAGCTAGGCAGTCCTTGATTTCTGGGTTGTTTCACCCATGTACTATAGATCAACTTACAGGGGTATACAACAGCATAGGTGACAAAAGAGGACTGGCATGTCAGATGGTTCTTGATTGTAAATGCCTGGTAATATTGTATAAACCTTGTGCCTTACATACCTAGCTCACCTTTGAATGTGAGAAAGGGCAGGGTTCACTTAAAACCATAATGCGTAGGTCTCCAGCACATTTCCTAAAATGCTGGTTTGCGTTGGTGATATTTGAAGGCCAACTGTTGCATAGCACCCAACCCAACCCAACAGATTAAGATTCAATTAATTATATGCAACTCACCCAATTGTTATATCTATCTATCTATCTATCTATCTATCTATCTATCTATCTATCTATCTATCTATCTATATATATATATATATAGTAGTATATGACTTTTGTGAATAATAATATCTGCATATGTGTTTTTAAATCTATCTAAGTATATACAATTATCATCATCGCTCCACATTTCTAGATGTAGCTGCAATGTTTAAAAAAAAAATAACTTCAAAATATAAAGACATCCACAAATATGTACCAATTTATGGTCTTGTTCCTCATTTGTAAATAGAGTACATACATACTGTATTTCTATGCAGGAATTTTCTGTAGCTTGAGACAAAGAGCTTCTGCCTTGTTAAATTCAGGTGACAGGTTGCAGGCAGGCTGACAGCACCACAGAATTGTGTTGATACGATGTTGTAAGTTTCCACAGAGGAAATGGAAACAAGCACATACACATGATTTAAGATATGTTACAGGCCTGATTTCTGTTTGACAGCCTGAGCAATAGTTGTGTTATATGAGATGACTATAACATTTATACTGACCGCAATGACATGTTATGCAAGGTGATGAAAGAACTTCACAGTAAGCAGTGGCATGATGTACAGGCCAAGGGGGTCAGACTGTCAAAGACACTGAAGGCAGCAGTAATATAAGATGACAACAAGAAAAAAGGAGGTACATGAATTCAGATTGCATCAGTGACTATCCAAGAAATTGGAAATCTAAAGAAATAAACATATAGGGGTCTATTCACTAAGCTGCCGTAGGCAGCCGAGTGAAAGACCGACCTGGAGTGAAGTGAGCCGAACACTGTATATCGTATATCGGCTGAAATCAGCTTTACATCGGGTGGCTTTGGGTCGGCCGAACATGCCCAGCATGTTCGGCCGACCCGAAGTGCAGAAGGAGTTCGATTCAGCCGATCCAACATCTGGATCGGCTAAGCCGAACCTCCGGCAGGCTACTCGCTGCTGTTCGGTCTATTCTCATAGATGCCGAACAGCAGTGAGTGAATAGCCGAATGCCGCTGAGCACCATTTGGCTTGGCTGTTCTGCTCAATCCCTCAGAGGGACTGAGCAGAACAGAAAAATAGTTAAAAAAGCACAAAAACATGAATAGAAAACGATTGTGCGGAGCTAGCAATGACAGCTAGCTCCGCCCAACAGTTTCTATTGTTCGGCAGTTTTTTTGCCCATAGGAATGCATTGCTAGATTCCTATTGGCTATTTCAATTTGCAATAGCCAATCGTAAACTAGCATTGCTCCCGCCCTCTGCTGATGGACCTGATGGAGAACTGCAGCAGAGGGCGGGTGCAATGCTAGTTTACTATTGGCTATTGCAAATTGAAATAGCCAATAGGAATCTAGCAATGCATTCCTCTGGGCAAAAAAATATTATTATTTTTTTATTTTGACACTGCTCCGTGTCAGAATAAAAAAAAAAAAGAAAAAGCAGTGTTTCTCTCCTTGGCAGCCGGGAGCGGGAGACTCCCGGAGCGCCAGGGAGAGTTAGGCTGTTTGTTTTTGAGAAAGCGAGGATATACAGCCAGGAAAGAGAGGGAAGGTGACTGAAGAGCGGCAGCCAGGAGAGAGAGGGAGTGAAGAGCGACAGCCAGGAGAGAGAGTGAGCGAAGAGTGACAGCGAGAAGTGGGAGCGAGCAAAGAGAGACAGCCAGGAGAGAGAGCGAGCAAAGAGAGACAGCCAGGAGAGAGAGAGAGAGCGAAGAGAGACAGCCAAGAGGGAGAGCGAGCAAGGAGAGACAGCCAGGAGGGAGAGCGAGCAAGCAAAGAGACACAGCCAGGAGGGAGAGCGAGCGAGCAAAGAGACACAGCCAGGAGGGAGAGCGAGCGAGCAAAGAGAGACAGCCAGGAGAGAGAGAAGAGACAGCCAGGGTAGAGAGAAGGGCATAGTAACGCACCCACCTGAGGCCCCACAGAACCCACCATAGATCCTGCACAGCCCACAGAGACTGTCTATGGTAAGCACTGCAGGGTCTCAGGTGAGCTGGTCGGGGGGGCCCTTTCCTTGCAGCTCCTTACCTGCCGCAGCGGGCTTCTTACAGCCCCGGTGTCCTCCACTTCCTCCCCTGTCAGTGCCCGCCCGGCGGTAGTTCCATCGTCCTGTTCTCTGCAGGGCAATGTGGAGTGCAGCCTCGGCGGGGGAGCGCAGGAGTTCCCTCTGCTCTGTGTGTCGGCTCTCTCTCTCCCCTCCTGCTCTCGCTGCTGGGTTGGAGACGGAGCCGTGTCTCAGTGAAGTGCCGGCTGGGGGGAGTGCTCTGAACCCGCAGTCAGATGCGCATTTCCCTGTACCACCTTGGCGCACCATCCCTGCTGACCTCTCTTGTACATTAGGTAAGTTAGGCGGCTGGAGCCGCCTAACTTGCATAATTAAAGAGCCACCTCTGGGGCCCGTCCTCCTGTCCTGGGCCCCCTCTAAGTGGCGGAACGCCAGGGCCCGGTCGCGGCTGCGACCTTTGCGACCCTGGTAGTTCCGCCACTGCTGCTGCCCTGTGTCCTGCACCTTGGTGACGGTAACAGTGCAGTCACTTTTCCCCCTTCTCCTCATGGCCTCAGGTGGTGACTCCTCAGAACCACCAGTCCCCCTCCAAGCTCCCCAGAGCCTATGAAACATTTTAGGCAAAATTATGACACTGTTTTGCAGTTTGGTTGTCTGAGAGGTGTCTGACCCCACTCCAGCTTGTGCCTGGCTAGGTATGTGACAAGGGCACCAACCTGCTGGCATCCCTTCAGCTGTCAAGGTTAACATACATACATACATACATACATACATACATACATCTGGCACATGTCCTGAAAATGGTGGTTCAGCAGTTCCTGGTTAGGTACCCTGACTTTTAGGATTTCCTGCAACAGGCCAGAAGAGTATGTGGCCACTTTAGATGGTCATAGCTACCAAGTCTTTTACAAGCTGCCTTACATGCAATTCCCTCCTCATGTATCACTTCCCCCTCCCTTTTAAATTGTAAGCCCTCAGGGGCAAGGCCCTCCTTACCATCTTGTCTTGAATTGCATTGTGATTGTAATGTCTGCCCTATATTGTAAAGCACTGCGCAAACTGTTGGCGCTATATAAATCCTGTATAATAATAATAATAGTAATACATCTACAGTACCTGCTGGAACTTCTGGTTATCCATGCTGCAGCAGCTGCACCAGTGTAGTGTAACAGTGGGCGTGCACTGGACTGCAGGCTCTGCATGGGCACCACCTGTGTGGTGCCAGACATTTCTTTGATTGCTCCAATAACTCTTTGTTGCCTGGTCGCCTCTATTGTTGCTCAGACCCTCTAAGGGATAATACAAACACGGGGCTCTCAAGTTACTCAAAGTCTTGGGTAGAATCACTGCACATCACCCCTTAGAAGCAGAGCCCGTCTCTAAGGGACACCTGGCCTGGCCTAACCAGTATATGCTAGTGATCTCACGCAGGCACTCCTCAGGTGTTACTGCAGCAGACCAGCCAATGCAAGCTCATTTCCAAGAAAAGCCTCCATCTTGTGGTTAAAAGAAGTTTCAGTCTCACACACAGAGCCTTTTCAATACTTTACTTAATGCTTCTTCTGTACAATATATTTCATGCGTTAGTCATCCACAACCAGGTGATGGCACATTCCTTATAGAACACACAACAGTAGTTACCAAGGATAGATAGATACAGAGAGTAGATAGATAGATAGTATAGATAGATAGAGAGTAGCCGAGGTAAAACCCAGAACCATGGAGTGAGGACTACCCCTCCCCCCCCCCCTGCACTGCAAGGGGTAAGTGCTCCTTTTGTCTAGGGAGCTAAAATAAGTTATGAGTCATACTCTGTTGTCATAATTACCCATCAGGCTCCACCCACGCACCCATCCACAGTATAAGTCTTCTACCGGGTGGAAGCTCAGTGATGCTGAGCCTGTGATTTTATTAGGTTCAGAGTTGTGGTACAGACACTCTGGCCTCATTGCGCCTCCTCAACGCAAATGGCGGTGCGTTCATGTACATTCATTCACAGCAGGTACAAGAATCTGGTGCAAACACCAATATTTGTTATGTGGATGCACAAAGGAATTCTAAAGAGTATGTAGGGCTCACCCCCAAAGGAGCTGCCAGAATCACCCGGGTCATCCCTCGTTGTCTAGGGGTTTTGATCTTCAGCTGCCCCCATTAGCATTTACCCTCCCTTTTCTAGTGCCCGCAAAACTGATATCCAAGCCAGAATTATAATGCTGAAGAATTTTTATTAACCATATTCATTCTGGGAGAGAGGGTATAGGGATCCTAGACATCCTGGGTAAAATTAGCACAGACTCCAGACTCACCAGTGCCTTTTTGTAATTCAGTGTAGATCCATTTTTTGCACAATTGAATAGGGATTTGAGTAGCAGATGAGCAGTGATGAGCACAAATCTTCCATAGGAGAGATACCAGACTTTCACCTGAGGTCCACTATGTTCCGGGCACCTCCAGTAGCCATCAGCTTCTCTTGTTCTCCTCCTCTGACAACAGCAAAGGCCTCCTCCAGACTTGAGGTCTAGCAAAACACTTCCCGCACTCAAGCATCCCCACCCCCAGGCCTCAGGCCCAGCCTAAGGGCAGGCCGGACAGCACACCAACCTGGGCCACTCCATGGCTGGAGCCTGAACTAAACTAGTCTGAGCACACGTCAACTCACTCCACCACACATACACCCACCAAGTATGCAACAGTGGCCAAGAGAGACCCAGCAACCCGCACACACACACCCACAGCATCCCCCGCCAGATGTCCCAAACCACAGCAGAGTCACACTCCACCCAGGTAGGTACAATCAATGCCATAACACCTGGAATTAACCAGATAAATGCCAACTATAATTCAGCCAGACTGACTACAGCCCCGCAATCACTAAGGGGGTTATTCACCCAGCCGAAGTGAAGGGAGCCAAACGGTGTTCGGTTATTCACTTCAGCCCTGTAGGGCTAATTTCAGCCATACATCAGCTAAAATCAGTTGTACTTCGGCTGCCTATGGCTTGCTTCGGTCAGCCAAACATGCTTTGTATCGGCTGAGCCAAAGTGCAGAAGGAGTTCGACTCAGCCGATCCAATATCTGGATCAGCGGAGCTGAAGCTCCGGCCGCTCCCCCTCCCAAACCATACCAGACCCTTTAGGTTTGATAGGAAGGTTAGGAGGGACCTCCCAAAGTTAAAAATAAAAAAAAAGCCATATCAGGCCCTTTAGGTCTGGTTAAGTGAGAAGGGGGTGGCATCTGGGTGTCCCCCATTAAAAAAAAAAAGCATAGGGTCGCCCCCAAAGTCATATCAGGCCCTTAAAGTAGGAATTTTAAGGAGGAACCCCACCCCCCCCAAAATGGGGAAAAAAGTGGGGTCCCCCCTAAAATTCGCAACCAGACCTTTG
>NW_017306351.1:1692915-1748072 GCF_000935625.1 Nanorana parkeri | reverse complement strand
GCCCTCGGCACTGGGAGGGTGCTTTTCCAGGGTCACCCCTGGCACATGTCCTGGAAAAGCACCTTGTCCCTGTGCCGATGGGGACAAGGGCCTCTTCCCCACATGCCCTGGGGCGTTGGTTGTGGGGTTGTGGGCAGGGGGGGTTATTTACATCAGGGTACCCCTTTAATAATGGGGCACCCAGATTGCCCCTCACTACGGCTGCTGTACAGGCTATAGAAAATAGCCTGTACAGCAGCCCTTCATTTCGAAAGAACCGGCGGCCGAAGTGACCCGAAGGATCAGCCAAAGCTAGGGCTGGATCCTTCGGCTCCTTTGTGAATAATCCTATACATTTCTAGTAGCCACCTCACAAAAGGTGATGGGGGCTACAAGTATCACAGACACTCTTTATGAATAATGGTGATTGCATTGCAGACAAAATTATGTCAGAGGCAATTCCACAACAGATTCACATACGCCATTTGTTGCGCAGATGGGAGACAGATTTCTAATAAGCGTCTAAGACACTCTCAATGAATTCTAGGGATTGTGTTGTAGACAAAATTGTGTCTGCAATTCTAGCAATTCTACTACAAATTCATATATACTTTACTGACAGTTACCCATAGAATATCTGTTGCAGTTTTCACCATTTGTAGCATAGATAGCAATTCAAGAGACTTTTTTTATATTTATTTTTTAGAGGGTTTTTTTTGCCATTGGGTTATGTCTTCCATGGCAGTGCCTGGCTTCCAATGCTTTTCATTTGGCAACAGCTTGTTTGTAGCCCTACAGATGGCCAGAACTGAATACCAAGATTTGCCCTTTTCCACTTCGATAGACGTCAGTGGGGCGCACCACAAAGTTGGTGAACCTCCAGCAAAATGTGCAAAGCAGATTATGAACCAAACCCAGGCAGATTTACTCATCCCTAGCAACTAGCATTTTCAAAGGAGAGCAGTAGCAGAAGTCCCCTAGTTCAGGTTTCCTTCAAATCAAGCTACACTTTTCTCTGAGCTTTCTTCTGGCAACATATCCCCTTTATTTATTGTAATTCCCTTTATTTATTGTAATTCCCTTGGATAAATAATCCAACTGTTACAGTTCAGGATTTCCATACATTTATGTTCTAGTTTTTCCTGGGATTTTTAGATTTCAGTTCTGGTATCTTTCTGACCTCTGTTCTCTGTCCAGCTGTGCCTGTTTTGTTCTATGAAAGTGTCTGTTTAGTACAATGATCTCAGCCTGTTGCACGATGTGGCTTCATGGCCCCTTGGGAACCCTGCTCTTTTCCAAAACAGCCAGAGGGGCCGAGAATGACTAATCTGTGGGGAGCTTGGAGATGTGTCAACAGCAGCCTGCGGTGTGTGAGGTGGTGTGTGTGACTGTCACAGCATGTCCCTGCATCAGAGCGGTGAGCTGTATGTCCAGGTGAACTGGAGGAGTATTGAAAATGTCTTTATTTCAGCCCCCTCCTGATCCCTCCACACTCCCTGAAGAGAAACCCCCGAAAGAGCTGAGTCCGGTAAGTGACATGTAGGATTAAAGTTCAGGTTTTTGCATGTAGATCGTAGCAGTGACATAAATGGCCAGCAGTCTCTATAATGTTGTTCTAGAAATACACTACCAGAACTGGAAATAAGGGGAATTTTTCCAATGGGGACATTTGTTCTGTTGACAACTATCTAGAGCTCAACACACACATTACAGTATGACAAAGTCCTGTGTGATTAGATTAAAGTATTTGGATAGTTTATGTAAGTCCACATATTACATAGTTTAGGCAAATCTAAAGGTTATTGTACAAAGATTGCATGGCTAGATTGTAAGGTGTATCATGAGCGTAACCTCACAACGACAATTCTTTAAGTGGTACTTAACGCTGAGAGCCAGTGCAGGCTTTCGGGTTACCACCTGTCCAGGATTCACACGGACAGTCTGGGTTTTGAATACTGTGTCTGGGTTTCATGGCAACAGAAATCCGGACACAAGATTTCAGGCAGACAGGGGCAACCAAAATTAATATAGGGCTACTGGCCCCCCCATGAAGATAGTCTAAACTATAATATTTACATATGAATGAGTGGCGCAATTTATATATGAATAAGCCACGACTCATTCTCCAAAAAAAATGTCCGTGCGTCACTAGAGTGTTCAGTTTTTGCTTGAAAAAAAGGTGGTAACCCTAGCAGGCTTCCTAATCATGTAATCACTGTGATTGGTTGTCACATCAATCACATGATTAAGAGCCTGTCCCTGGTTCCCAACTGGAAGTTGTCAGCAACAGGCTGGTCACTGTGCTGGGAGCTTCTAGCACAGAATGGTGGACACATATATGTAGCAGCCTGGCATTAAAGCCTACTTCCGTTTCATCACAGATATGTGTGAGGCTAGGAGCGCTGAGCGAGCATGCTCTAAGCACAGGACAATGGACACATATGTGGTTGTCTGGCTTTAAAGCCTACCTCCGTGGAATTCCATTCATGTGTAAGGCCAGGAGCACTGAGAAAGCGTGCTCACAGCACAAAACAATGGACACATATATATGGCAGTCTGGCATTAAAGCTCACCTCCATGGCATTGCTTACATGTCTGAGGCAAGAAGCACAGCAGAGAACAATGGGCACATACTGTATACTGTATGTGGCAGCCCGGACTTAAAGCCCACCTACATAGTATTGCATATATGTGTCAGGTCAGCCACATGGGGTTTGCAGAGATTTCAACTAATTTTCTGTTGTGTCTCTGGGGGATGAATTGGTGGGAAATCTTCCCAACAGCACACAGACAGAGGTTCTAATCATTCCATTGCAATCTAAAACTAAATAAAAAATGGTTTGTCTCTAGATATGCTTTACATATGTGCCAGCTGCTTTAATTCATGGACTATGCAAAGAGTGGTTGTTTAGAATTATGATTTTTTTTTATTATTATTGTGAATCATATATGTGCTGCAGTGCTGTCTTTAACACAGGGCAAAAGGGGCAGCTGCCCAGGGCCCAGTCATTGTTGTGGGGCCCAAAGGGCAGCTGCCAAAGGTGGCCTTTGCACCTGGATAAGGGATAGGGAGCCTGCCAGGTGAGGGGACTACAGCCTGAATCAGGGCAGCATGAACAGGGGGTGTCTGATGGGGAGGCCCTGAGTGTATGTACTGGCTGCTGCATGTGTGTATTAGGGAACACAACGTCCAGAGAGAGGGGTCACTACATGCTGCTTGTCTGTATGTGATGGGGGTCACTACATGCTTTCCATGTACATATGATGGGGGACAATAAACCTTAGTAAGGCTGCATAGACAGTCGTCTGCGGGCGCCGGTCGGGGGGGATGGGAGAGAGGGGGTGAATAATGCACCTTCACCTGTGTACACAATAATCCTTGCACAGGCCCCGCCCTTGAGTCCACAAAAGATACACCTGCGCCACTCTTCTGTTTACTGTGCGATCGGTATTGCATAGTGTTGCTCCGCTCCTGCGTATGCATGGGCAAAATTGCATGGCGGGGGCGAGTAGGAGGTCGGGATAGGTAGGAGCGGGGGGCCCAAGAAAGTGTTTGCCCGGGGTCCAATCAGTATTAAAGACGGCCCTGATGTGCTGTATTAAGCATACTGGCAAATTGTGAATCTCGTGTGCACCTGTCACAGAGAAATACAAGCAGGTTGTGTTTTCCATTTTGAATTGCACTGGGACAGAGATATGAACAAGGTTGATTGATTTGTGTGACAATTCAGTGTTTGCTACAGTTCCTCTGTGGCCGCTGACGGCAATACACCTCTGTGAAAAGCTTAGCTGGGAATACAGTCTTAAGAGAAGAATATTTTCAACTGCAAGTCCTAGCAGATGTATTAAATCTTTTCTACTGCATCTATTGTGCTAGTGGCCTTTCACCATTTTCAGTAGGCTGAAATGTAGCCTATAATCATATTTCCCTCTGCTATTACACCACACTAAACACGGATGTGCTACATGTTGGTTATGTCGTTATACCTACTGGTACAAATTATTTATTTTCTACAAGATCAGATCATATTAAACTTTACAGAAATAGTCAATTAATTCACATGTTCGGTACTTATCTTTCTATACAGAGGGATTGTCTACTTTTGTTTCATCTCTATTCATTATCACCACCTAAACAATCTTAGTTGTGTTAATATGACAAGGAGCTCCATCTGCATCCCTTCACTATGATGTATTTTTACAAAAATTAAACTGCTATTGTAGGGGATGCTTCTCATTTGACTTTCAGGTTTGTGGTGACTTCGAGGAAAAGCA
This sequence comes from Nanorana parkeri, assembly GCF_000935625.1. Taxonomy (NCBI): domain Eukaryota; kingdom Metazoa; phylum Chordata; class Amphibia; order Anura; family Dicroglossidae; genus Nanorana; species Nanorana parkeri. Next base: position 1,743,818 of record NW_017306351.1, on the reverse strand, counting down.
TGGAACCAGTCACTATAGCAGGAAATTAAAATTTTCGCAAGTGGTCTATACATAAAACAAAGTGTAGAACACCCCAAGTTTCCTATATTACAAGGAAGTGATGTTTTAAACTAGTCGCATTTTTACAGTAACTTGTATACCAATTAGTTGTCCAAATTGATTGACTGGACAGCACCAGGTGAAAGTGATCAGTGAATAAACATGCATGTTCAGCAGATAGAGTTGTGAATGTTAATTCCACAGTTGCTCTACAGAACCACCATATGATGTTAGATCTTCTCTACATGAACTCATGTCTATGGCTAGAACACTGATTCTGAGACAGGAATAATAAATGATTAATATTTAATCAGCATTTTAAGTTATAACAATACTTCATTCATGTTATCTACTCTCAAGTGTTACCGAACATGTAACTGTGACCTGCCTCAGGCGGCAAAAAGTCTAGGGACACCATTGATCAAAATCCTTATCTGCATACTATTTCTGTGTCAGTGGCTCATCGGAGTATTAGAGCTGCAACCAATGATTATTTTCATAATCAATTAGTTGGCTGATTCATTTTTTCGATTAAGCAATTAACAAGATTAAAAAAAACACCATCCTTAATTTAATAATGGAGTGTTACAAACAAAGTTTAAAACTGCATGCACAATTTTTTGCAATCACAATGCACTGGAAAGCACGGCATTGCGGGCAATCATGAGTGGGAGGCGCGTTTGGGGTGCCATTGAAATGAATGACACTGCAACACACCTCCCGCAGCAGAATTTGTCACGCTGAAACCGAAAATGACTTTTTTCCCATCTTTTTATGTTTTTAAATATCTGTATCGTAAGAACATGTATTGTAAGCACATGGCGCTAGAATAGCTTTAATTCCACACATGGCAGCTGAATGTAAATACAGGGCTGGTGCAATAGCCAGCCTGCAATTGGCCATTTCAAATTGCAATAGCCAAAAGCAGGCTGGCTATTGCACATGCTCATTGCTTGCTGGGCTCTCCTGCCAACGTGAGGAGAGAGCTAGGGGTTCCAACCAACTAATCAATAATGAGAATAGTTGACAACAATTCTCATCAATTTTTATCGATTAGTTGGTTGCAGCTCTACAGAGTATTAAAGAAAAGGGTCAATATGACAGCCAAGCAACTACCATTTTCAGAAGGAGAACTTACCTATGGCAGCCTCTGTGTTTTTCTTGTGAAATGTTTCATTTAGATAGTGAGTAGTGAGGTCTTTACATGAAGATCTATTAATTTTGTTGTCTCAAATGGATAACCAATAAGTGTGACGGTGTGTTATAATAAGGTTACAGTACTGTAGTTATGGCCTGGTTGTCATTGAGCTCTCAGTGAGTCTTTTTGCGATAAGTTGCAAAATGTTTAATATATAGATTCTACTATTTTTTAGTGGACTACCGTTCATTAACTTTTAAAAGGACCAAACTCATATTTAGACAGTTAACGCCTTCAGTGACATCAGCCACTTGGGGTTGTCATGTCACTTCTAATTCAGATATCAGGACTGGAGAAAATTTCTTGAAGAAGAAGAAGACATATTCCTAATTTAATTAAAGAGGTACAATAAGAGATAAAAGATAAAGAAGGTAGCCTCTGTACAGATTGTGCAAGACCTCATGAATTTCTATTATGATTTTGGTTTGGATGCTTTCTGCTGTGGCAAGAACCTCTACCATGGCTATTTCATGTTATATGAAAATGTCTCACTGGTTCGCTTAGTTATCCCAGTACAGTGTCCTCATTACAGAAACAAAGTCCACTCACAGAGTGAAAAGGTTTCACATCACTGGCACAGCTTTGACAACATAATAAAAACAATGATTGCAGCAATTTCTGAATCCTAGGCCCTGGCTGGAACATTTCGGATAGTGTCTTGTTGTTCTCTGCTTGATGACACGTATGTAGAGAAGGGTTGCATTCCACTGCACTATGTATGTCAGAATACAGGGTCTTCTCCTGAGGGTCTTAATTTCTAAATCAAGGACTCTTTTTATTTATAATAGCCCAAAAAGAGAATTTTTCTTGGGCCCAAGAACATAGTGGACCATCGATATATTCAGTTGAGACAATTGTGTAAATATACAAAGTAAAAAAACTAACATGTAAACCTTGTCTCTCTAAACACACAACACCTTACCCCTAAAACAAGCCCTAACACTTTTTTCACCCCGCACACTACAAACAATCTGCTTCTTAGCACTTATCCCCCTCCCCTCGATACTTAACAATTAATCACCCCCTATCTCTTAACCCTTAAAACATACATACCTAAAAGCCTATCCAAACACAAAAACACAAATCTATAATATTGTAACTTACCAATTCTTAGATGTGGTGGCTGAATTAGTTTGCTTTGCTCAGACTTTTTTCCTTTATTTTAACCTATCAATCCTGTGAATATTCTGAACAATCCTGGTGGTAGTGCTTCTAGTGGATCTGGTACTGTAGCACACCAGTCACCTCTTTCTAACATTATCCCACTGCAGTCTTCTGAGGCCCCCGCCAATGGACAGCAAATAGAAAAAAAGATAGAAGACTTGAGAGCTAGAGTGTCACATGACCACGGATTGTGGTGAGTATTTTTGGCATTTGCAACATTTTAGAGTATTAAGAACTTCATTCTTATCTTAAAAATAACAACAAAGGCAAGTTTTTGAGATTTTTAGTAATGGCAACCTATAAACAGATACTTATAGATAATTGTAGGCTTTCTATTGTTTGTATGGTTTATGTTGCTTTTCATCCACATGTTTCTCACAGTGACCATTTTCACTAAGGGCAGATTAAGCCATTTACTTTACTTGCTGGAGCTCCGGGTCTGCCTCCTTGAAGATGGGACAATGCACATCATCTCATGGGTAAAATAGCTTTCCCCTGATATCTCACAAGATATTGCAGTTTAGAGATGAGATTTCACAGGAAGGCACTCATGATCTAGCCTTCCCAGGATGCATCTGTGAGGCCAGGGCTATATCACCAGTGCTTCATTCAACCACGTTTATTTCAAATCAGCATGCAGAGCCGCATTCTGATATGATGTTTAGTGACAGGGGGTGCTTTAATACTTTGGTCTCTCTTTGCTTCCTGCATTACCAGCAGGGCCGGATTTCCCACAAGGCCAACCAAGCCCCGGCCTCAGGGCAGCAGGGGTGTGGAATTCCTATCTCCCAACGCCTGGGAAATGCAGTTCCAGGTGCCGAGTGGGTAGTTGTTTTCTACATTTAGCCCACCGCTGTCGCCGAGATCACCTGTATGCAGCCTGCAGGTCTGCTATTCTCCATTGGGGTTTGGCAGTTAGGGGGGCATTGAGGAACTTGGCCTTGGGGCAGCAGAGAAAGTAAATCCGGCCCTGATTACCAGTCACATTTTAACAGACAAATCAGGTTACCATCTTACTGGTTACTTTGTAAATCTGCTCAGCATTATTATACATTAAGCTGTCTGTGAGATGCAACAAGGATGGCATTCCAGCACCACCACCAAATGTGTCCCAGGACCAGAGGATTAAAGATTAAACGCCATGGGTGGCACAATATAGCAATGTCTGGATAAAAAAACTGAACATCTCGGTTAGGCTATGCTCCCTATATGCATATTAAGGTTTAATTTCAATCTTTACTGTAGTGTTCATAACTGAGTTTGTGGTGAACAAAAGTCTTGGCGGATCATTCACTTTCTTGATTGCCAGCAGGGTCCTATTTTCCATAATGGCACTCGTGGGCAAGGAAGGGGGGGAGGGGGTGCTTGCTATAAGCATAATAAGGTTTAATTTAAATCTTTACTGTAGTGTTCATAACTGAGTTTGCGGTGAACAGAAGTCTCAGCAGGTCATTCACTTTCTTTATTGCTAGAAGGATCCTATTTACCATAATGGCACTCATGGGCAAGTGGCTAGGACAGCAAAGTAAAGGGGGGCAGCACTAAGGCTTAACAGTTACACAAAGATTTTCCTATTTTGTTTCCCTTTTGTGGCCACCATTGAACATCTGTAACTAAATGCAGCAAGAGAACTGAAAACTGTAGGGGGTAGTGTTAAGGGGATATAGAAAAATCAGATGGTTCTTTATAGCTATGAAAACATAAAAACATCTCTACTTTTGTATTTTAGATTTGGAGAAAGTAGTTTTGCTTTAATGGTGCATCATATTGGCAGTGTTTACTGAAATAATCACATGACGCAAGCTAGTACAATTTGGTCCTATCATTCAGGTGTGCCTAGATCAGTGTAATGCCTAAATACAGCCCTGATTCCCAGTACCCAAGCATGGCTGGCATATGCAGAGCAAAGTAACAGGTTTCAGAGCTGGAAAAGAGAAGAAGTTTGGTCAGAGTTTATACAAGTTTTTATTTTGTCGAGTCATCATCATGGACACCGCTAGACGTTGTGATTGACCCTGGATTACGTCGGTGGATCCATTTTTTTTGGGGGGGGAGGAGGGGGGTTTACAATAAAGGAATTGTCAAAGTTCTTTGTTGCGTTTTTATTTCATATAAAGGATTTTCCCTAAAAGTCTTGCCTCTTTTTTTAAATGTTATTTTAGCCCTTCCGTGAATGGGTAGGGGTATAATTAGCCCTTACTCATTCACAAGGGAGGGGGGCGCATCTGGGTGCCCTTTATGAAAGGGGTACTCTGATGTGAATAAGCCCCCCTGCCCGCACCCCACAACCAACGCCCCAGGGCTTGTGGGGAACAGGCCCTTGTCCTCATTGGCACGGGGCGACCCTGTCAAAGCTCCCTCCCGGTCATGAGGGCATGTAGCCTGGTATGGCAGGGAGGGGGGTCGCTTGCTCATCACCCCCTTTTCCTGCCCTGCCAGGCCTTTGCTCGGATCAAGTGTCTGGTAGGGAATTTTAGGGGGACCCCATGGTTTTTTCACCATTTTTTGGGATGGGGGTTCCTCCTTAAAATTCCTACTAGACCTCAAGGGCCCGGTATGACTTTGAGGGGGAACCCCACACACTTTTATTTTGGTTTTTCTACATGAGGTCCCTCCTAAAATTCCTACCAGACCTTAAGGGACTGGTATGACTTTTGGGGGAACCCCAGGCTTATTTTTTTATTTTTTTTAAAATGGGGTCCCTCCTAACATTCCTACCAGACCTAAAGGGTCCGGTATTGTTTGGGAGGGAGAACCACACTTTTTCTTTATAAATTTCATTTAAAAAAAAAAAAAATGTCAGTTTTGCTGCAGCAGGTTCTATACATTGTACAGATGTGCCACTTTACAGGCAGTTTAGGGGACCTCCAAGGCACGATATTTAAAGGATTTTTTTATTTCTATTGTTTCACTTTAAGTAATGTTATAAAATCACTGCTCCTTTAACAATGGTATTTTTTTAAAGTGTTTTTTGAATTGATACATGTCCCCCAGGGCAGTACCCAAACCCCCATACCCTTTTTATGGTCATTTACTTGCATATAAGCCATAAGGAAGGGATCATTTACTTTTTAAGTTTGGGTTGCATAGACTTGCATTGAGTTTGAGTTCTAATTCTAACTTTCTCCATGTTCTAAAGTTCAAATTTGAATCGAACACCGGGTTATTCGGCCCATCACTACCCAGGACTGCATTGTGGGAGGTGAGGGAGAGTTGCGTGCTTCCAACAACTGAAAGTAGCAGATATAACACATCATTCCATATTCAAATCCTCAAATTGTAATAAGCTCATTTGTAAAACCAACACCAATATTGCTTCTTTTCAAATTAGTGAAGCTCTACACACTTATAATATACACAGGTTAATGTTCCCTTGGAGTTACTAAGTTTGTCATGCTGTCACCATGTTTGTGCTGAACAAGCATTAGCTAGTTGCACAATGTGTATGCTGAAAGTTGAATCTCTGGTTAATCATTTTCCTAGATACAGCACAATTACACAAAGCACCAGCATCTCTCAAATAAATTGGAACATAAACAATCTTAAAAAAGAAAAAAATCCCACTTAACAGGCATGATGTCTAAAAGACAAATGATAATGTTGCACATCTTGAGTGAATGTGATATAGTGCTTGAAGAAAGTAATTCTGATTTTATTGACTTCTTACCAATTACTAGAAATTTGTGTCTCTCCTGAGGTTTAAGTCTACAAATCATTGTGGTATTTTTATGTTATCAGCTTAAAGAACTTTAGCTTGGATTCCCATATTGAGTTCCAAACAGTGGCGACTCTAGGAACAATATAGGGGGGGCACATAAGATACCACAGTCAAAACTGGGGGGGCACTAATAAACGTCACCACTAAATCATACCACTGAAAAAAACTAAATAAGTATATATAAATAAGATTAGAAATATGAGAGTAATGCGGTATGCAAGGATACCTTGATATTGTACTAACATACTAACCCCTCATCTATCCACAGGCATATCTAATCCTGTACAGGCTGTCAGGTGGGATAGATGGGCTCTCAGGTGGGCTGCGGGCTCTATGCAGGCTGTGTGTGGGCCCCCCATCATCAGGCTGCTAGAACACTTACCTTACCACTCAAGCGACTCTGCTCCACTCCCTGATCACTCTTTGGTAAAGGCCGCAACAGACCAAGCTCCGCCTCCTGAAAACTCCCCTTCCTGCATGTACAGGAAGGTACCAAGTTAGAGGGAAGATGGGCCGTGAAACTACTAAGTGCTGTACTGCACTTATTACCAACAGCAAAAACAGTGGTGGACCTAAGGAACAACCCCCCCCGCCGGTCTCTGCACCAGAGGAGCTTACATACTAACATCCCCCACAGTCTCACACTACTATTATTATTATACATTAATATAGCTCTGACATATACTGCAGAGATGTACAGAGGTCACCGAGCCAGCCACATCAATCTCTGTACAGAGGAGCTTACACTCTAATGCAGGACGGCACCGGCTGTACTACAAATCCCAGCAATATGTTATACAGCAATGCAGAACTGTATATGAATTGGACTCAGGACTTTGCAAGGCACTGGCCTCTGGACTTAGGAATGAATGGACTCTAGACTTAGGTAAGCACTGGGCTCAGGTGAGACACCTGAGACCCCACACATACCTGAGATGCCACACGGTCCACCTGAGAGTGACCATAGATCCTGTACAGCCCATATAAGACTCCCTATGGTGGGCTTTAAGGACTAAACTAGGGGGGGCAATTGCCCCCCCTCACCCCCCTCTAGCGACGCCACTGGTTCCAAAACTTGTTTTAGAGCACTGGACCTGTGGCACAAAGTTTTATATGGCCACATCAATGCGTTATAACTTCTGAGTTATAGTGGAGTGTTACATCGCCCTTTATGTACTGTTATTTTGTTGACCTGTACCATTCTGCAAGCAGCAAACCTAAAGTGTATCTAGCCCCCCTTCAAAAGAAAAAGATTATATATTGCAGCATCATACTCTTTAGATGGGGTGGCTGAATTTGTAAAAAAAATGTCCCCTTAATATTAACTTGGTGATGCGGGCAGTTACACACTCCCAGTCCTAAGATGACACCACTTACTTGCCCTATTGTATCTGTAAGGTCTCGTATGCAAACACCCAGGGCCGAGTATATAGTGATGATGTGTTTTACCTTTAACAGCTGCCTTTCCCTTAAGGCTGGTGCGCTTACCGGTACTTGAATGCCCCCAGGGCTTGTACTTTAGCTGTGTATGTTGTTACAGACCCGTAAAATAAACATAGCGTAGGGCAGTGGAAGGTGAGATCAGAAGTGGAAGAGAAATCCAAAAGACATTTGCTATTCGTTTCGGAAAGATGCATTATTCTGACAAATTTTCGTTATTCAGAGATATGGATGTATCCGAATCGCCGAATTACAGAAATGATGAATGAAAACGGATCCGGATTTACGAAACTGAAAAATTCAGACGAAATTTGTTAGCGGTAGTCTGTACGAATTTTTCTTTGTATACAAATTTTCGTTGCAGCAAAGTGACATTAGACAAATGGGCGTGGCGAGCCGTGATGTCACGGGGCAAGCTCTGCCCATTTGACATTTTCTGTGCAGAGGTGTCATATGAATAGTATTATGACACCTATGCTCACAGACCTGAATGTCATTGGGGAGCTCACGAACAGCATTTGGGAGCTCACGAATGCTATGTGGTATTTGACAGCTGAGAATGTCAAATAGGTGGAGCGAGCCCCGTGACGTGAAGACTCGCCCCGCCCATCTGTTTACATTCGGGCAGGAGATGACATTTTGCGGCAAGTTTTTGTCGGGCTCGGACTTGCCACAGGACTTTTTTTATTTCGGTGGGCGTCGTGCATTGTGATTGACACTGGAATACAGCGATGGAGCCATTTTTTTTAAATTAAAGGAATAGTCAAAACATTTTCACTTAAAGGATGTTTTTCTAAAAGTGTGGTTTCTTTACATACATTTAATTTTAACCTTTTAGTGAATGAGTAGGGGTGGAGGTGGGGTTGCCCCTTAACCTCTTGCCGTCCGCCCGTAGTAAAAAAACGGACGGACGGCACTGCTGCATCTGCGGGTTGCCGTCTCCAGACGGCAATTTTTTTCTGCTCGCGCGCGCCCCCTAGCGGGCACGCACGGGCAGAAAAGACCCGTCCAATGCGAACACCCGGTACCGGGTGTTTCACATATAGGCGATCAGCGGGTCCATAGCCCTCGTTGTGCTCGTTCGCAGAAGTGATGTGTGTTACCTCACTTCCGCATTCACCTGTCAGTCATCTGGCTGCTATTGCCAGAGAGAAGAAGCTGATAAAGCAGATCTCTGCTTCATCAGCTTCTTTTGGGGTCCATAGGTGATATTATCTCCATAAAGAGGACCTGTCAGTGTGCCTTTGCTATTATATAGGGGGTTGTTATCCCCCTATATAATAGCAATAACAATAAGTGCAAAAAAAAAAATATAAATAAAAAAAAATAAAAGTAACACATAAAAAAATAAAATAAAAGTCACATATAAAAAAAGGGGAAAAAAACCCCCAAAATGTTTAACTCCCCCACCACCACGTTTACGCGCCTATAAACGTAAATACGCGTCCGGTGCCCCAGCGCGCAAAAATTACAATTGCGCTACACATGTTACATATCGCCGCGAACGTCGCAGTGATTTGGGTATCGCCGCGCACGCCGGAGTGAGAGCAATAATTCTAGGGCCAGTATTTTGGGGTATCTCTAAATTGATGACCTGTGGGGGCTTTTAAAGTGTCTTTTATTGACTTTTTGGGGTACTGCAGTTTTTCGCCGTTTCACGGTCGCACGCAATCTGTAAACTGGGCATGTTGGGTATCGTTTTACTCGTTGTAACCTCATCTTTTATATTTCATTAAAAAAATGGGTAATTTGTTGTGTTTTGGGGCATTTAATTAAATTTGTCACTAAATTTTGGGGTTTAATAAGGAGTTGCGCTAATATTGCGCAACATAAAAATTTTCAACTACCACCATTTTATTCTATAGGGTCTTGGCATTCAGAAAATATATAATGTTGGGGGGTTTTACGTCATTTTCAGGCCTAAAATGTGGAATATAACATGGGTGCAAAAAATGAAAAAAGGGCCTCAGTCATGAAGGGGTTAAAATTCCAACCAGACCTAAAGAGCCTGGTATGGATTTTGGGGGGAAAACCATGCACTTATTTTTTGGGGGGGATCCCTCCAGGCATTCCTGACAGGCATAGGGTCACTAGACGTGCTCCTAACAGTACCAGGGCGAAAGAAACAGGATATAACTACAGGACAAGACTGCCCCTCACTTTATAATGTAGAAGGTTGGAGTTCTGTAGTCCTCAGAGATAGATAAGAACAATTTAAATGATAAGAGTGAGCACAGGCAGAGAGCACAGCATATGATCAGCTTATAATTATACTGGCAAGACCAACAGGTATGTTCTGCACTTATTAAACAAAAATAACAAAACACTTTCAGTGGTATATTTAACATGCCAGAAGGGACCAAATAAGAGAAGTACATACACGGTTTGGATTTACCGCCATCATGGGTTTGAAGTAAATCTTGCGGGTTTGAGATTTACTGTCCTGGTGAATTCTTGTGCAGATTCTTTTTAGGCTCATAATGTACAATAAATGTAAGGGGGGAGCCATAGGGGGTGATTTACTAACCTAAACACACACACACACCAGTTGTGTGTGATTTTCACACAGCAAAACGTATTTATCAACCAAAAAGTCTCTAAAAGCATATTTCCACTAATGCCATATATGGAAAAATCATGCACATGATGCATATATAATGCTGCTTCACAGTTTAGACAAAAATGGTTAGCTCATGCATTTACATTCCTTGCATTCATCAACGCAAGCAACACAACATAGAGCTAATTTACCCAACATCACCTTGGAATTCCTTCAGGGCTTTGCACAACACACCTGCTGGGTGTGTACACACTACAAAGGTGTTTAGATTCCACCCATAGATCATGCTGGGAGGGAACACACTGCAGAGGTGTATACACTTTCGTGGTGTGTTTATAAGGTTAGTAAATCAACCCCATAGTGTCAGTGAACTGGAAGCTGTTAAAGGGAAAGCATTGGGCAAACTGACCATATGCATAGGGAGAGATTAAGATCAGTTAAGAAACTGTACTTTAAAGGAGAACTATGAGGCGAGCAAAAATCATTCAGCCTCATAGTTATAGTCGACCTGTGACAATGAAACTGTCACAGGTCGGCTCAATAGATCGGGAAGTGAGCGAACACATACCGCTGTTTGCTCACTTCTCGATCCTGTCCTTGCAGAGAGCCGTGACTGTCACTCACGGCTCCCTGCAGGGATTCTCCCCTGCCCGCTCCGATCCTCCAGCGCTGACTGGCTTAACGGACAGCTGTTACACAGCTGGGTGGATCCCGACAGTAATGTCGGGATCCGTCCCAGCTGCGGCGTCTCAGTATACCACAAGCTGTAGCTCGCGGTATACTGAGCTTTGGGTGAGGGTTGCACGCTAGTTTGTGTCCTCCCGTTACCCTAAGGAGAACTATGGGGAAAAGCCCTAACCCCATAGTTCTCCTTTAAGTCTACCTGTTTGAGCAAATAACTCTTTTGCTGCTTTTTCTATTGTTCTTAATATTGGGGCTTTTTTGTCTTTCATTTTGTGATTGATTGGAGGTCAGCAATCTCTTTTAGCTGCTGTCCTGTCCGTAGCAAACTTTTTTTGCGTCAAATGTTCCTTTTGAACAAAAGGGTGCTTTTTTTTTTTTAGATGTTTTGGAGTTTTCATTTGTTTTTTTTGTGGGTTGTTAGTTCATTGTTACTAACCACCTGTTTTTTAAGCTGCCTTTTGTGTGCAAGAACAGTGTGCGCCTAAACCACCTCACATTATATCACTCCCCATTTAATGCACCTCCTATGATCATACATAAAATAAATGTTAGGATTTCACCAATAACACCAACTATACCTAACTGTTGCGCTGCTAACTAATTTTACACTGCTGTATCCTCTAAAACTCCAGGCTATGCTCTTTGTTTCTAGTAAATTTTGGTGTAGCCTTGGTCATTACTGGCCAATTTTACATGGCTGTGTCATCCTACTTCTTGTAGTAAAACAACTGCCTGTGATCTTTGTCTCTGTCACATTTAGGCCTAATATCTCTGAATAAAACCATATTGCTACTGGCCAATTTGCCACTACAGTATTCTGTAACTGCATGCAATGCATGTTTTTTGTTTTTGTTTTTTTGTCTTCCATTGGTCCCTCATGGCACTGTCCAGCTAGAACCTTTTTACAGTTGTTTGCCTACCAGCTCTAAAAATGGCTAGAATTTAATAAGATTCCCCCTCAATAAACTTCTATGGGATTTGGCTCTAAATTCGGGTTAATTGAATTTCAAACAAGGTGCATCGAACCCTTGGCAAATCGACCCTGGGTAGTTTCACTCATCATAATTGTTAACGTTTATAGCAAATTAAAGTAGTATTAAACTCACACTTTTTGTTACATATATCTACTGCTAGCAAGCAGTAGATACATGCAAAAACATTAAACAAATTAAAAAAGTTACATAAAAGGTAAAAACGTACCTCTCAAGTAGTAAATCTAATGATCTGCGCTTATACATAATAAACTGCTAATATAGGTGATGAAGCTGCCACAAAACAGACCAAAAGGTCCCAAGAAATTAAATGACGATTATGCGGTGCTAGATACCCTATTAAACCTAAATAATAACAAATCTACAAGATACCCAATAATCCTAATTGATAGTGAAAACTAGTAGTGAAAAAATAATCAATAGTGAAAAATAATCAAGATGTGTGTTACACTGGGAGGACAACTAAGCACCAGCACTTTTTAGAGTTTGGATTCAAAGGACGAATTATGAATTTGAATTGACATTCATCACATTTATCACGTTATAAAGATTTTTTATTGATTTTGATTATAAAGTCACTAATTATCCATTGTGACAATACATATCTGGATGGTTGTTTATCCAGTCTGGGGTCACATTGTTTACAATCATTATAGTTTGTTTGTGGCACATCTTGATTATTTTTCACTATTGATTATTTTTCACTATTGATTATTTTTTCACTACTAATTTTCACTATCAATTAAGATTATTGGGTATCTTGTAGATGTGTTATTATTTAGGTTTAACAGGGTATCTAGCGCCGCTTAATCGTCATTTATATTTAAAAACGCACCTCTGTCTCCGCCTCTCACTCCCGGCTGTAGATCCGTAGCTTCTCAAGCGGCTGTGCAGGAGGATGAGTGCCGGCGCATGCACAGTAGAGATCACTGGCGAGGAAAAGAGGAGACACTCTAAGTAAGTCAATGCACGCATCCTGTCAGCATACGGGTACGCTCACCTGCACCGATGTACAGGACGGGTGAGCGCAGGGCTGGGTACTAATTCAGAGAAGAATGGGGGCTGTGTACTAATCACAAGCAGCACCTGTCCTTCCCAGGAGCTGCCCGATACGGCCGTGCACACAGCACGGTGCTGTACGTGCCGGCCGATTCCAGTGTGAATGAACCCTACATGTCCCCAGGAACATAAAATCAAATATTTTTGTTTTTTAATACTCACCTGATGCCTGGATCCACCGAGAAGCCCATAAAAATTTTCCTGGATTTTAAAAAACTGGTCACCTTACCCTGGTGCTCTGGTTGGTAGTGAGGGCTCTCCTGTGGCCGCACCAGCCAGTTTGCCCACAACAGATCCCATCACTGAACCCCCTGCGCTAAATGAAGCCCCCGGCCACAGGTGCAATGGTTCCCTCCCTCCACCGCCTCTCTGCCACCTGCATCACTACAGATGCGGCTCTCTAATCGCGCAGCCGCTCGCTTCTCGAGGGTATACCGAGGCGATCCGGGCTGGTGTAACAACCAGACCCCACAGGTCTTATTTTAGGTGGAGGATCACAGCTGCAGAAGTATGAGGAGGGGGTGCAATCCTACACCACAGTGAATTTACGGTCTTATGGTAATGAGTTAGGCAACAATTACTTAGCATGAAAAATAAATGAGGTTTAATTGTAGGGAGTAGTCCTTTTAGATTAGTGGGGTGAAGGATGACAACAATCAATGGGAGCAATCAAGTTATCCCTATGCACAGTTCTATCAATATGCAAGCATTTGGAAATCAGTCTGTGGTATGCTTACTGCTATTTTAGTTGATAGGAATGATAAGGAGAATGTTGGTGCCCTCCGGTGGATCTTTAGAGTAACTGCAGTCCGGATTGTAATAGTCCTTGCTGAAGCTGGGGATGAAGGAGGTAGTGGAGACCGAATTGCAGGGCTGGAGGGAAGTCGAAGCAAGATGTGCTGGTGGTTTTGGAGGGGCTCTGTCTGGCCCAATAAGAGGAAGAGGTTCAGTGCTGGGATACAGGAACTTGCCTGGCGTCTTCACACTTGCTCGAACGTCAGGCAAGTGTAACGTTCAGCCTTAACTAGGGAGTGGGGGAGGAGTCCTGGAACGAGGAACAGGTGAGTGATCGAGTGCACCTGTTACAGCTGGCTGAAGCAGGCAGATGCGGCCCTCTAATCAGGTATGTTAGAGGGCTGCACGTTGGGGCCTCCCGAGTACCCCTTGAGGAGTGAGCGGCCGCACGATTAGAGAGCCGCATCTGTAGTGGTGCATGTGGCAGAGAGGCGGCGGAGGGAGGGAACCATTGCACCTGCGGCCGTAAGGCTTCATCTAGTGGGGGGGTGATGCCCGCGGGACCTCGGCTGGTGGTATTCAGCATTGCTGTATAATCATTATACAGCAATGCTGAATACCACCCAGCTACAGTCCCCCTATCCCCCCAAGCCAGCCATCACCCACAGACTCCCAAACCTTACCTACATCCAGGCTGCAGCACCTCTCCTTGGTGGCCAGTGGAGGGGAGGGGTCACAGGAGAGGGTACTTACTCACGCTGACCCACATACCAGGATGTGGCTGTATGTGCGTGCAGAGACGGGTATAGGCTCCGCCTCCGCCAGGCTAACAGTGACAGTGTCAATGACAGGCAGCCGCCTGTTGTATTCACAGCACACACGCCGGAACATACAGCTGCCTCTCCGTGTGTGTCACAGACTTTTCTGCAGTTCATTGTACAAAGTTTTTACAATGAACCGCAGTAAAGTCTGTGACACGGAGCTGGAGGAGGGACAGCTGTCAGTACACACTGCGGGACGAGTGGCTGCGGCAGAACGTGGATGCAGAGTCGGGACACTAATCTCGGGGGGGGGGGCAATTGCCCCGTTGCCCCCCCCTGTATCCGCCACTGTCCAACGCACACATTAGGCCCCATTCACATGTAGCGACTTACCTTTGCAGCGGCCGGGATAGCGCGACTTTCGGGGCGACGTTCCAGCGACGATCCTGCGACAGTAGCGCAACCTTCTCCGTCGTGCTCCATAAAGAAAAGCAAAATCGCACAAAATCCGCCGAAAAAAGGGTCCTGTAGAAGCGACTTGTGACCGCGACGAGCGACATGGAGCTAAGACAGCTCCATTGACTATCATTAGCCGGCGACTTCTCGCATTATCGCGCGGCAAAAATGCGCGATATCGCGGCGGAAATCGTGCGATAAGTCGCTACATGTGAATGGGGCCTTAGACAGCCCCCATAGGACACAAGGAACCTGCACTGGTTCAGAGACCAGCACCAGCACCAGTGCTGGAGGCACTGCTGAAACGACTGTAAAGAAAGAAGATGTTTGAATCAAGAGGTCATTTAAGATAAATCCTTAAAGCAGCATTGGAGGGGGATTGTGACATTAATGTCACTTTAAGCATGATCTGACTGTCCATAGACTTCTATAAATCTAGAACTGTTAGGGAACTGAAAAAACAGACAGTATTGTATTACAGTACATAATAAAATAAAATTATAGGCCAGCAGTTAATACAACTTAAAAATAAAGAAAATTACACCTACCTCCGAACACTTGTCATTTAATCCAGTAGGTTTGTCTTGTTTACAAAGTATTGTACGTGATCTGTGTAATTTATCACATGATCAGGCAATAATGGGTTTTATCCTAGGAGAAAACTCTCCAACGTATCATTACATGCCTTCTGGCAGCACAAGATCCTAGAATTAAATGTAAATACGGGAATTAAGGTCTATAATGTTAAGTAATGCCTTTTACAAGAATTTTATTCCTGATCATTCTGCAAGCTGTGCTGTGCAATTACATAGTCCCGAACCCGAAACTGTATGTGCTATGTTGTACATTAAATAGTACAGGCCCCTGTACCTTATTCTTTATTGCACATTACATAGTCCTGATTTCTGCGCCTAATATACTATTTATATGCCACACAGTCCTGACCATGAGCTGAGGCAGATTGTGTGAGTGGTTCCTACCCCTTCACGCTGAAATCAGATTATATGACTTATTTGGGCGTCCGCATCCCGGCGGACCTTGCGGACCTCTATTCCTTGAATTATGCCCCCTTACTCTGCACAGTCGAGGATACTCTTCTAGCTTGGATGAATCTACATCACACTTGGTTCGGTAGAATTGCCCTCTTTAAGATGAACCTGCTCCCAAGCTGTCTCTACCTGTTCCAAACCCTCCCTCTCCATCTCCCAGCCCTCTTCTTTAACAGATTGCGCTCGGCCATCATACGTTACATATGGAGGTGCCGCAAACCAAGGATACGGTACACGGTCTTAACAATGAGGAAGGAAAAAGGTGGGGCGGCGCTCCCGGACTTGGAGGTCTACTATAGAGCCACTCACTTATCACATCTGGTGGATTGGTTTGACACCAGGGATCCGGCTCTTTGGGTTTCTCTAGAGCGGGGGAACTGTCCCCATCACCTCTCACGAACCTCCCCTGGCTCCCGCCCCAGCAACGGCCCACTAGTTCTACGCTACCCTTCTTTCTCACCCCAGTGCTCAAGGTGTGGGATTCTACAAGGCTCAAATACAAACTAGCAACACCCAGGGCCTTGATGACCCCTGTCCTGGCACATCCAGAGTTCCCCCCTGGATGCGGGGTCCGTAGGTTCGTGTGTTGGGAAGCGACAGCTCCCTCATACATCTTTCAGGGACTGCACGGGGGATCCCTCCAATCCTTGGACCAACTGTTCGCCCCCAACCCTGTGCCGCAGAATGTGTGATTTGCTTACCACCAACTTCGACATTTTGTAAGGGGACTATTCTCGCACGGCTCCATGCAAGGTTCACTGACCGCATTTGAACAACTATGCGCAACAGGTGAATCCCCGCCTCATCTTATATCGTTTCTGGGCTCGAAGGGGAATCCCCGTATTTCATCTCTGCATGGGAGCGGGAATTGGGCGTGGTCCTCTCCGAGGAGGAGAGGCGGAAATGCTTCTGCTTCACTCATAGTCTCTGCATGTCCTCAGCGGTGCAGGAACGCAACTACAAACTCTGGACTAGGTGGTACAGGGCCCCGGCTAGGATGCATCAGATTTTTCCCTCTCTACCGGACACTTGCTGGAGGAGCCTCACAGGGGTGGGAACGTTATCACATATCTGGTGGAGCTGCCCTCTGATCGTCCCCTTCTGGCGAACCATCTCACACGTGTACTCAAGAATGTCTGCCAGTGATCTCCATCTCACGCCTCAAATGGCCATACTATCGGTATTTCCGGGATCCATCTCTCGGGCAAAGAAATCTCTCTTACGATTCTTTGTTACGCTGCTAGGGCGCTGATCCCGAGACATTGGAACTCCCAGGTGATTCCAACACTGGGGGAATGGTCCGCGGAAATGTGCCGTTTAATGAGATCCGAGGAGCTGATTGCCGAGCGGCTGGACAGGTCCGAGGCATTCCAGTCCAGATGGAGGCCATGGTTAATGTTGGCAACGCATGAGTTTAAGACACTGATATAAATGCATGATTCACCCTTCTTGACCACGCAATCATCCTCTACCCCTCTTTACCCCCTTCCCCTTCCTTCTCTCCCCTTCTTTCCTACTCCCCTGTGTCTCCGTACGTCTGTGTGCCCCTCTGTTGTCCACTTGTTGTGTGGTGTTATGAGTCGATTTTCATGTTTGTGTTATAAGGCGGCTCTAAGTGGGGCGTAGCACCTGATGTGTAGGGTACCTGGCATCTCGCAGGGCTTCCCTTGGTTACCTTGATACTGGAGACCCAGTTCCGTGCCTGACTCTATAACGTTGACCTCCTTAGAGGGGAGAGCTTTAGCAATCTGGAACCCCCATACCGAGGGCAAGACTTTGAGCGGAGGTTCGGCTCGTATCTGGGCACATTGTCATGTACTTTTCTAAGGTGGTTGTTATTGTCTACAGCTCTGCTACTATTACCAAGTTCGCTCAACTGATGTTGCCTTTGTATGTTGTTTTACTTTGTATGTTGTTTATTTTTATGCTTGCTTGTGAAAAATTCAATAAACACAATTTCTGCAAAAAAAAACAAAAAACATCTTGAAGTCATGTTACAAGGTCATCCACATTTTACTGCAGGATTGCAGTGCATGGGGCTATCCAAGCATGTCAACTTTCTGTCAACACTTTATAACGATAGTAAACTACTTTCATCATAGAATGATATCATGCATACGCCTGTATTCCTTGAATGCCTAATCATTTCTGGATAGTCCATAAACTCTGCTGGCAATCACTGAATGATCTTATGCAGAGTTGTGCATAGGAAATCCCCGAGCAGCTGTGTATCATTGTACCAGGTTAATTCCCATTCTCCCAGCCCATGACAAAAGGGATCATTTAACAGCACGTACAGTAGCGGCAGCAGCTGCGTATTACCGTAGGGAACAATAGATTCAGGAACAGATCTGTGAAGGGAAAGCTCAAATGAGGGAGTATATGCAAGGGTGACTTTGTTCAAATTAGGAAATAACAATCTATTACTCATTGATTTATTTAATGCAGCTCTGAAATAATTTGATACATCATGCAGCATATATACCTGACTCTGACCTGGTATCAGCCTCTTGCAGTCTCTATACAGCAACACTTTCAGGGTTATTCACTAAAGGGTGAAGAGTTTGGAGAAGGCAGGAGAAGTTAACTATTCAGGCCAAAATAGCTGATTTGGAAAAGTTCTCCAATGCAGCTCACTTTCCAGTTCAGCTATGTTGTCCTAGATTGTTCCCATTCTCCTGCCTTCTCCAAACTCTTCTCCCTTTAGTGAATAACCCTGTTAGGCTTCATTCATATGGCAGGGTCAGATCTGCTTTTCTAAGGGTTTAGAGCACATTTCTAAATGTATATAAATGCATGTAATTGATTTTCAATTATATCATTCAGATGTTGTGTTAACTGTTGATTATGTGTTTAGATGAAACACTGAAGTCTCGAGGAATGCTGAATTAGGTTTTACTTGCTTAGCAGGACATTACGTGTATGTATACAGCATCATGCAGGAAAACATAAAGATCATAGACAAACATGCATAGGCATAGAGACTGAAATTGCACTACATCGCAATCTAATGCTCAAAAGACATACAGTCAGCAACACAATCAGTATGCTGTTGCATCTCCAACAGCCCTTCTCCACAGCATATGCATTACCATATGACGTTCATCTTCTCCCGAAGGAAACTGTGACGTTCCTTTGGCAATGGCTTGGTGAGTGCATCCACAGTCATTTCTTCTGTTGAGTAATATTGCATGTCGATAATGGCTTGCTCTTGAGTGTTCCTTAGCAGATGATACTTCACATCGTTGTGCTTGGTTCCAGGGTTGACCCTTTCTGATTTTATCTTAGCAGTATATGACAACTTGCAGGGTGGTATTCTCTTTGCTGCTCGACTGGATCTTCTAATTTCAGAATTTAACATGGAATATGAGTTATCCATTGTGAGTTCCACCTCTTGTTCTAACTCCTTTGCGGCTTCACTTTGCTCAGCTTCCTTTGCTGGTTCACTGGGCAAATTCACTTCTCAACTTCCCATGATCATTGTTTCTGGTGATGGGTTCTATTCAAAATAAACACTGCAACTTATTGTCACTTTGTCAGTCTTTCGGTGGAGGATTCTATATCCCTTACTTTGTTCACTATAGCCCACTAGAGTGCTGGTGATCGTACTATGGGTGGGGGGCTTTTCATGCGGTGCCATTGACATGAATGGCACCTCCGTGCCCCCTCCCACCCCAGAACGCAGCCCGGCCTGATCTATGCGATCCAGTGCATTCCGGGCCCGAAAAGCAATGGAACGCACTGGATATGGTGTGACTGGGCCCTTATGCCATAATGTGAGTTGGATGATGATGAAGTCTTGTCTGAGAAAGCTATTCAACCACTTCAGGACCACCATATGGATATTAATGGTGCTGTCCTGAAGTGGTTATACCACGATCACAGCTGCTATCCCGGGCTTCACTGTACCCCGTGAGGATCTGTGTGCCTGGATTGGAGGGAGATCAGCACACTTCCAGTGGCTGATCTCAACTACAATCACTGAAACCAGAAGCAGAGTTTATTTAATCACTTCCAGTTTCAGCCTGTCATAAGGAGAAGAAGCTGATGAAGCACGATCTGTGCTCCATCAGCTTCTTTTGTATCTATAGGTGACATTAGGGGTCTAATAGACCCCTGATGTCTCCAAAAAGTTGACCTGTCACTGTATCTGTGCTATCACAGATGTGATAGCAATGAAGTTAAGTGCAAAAAAAGTTTAAAAAATGATAATAATTTTTATAGTAATATCCCCACTCCCCCATGTACACGCACATACAGGTGGGTGTGCCTATATGCAAAAACGATGATTGAGCCACACACTACATATCACCATGAATGCCAAAGTGAGAGCAATAATTCTAGAGCCATCACTCATTGATAACTCTAAATTGATGAGCGGCAAAGGCTGTTAAAGCATCGCCTATGAGCAATTTTGAGTACTGTAGTTTTTTTGCCATTTCTCGGGAACACGCAATTTTAAGGCTTGACATGTTTGGTGTCTTTTTACCCAACACAACCCCATCCTTTATATTATACCATAAAATTGAGTATTATATTTGTGGTCAGAGTTACTTCGGTTTCCGAATCTTCATGACCCCTACTGATACCAACCTGATGTGTGCCATGATTTTGTGGTCAGCGTGCCAAATAAGTGGGCAAAAACAAGCGAGTAGGGTAATGCCTTTATTGATCCTAATCAACAAGCCAGTTTGCGGAAGGCCTCAGCCATCTCCGATCTAGGACTGGGAACATACTTACTGAAACAATTAGAGTTCCACCTACCCAAACATTTAATTACGTGGGCTGGCACACCGTGCCGGGACGTGGCTGACGCTGCGTCTATCCGGAACGAGTGACCCGAGTAATGCTTTGTGTTTACTCCAAGTTGGGCCAGGAGCACCCGCACATGCCGGATGAAAACACTTGAAGTCAACGGGTCGTGGGGAAACGGCAACAGAGGACTGTCGTCTGGCCGTGTCGCTAACTGGGAGTTTAACTGCTCCACCACCTGGACGGGGCACCACGCATTGCCGGAAGGGAAAAAAGTGACAACAGAAGGTGTACCCACCTGATTAGTTTTAGTTCGAGCCAAAGATAAAAGTATAGGACCCAGGATACTTTACTAAATGTTTTCGTAAGACCACACACGACCTACTGTTCACCCTTGTGAACTCACCCGGTCTTAAAAACCCATAAAAAGCCAGGTAAATATCGGCTTTAAAAACTATACTGGGTACTAAACCGAATGGCCCCTTGTCTAACGACTCGGCCAAGGCCCTGAACATATCACTGGATATGGGTTTCCTGGTGCCTGGCACCGTAGCCCGGGATTTCTGGATGCCCTTGAGAATAGCTTTGATAGGATGCAAGGAAAACACGGAAGGCCTGTCCGGGTGACTCAACGCCAAAAAATGTTGCACCCCGGCTAGATACATCTTGATCGTGCTGTAAGCTAGCTTAAGGTCCGTATGACAATAAGCTACGAAGGCTAGGAGGCTCGAGGTATTACCAGGGTCCGGCACCTTATGTCTGTTCACAAACTTATTGAAGAGCTGCCACGCCCCTGTATAAGCCCTACGAGTATTGCTCGACAGGGAGTCATCAATAAGCCTGGTCGCGTTGCGCTGATGTCTATCTAGTCCAGTAGTAACTGCTGGAACAACGGCACCACTGTGGAGCGAGCATCTGCTTCTGGCATCTGTTGAAAGAAAACTTGCATATTAAGCCGCGACAATGCATCAGCCGCCACATTGCTCCTACCAGAAATGAATACACATGATATATTAAACTTGTAATGTAACGCCAGCCATGTCAACCGGCGTAGAAAGGACATAATCAACAGGGACTTGGACCTGCCTTTATTGATGATGTCCACCGTCGCCTGATTATCGCTAAAGAAGGTCACCGTCTGACCTATCCAAAGCCGCCCCCACGTAATAGCTGCTGCCACTATGGGATAAATCTCAAATAATGCTGACGTTTCAAAAAAGGCCGGGACAGCTCTTACCTCCTCAGGCCAAGTTCTGGAAAACCAGTGAGTGCCAAAAATTGCCGCAAAGCCAACCGAGGCCGCGGCGTCCGAGACGACCCGCGAAGAGGATGCCGTAGCCTGCAGTATAAACATGGAAATCCCATTCCACCTCCGCAGAAACTCATCCCACATCAGCAAGTCGCCCGACCGGCCGCGTCCACGTGGATCAGGGCATCGAGATCGGCGGCCGTTGGCAGCAGAGCCAACAACCTGGAAATGAAGGACCGCCCCTGCAGTATGATCCTCATGGCAAAGTTCAACATCCCCAAAACCGACTGCAAATGCCTCCTCGTACACTGCGGAGACACTACCAGCCCATGTAACCCCTCCCGAATCCTCTCGAGTTTATCCTGAGGCAGGCTAGCCTGCAAGGACCCCGTATCTAACGTAATGCCCAGGAAAGTAAGTGTCCTGTCCCGTAACTCCAGAACAGACGCGGCCACCGCGTTCATCGATGCATGTAACTGCGTCAACGATGCCGTGATCGTACGTAACGCCACCTGCGTAGCACCATCACCGGCTGCCGGAGGCGGGAACAATAGTCTGAACAGCTCAGCCTTCCTGGCAGTGGCCGAGTAAGGAGTTGAAGCTCCGTGACTATCTTCGGTATAGTCCAAGCCCGGAGGGACGGCGGGCTACCCTTCTCCGAACCCCTGGCCGGAGTGTCCCCAGCTGGAGTCCCCCTCGCCGAAGTTCTTTCCAGCGGCCTGAACCAAACGCGCCCGCTACACTAACCCTCAACTACACTAACTGACCTGACGTGACAGTCCAGCGGCCTGAACCAAACGTGCCAACTAAACTAACCGTTAACTACACTAACTGACCTGACGTGCCAGTCCAGCGGCCTGAACCAAACGTGCAAACTTTACTAACCGTAACCTACACTAACCGACCTGACGTGACAGTCCAGCGGCCTGAACCAAACGTGCCAACTAAACCAACCTACAACTACACTAACTGACCCGACGTGACGGTCCAGCGGCCTGAACCAAACCTGCGAGCAGTAACGCGAGACCCCACCTAGTCCAGCGGCCTGGACAACATCAGCAACCAAGCGTATGGACCACAAGTGACCCCCGATGAAAAAGGTCAGCGACCCGACCTAAAGTGCCACGCAACCCCACCCTACCCATGCAGGGAACCCCACCTATGCACAACCGACCAGTACAGAAAGTGGACAAAAAAACACAACTTACCTCAACGCACCGCCGACCAGGATGCACCAAACCTATAGCAGAATCCACAACAGAGTTACAGCAGAGAAAGAGAAACACATACAATACTCCTGGAAACGAGCCAGCACCCACCACGTCCCAGCACACAGCATTTTTTGTTGTTGGCCGCTGCGCCGATCTGCCAACCGAAAGAAGCCCAGCAAGCAGCCCCCCAGTATACGCTCCGGAAGTGACGTCACAGTGAGACGCGACTTTGCCGTGACGAGGAGCTCCCTGTCCCCCTTCTTAAGGGGAGGAGAGCCGGCGCAACTCCTCCCACAAGTACGGCCAAGATACCTTGGCCTATTACGTGTGTGTGTGTGCACTACAATTCATTATAATGTTTATTGTATTTTATCCTAAAAATACTGGTTTGATAAACATTTGTGCAAATATTGTGTGACATAAAAAATTGCAACTAGGATTTTTTATTCTACAGGGCCTCTTCTTTCAGAAAGTATATCATCGTTTGGGGATTTTAAGCAGTTTTTTAGCCTTAAATTCAGATTTTATCAAGTGTGTGCAAAAATTAAGAAATTGCTCCAGAAAGGAAGTGGTTAAACCTACTCAGTAGAGATGAGGTTTAAATTTGTGGTATTTCAGAGTTTGGCTGTTCGCCTGAACGGTGAACTTACGGGCACGTTTTCCAAAGCACCTAAAGTGAACTTCATAATGCATCGCATGACATGTGAACTATGGGCAGGTGGCAAAGTTTGGCCAATAATAGGGGATTTTAAATGTGCCAGCCCCCTCCCTATAATAGTCAGCTCTCCCATCAGCCTTTTGCCAATGTGTGTTGTAGTTGGAGTAGTAGGGACAGCCGACATTCAGAGGGATTTCAAGGAGAGATAGTGACTGCTGTACAGTGCTACTTACACAGCTATACAGTTGCTATATACAGAGCAACATAGTGCCACTGCTACACTACAGTGAATTGCAGTGCGGTGGGCTACAGAATGTGGAGTATACCCCCCCAGCCCATATTCACTATGTTGTTCAGTGTTCCATTACTGTGAATTGCATTGCAGTGTTGCTGCTGCCCCCGAGCCCTTTCTCCAAAGCCCCCCCACCCCACCCCACACACACACACACTTTTTATTTTTTTCCTGTTAAGTTTCTCTGCTAATAAAGAAATTATAAAATAATGAGGTGGCAGATCACACCTGGCTGCCCAAGAATTAGAGGAGTAAAGCAAGAGAGAGGCACAACATCAGTGAGGCGGGATGTTGTGGAGTGGCAGCTTGTAGAGGTGTGGACAGCTGCCCTGTTCCACTGCATAGCACTGCTCCATGGGTGCAACGTGCAAGCCACTGGAATTTCCAGTTCTGCTCCCTACGAGCAGTTTGGGCTTTTTTCACAGCACCATAGTAGTTTTCAGCTTCTGCCTGCAGCGTATCAAGCGTGGTAAATCTACCAGTCCTTTTGCCGTAGGCATGAGGAGACACATGACTGTACTCCACAAAGCTTGGTGTGAGCACATGTATTCTAGCACTGCTGGAATGTAGAGACAGCAGTAGGAATTTCCGGTGATGTCATTTACCAAATATGATCATGACTATATTCTGTCAATGACATCACCCAGGATCCCGCTGGCTTGTTTACAAACAGAAGCCGACCGGGATCTGTCAGGTCAGTTAGTGGCTGTTGTTCTACCTCCCCTAAATGTCATATGGAAACGGAGGCTAACTGGCCAAAAGTGACTAGTTTGCTCACCTGTTTGCTGAATTGCGAACAGGCTGGGTTTGGATTGAACTCATGTTCAACCTGAACCCAAAGCTCATCCCTAGTTAAAAATCGTCTTCCCTGGTAGTGAAGTGGTTTACGCGTTTCAGAGGTCAGGCCTCCTTCCTCAGAACCAGAGGTCCTGCCTCCTTCCTCAGAACCAATTGGAAGGAGGCGTGACCTCTGAAACGCGTAAACCACTTTACTA
This sequence comes from Nanorana parkeri, assembly GCF_000935625.1. Taxonomy (NCBI): domain Eukaryota; kingdom Metazoa; phylum Chordata; class Amphibia; order Anura; family Dicroglossidae; genus Nanorana; species Nanorana parkeri. Next base: position 1,718,806 of record NW_017306351.1, on the reverse strand, counting down.
CCAGGGAAGACGAACATCCGGTGGATATGCACCTCTCGTTCTGACCCTTATATGCCTGTTTTTACTCGACTTTTGTGAGTACCTTTATACCATTTTTTTATTTGTTTATTAAAAAGTTTTTATGCGATGGAGGCGCACTCTGTGTCTTGTCTTGCATGTTTAGATTTAGTAATCTTGTCTCATAGCTTTGGTCCTCCATTCCCTTAATTAGTTTAGTTTCCCTTCTCTTGACCCTTTCCAGCTCAAGGACATCCTTCCTGTGTATTGGTGACCAAAACTGGACCGCATACTCCAGATGAGGCCGAATCTACCTTTATACCATTTTTTTATTTGTTTATTAAAAAAAATTTATGCGATGGAGGCGCTCTCTGTGTCTTGTCTTGCAGTGCTGAGGTTATTCTGAACCTGGTGAGAGCTGCCCCGTTATCGCCCTGCACTCCGAACACCACTGTTTGTCACTTTTTTGAACCTTAAACTGCTGGCGTTGTGTTTAAGTTTGTCTGCTAAATCTAAGCATGTTCACGCTGGAAGTGAGGAGAATAAGGGGGTCATGATTTTGATGTACAAGATGTTCAATGGGGATAGCAACTTCAGCAATAAATGTTTTACTATAAACTCCATAACAAGGACTAGAGGCCGCCACCTAAAACTGGTGGAGAAAAGATTTAACCACAAGGGGCATAGGGGCTTCTTCTCATTTAGAGCAGGTAGGGTCTGGAACTCACTGCCACAAGCAGTGGTATCAGCTGAGAGTGTTGAATCATTCAAAAAGCATTTGGACAACTTCCTCAGAGACCAAAACATAAAGGGGTACAGGTACCCTTAAAACAAGATCACACAGGAACTCGTACACATGCATACACATGCAGAATCACATACATACATGTAATAGGTTGAACTTGATTCTTTATTCAACCACAAATACTATGTAACTATGTAACTATACCACATTCACAGCAGACATACTGTAGGTGAGATAATGTACACTGCAAATGAAAAAGGCTGCAAGATAGGTACTGGCAATATTCAGTCAATGGTTACATTTTGCATTGCACATTTTTTGCTGTGCAATGAAATATAATAAATGTAAGATGTAAAGCCCAAATAAACTTTCAGGTGTACCTAAAAAGGTGTTCAAAGTCTTACAGCTTGTTTTCTTTAGAATCCAACCATAGCCTTGGAAGAAAATCCTTCCCCCACCCAGCAGGCTGCAGAGAAGGACTCTAGCTCTCTGTAGGGAAGCAGTGGTCTCTCCGCACTACTCCCTGTTGAGTCAGACCTATAATCAGCAAAGCTCATACTCCCTGCAGATTGGAGAGCTCTGACTCAGCATACCTGCAGAGGTTTGACACACTTCCCCACAGATTGTACCGGTCCTTCTCTGCAGCATGCTACCAGGAGAAAGGATTTTCTCCTCTTTCTACTGAAAGCAAACTATAAGACCTAATGCATGTAGTTGCTTCAAGTTGAAAGTTCAGTTGGGCTTCAAGCCCAACTCCAGCCAAATTTTGTTTTTAATAGGGTGGGGCAAGGTATAAAGTGAGGAAGTGTTAAAACCTCTGACAATATCTTTATTGCTCTTTGTGGCTTTATGCCTCGGGGACAACCATACCTTTTATTACTTTAATAGGAATCACAGGGAATAGAAGTGAAGGGAAATCTCCCCATAGGGATGACAGACAAATAAAAACCTGGCAGGATGTTGAACTGTTCCCCACTCTATCCAAAACTACAAACAATAGCTGAAATAGAGCTGTAAGAAATGGTGCAATGCACATGGTTTAATTAACTTTACAAGTCTGTGTGAACAAATTTCCAACTAGGATAGCTTCAGGTTTGGGTCAAACATTGGACTGACCCAAACCCAAGTCATTCCATGTTCAGCAAAATGGTGAACTAAAGCGTCCATCCACCATTATAGCAAACAGTTACCAGAAATGCACTTCCTGGACTTTTAACTTTTGAAGATTAAATAATGGGGATTTTCTTAATGGGGATTTTCTTATAAGATTCATGGTTCCCAGCAGCCTTTTGTCATTGTGTGTTGGGGGCTCAGAGTAGATAGTGAGAGCTGACTGAGAGTTTGCAGGGAGAGATACTTGCTGCTGTACTATTAAGTGCTAAACAGTGCTATGTGCAGTGTGTTTGTAGATAGGAAGAGCTGACAGAGATAGTTGCTGCTATACTATACAGTACTAAACAGTGCTGTATACAGTGCTGTATTGTGCTATCCTAATTGGAATGGCAGTGTGGTGGGCTACACAGTGTGTAACCCCCAACCCCTTTGTGTTCATTGTACTGTATTGTGCTACATTACTGTGTATTGCAATGTAATGGACTACATATTAATGTGTACCCCCCACAGTGCATAGACTCAACGGTCCTTTCTAGGACTATCTTTGTGTGTGTCAGCAACAACTTCAGTTGCTGTTTAGCTGTTGGGTGTTTACACTCACATTGAGCAAAAACACGTCAGGGAGAGCCCCTGTTCTGTGAGGAGAAATGCATATTAAGTGACTTTTTCAGTTTGTCTTCAGGTTTATGTGTGTAAGATTGTCGCTTGTAGCACATTATAGAATTATTGTCATTATGGAGTATTTTGCAAGTTTAAGATATGTATCATATGTGCGAAACACAGTATGCATGCAGTATATACTGCAAGTAGGCTCAGACTTTTGGTAAGTATACCTATTTAAAATGTACCCAAACTTAATATTAAAAAAATGTTAGCAGATAAAGTTTTCTGACAGAGGAGACGTTGCATGTCTCTTCTGCCATAAAAAACCTTTCCCTTCCTGCTTGCAATATTTTGTATTGTACATTGTCTTCAGAGCATACACAGTGTACAATTCAGGCACCCATAAGATGCTGGGAGTAAGAGCAGGCTCCAGAGACTCCAGTGCACATGAGCAGACCACCGTCAATGGCCACCCAATGGTCGAGGAGAGAAGACACTCGACTAAGAGAAGACGGCAGCTGTGGTGTTGGAACAACATGGGGGAGCACACACCTTGCAAAGCTGGAAGAGCAGACTAGGAGGTAAGTCTGCCATAATTTGGAAGTATGCGCATTCTTGTGGAAATCGCTCTGGGAATATGCTACGCATAAAGTACAACTAAAGGTCAAGCCCAATTATCAGTACAATATAGCCATGTTTACCACAGCCTGTCTGCTGCACATCAAGGTGTTTCTATTTAAACTTCTACAGCTGTGTCTAACATGAACAATATATTTGATGCTACATGCATACCTTCTGTTCCTATTTTATGTTAGCTTCCATTCATTAATTATTAGCACCATGTCATTGCTTGTTGTATGTTGTGGGGGCTGAGCTGTTATATCATTTTGTCCTCTTTCAGGATGTAGAGTCTCTGGTGGAGCCTGTGAGCAGTGTGTGGCCATCCCGAGACTGGCTGAAATGTGCGCCTCTATGGATACTTGTTATTATTATTGTAGCAGCAGGAATGACATGGTTCCTTCTAGGTAGGTAAAATAGGTGATGGATTAAGACAATTTTGTAGGCCATTTTGGCCCTCAAATATGAAGGTGTAAGGTTCTTTGTCTCTTTCTTTGCTATAGGAGATATAATAGAAACAGACAATGGCTCATATCCATTGCATTGGGCATGCCCCACCCCCCTCTTTCAAAGCTGCCCCCACCTTTCTCCAATATGTTGAGCTGGGTGTGCAAAACTGTAACATCCAACCTACATGTACAACAGATGTATCAAGCACTGTTCCAGCCAGCAAAAGGCAATAAAAGTAATTCCAGAAATGTTTACCAGTCTTCTCAGTATTAAAATACGGCAGCCTATTCACTCTCAACTGCTGTTACTGAGACACTGGACCTAATTTAATACTAGGGATGTCCCGATGCCACTTTTTCAGGCCCAAGTACAAGTACAAGTACATACTGGACCTAATTTAATACTAGGGATGTCACGATGCCACTTTTTCAGGCCCAAGTACAAGTACATCCCCTCATGTACTTGCCGATACCAATTACTGATACTTTTTCTTAAAGGGACAGGTGACTTTAAATGATCCATAGTACAACTACATGTTATGTACTATGGATCATGGTTTAACCTATTCATGTTAGCAGGGGAGAATTGTAAATCTATTGCTGGAGTGTAGTGGAGGTGTGTGCTGTCGATTCCGATGCTAGCATCGGTATCGGGACATCCCTATTTAATACTTTCTAAGGGCCCATTCTCATATTTGCTATTCTGGTGCTTTGCATTATTGTACTTTTATGGAACGTGTTAATGTGCATTGTGTTAAAGGACTCCATTCAAATTTAGCCAGGTTGGTAGAAGAAACTCCACATGTATCACGGCTCCTGCAGCTTCGTCAGGAGTAAGTTATTCCTGATGACATGGCGGGAGCCATGATACACGTGGAGACAATTATTGCAGCTACAACACCCTCTCCTTCCTTAAACATATTTTTTTGACACTAGGAAGCCCCTTTTTTTCAAACCCTCTTTTATTTTAGGCTTTGCCAAAATAGCCACTGGGCCGGAATACAAAACTTTCTGCATTGTGGTGCAACAGGTTTCCCCTCAGCAGTTCCAGTTCAGGACCAATGGATCAGCTGCCCGATTCTGGGGAAAGTGCTGAGTCTCAATAAGCTGCTGGAGCTCATAATAGTTGTCACATTCTGTCCACCATGCAGCTCTATAGGGATAATGTCAACAATGACGTGGAGTATGAGAGTACAGAACATAAATTAGCTAATGTCTTTGATGACACAAAGAAACAGATAAAAAGACAACTACGAATTAAAACAAATCTATTTGTGCTGTAAGTAGGTATGTAAAAGGTTACAGATTTTAATGAGTGTCAGCCAGTGTCATTTGTCATGTTAAAAATGTATGTACTGTCAAGGAATCGTCCTCATTGTCCTTGTTTCTCACATCTGTGTCAATGTGTCTTTCAGAGGTGGATTTCAAGCCAGAGCTGAGAACTAATAAAGTCTACGCCTGTAATCTGCGCATTATCAGTCATTCCCTCACCCGTGACCTCACATTCCCTGAGAGCAACATGTTCAAAAAGGAAGCCACGCATCTGGAAAAACTGGTATTAAAACTTATTATTTAAAAAATGTTGTGCGGTAGCATTGAGCTTATACAATGTGCAGTTCAAAGTGCAGTAACCCATAGTGCTAACCAGAAATCATATCTTAAAGCTGAACTCTGGGTAATAATTAAACTTTACCCTGGCAGTGGGGCTCCTCCGAAAGACATGGGTAAAAAGTGTGTTTTGGTCAAGGAAGAACAAAAAGAAAAGCAGTTATACCCCTGGAGCTCCTCCCCTCTCTCTAAAGCTTCACATTGTGGGCAGGCCTTCAGCATCCTCAATTACAAATCAGGACCAGTCTTTATTGCTTGATTGCAGTAAAAGCTATGCTATGTCTGGCATGGGTGAATGACTCACAGGACTGGCCAAGCAGAATTACAAGAAAGGCTAAAATTATTGTTTCTCCTGGAAAAATGCTGCTCCAGGTTTCCTACAGTGCTGGACACATGTACGGAGAACTTTCTATGTGTATGCATGCACGTCATCAACTAATCCTGCCTTATAGCAGAGAATACATGACCAAATGCCTAGACCTTCAGAATGTAACCAGCACTGAAGGAATAACATTTTCCCCAGGAAAGGTAAGTATTTCAGCCCTATTAGCATTTTATATTTATCAATTTAAGCACTGTTATTATTATAGATGTGTTAACGTTTGAGTATAGGTCAGCTTTAACTAATGTAAACTTAAATTGTATTGGTTGCTATGGGACTTTGCACATCAGTATTACATTTTGAACTGCTCTAGTGAATAAACCTTTTATGTCTAAATTATGCTGCAATGTTCAGTATGTTTCCATCATTACCCCTAGGTCCTGAAAGGCATTACTGGAGACTGGATACACACAGCGGTTGGCTACCTTAGGGTGACCATTGGCAAAGCGCATTTATTAAAAACAATGGATGAGGAGTCTGCCCCATCACCATGGGACCTTCTAATTTATTTATTTTTATGATTGGCCATTGGGCATGTATGTTATACTTTTAAAACAATAGAAGATAAGTATGGGTACGCATTCAAATCAGGCACTTAGAATGCAGCTAAACAACAAGCATCAGTATAACTTATTATCAGTGCTAACCAATGGCACAGCATTCACAAGCATTTACGAAAAGCTTTTCTCACTTGGACATCCCAGCTTTAGAAAAACGTGTTAAAGTTTTGGATACGGTGGAGAGGGGTTTATAAAGTCTGATTTAAATTATGTCAGTACCCCCCTTGAGAATTTTCTGTCTGATTTGAAGAAGATCTCTCTGATTCCTTTTCTGTCTGACAACGCTCAACTGCATGGGAAATTAGAGTTTGTTAGGCATTTGATCATGATGAACAATTTGTTTTTTGGGGGAACCATTTGTTTTTTGGGGGGGGGGGGTTGTCATATATTTTTTAGCGTTTAGAACAGCCTTTCTTATTAAGGGTGCCTTCTGGCTTCCTCAGGCGTGTATCAAAATGTTCACACAGCATCATTCTTTTCTATGGTGCAGGGGGGCCAGCTGCCAGCACAATGAAAATTAATGATGCTATTCCAAGGAGAGTGGGATCTGTTTTAAAAAAAGACAGAAGTTTGCCTCCGCACAGGCCTGCTCCGCCTCCCACATTCTCTCTTTTCATGTTGCCGCAGTTGTGGCTTCTGATGTGATGGTAGCACTCTGATGTAAATGGGCTTCTAATGTACAGTGTGCTCCTAGTGTGAGGGTAGCCTGCATTTTTTGTGTGTGTTTTTGCATGGGGGTTCCCCTTCGAATCAATACCAGACCAACACATCATTTTGCATTTATATTTTGACTTAAAGTGACATTAAACCCTCAGATTTTTTAACATAAACCAATACTGTAATGTGTGCCTTACTGTAATCCATGGTTGTTTCCCTTCTCTTTGCTGCTCTTCCTTTTAAATCCTCATGTCTTCTCATGCTTGGGGAGAACTTCCCTTTTCAGCTCAGGGCCTCTTCCTGTAGTGCTGGCTCAGGTTTCAAGCCTATACAAATCTATACAAAGACACCTTGTATCCATTCCTGAGACAAGGCAGTCTGCTGCAAAACAGAAGTTCTGCAGAGCATGAGAACAGATACAGATTTAAAAGGAAGAGCAGCAAAGAGAAGGGAAACAACCATGGATTACAGTAAGGCACACATTACACTATTGTTTTATGTTAAAAAATCTGAGGGTTTAATGTCACTTTAAGATTTTGCAGATTTTTAAAGGGTGCATGACTGAAGAAAAGTGAGGAACACTGAACTAGAATGGTAATTAAAGTACTTCCTATTACCCAGAGCCTTCTCCCTCAGAAGAGGAGGATTAGTAGGTACTTATTTGCTCAATTTCTATTTAGGGGTTCCTGAAAAGATTGCTGAATGTCTGAAAGCCCAGATGTTTTTGCATTCCAGTTACCATAATAACTGGTTTTGTCTGTTTTAACATAGTACTCTCTTTTTTCAGGTTAATGGTCTTGTCTTGGCCTCTGAGCTGGCTGTCTATTACAATACAAGCAAAGTTTATGCTTTTGGGTAAGGTTTTCAAAAAGGCATTGAGGTTTATTTACTAAACAATGTAAATGTTCCATAGTGTCCTAACCCATCACATCCATAAACCTTTATGATTATTCTGTTGCAAGATTAATAAATAGCAAAAACTACAACAGAGAAAGCAGAAATGAAAAAAGATGCACAACTACCCCCACAATACCTGACATAACGAATAACTAATTACTATATCATTTTTTACTTTATCAATATTTGAATTCCAAACAAAACCTAACATTAAAAAAAAAAAAACTTTAATAACATAAGTTCTCTAGTCTTCTCTCACAGTCAAAAAAAAATCTCCCCAAATCCGAAATGAGTAGACCCTTGTGGGCCTGGGTTTAAAATTTACAAAAGTCCCAGAAGATAAAAAACTGTAAACAATGTATAATGATAAATAGTAGAAGTATATTCATGTAAACACAGTAAATATAAAGGAAACTGACAGTGTATACATACAATAAGATACTACAAAAGTGATCATCAAACTTTATATAACAGAAAATATTGGCCACAAATATTCAGTGCAAACCCTGCTAAGAATTAAATAGTTCAAGATGCAACACCACCAATAGCTGCACAAAAGGCACCCATCTGCTCCAAGACCAGCGGCCACTACAGCAGTGGCGACTCTAGGAACAATATATAGGGGGGGCACATAAGATACCACAGTCAAAATGGGGGAGCACTAATAATTTTCACCACTAAATCATACCACTGAAAATAACTAAACAGGGGCGTAACTAGAAATCACAGGGCCCCATAGCAAAGTTTTGCATGCCCCCCCTCAGCGGTCGATTTAAAGGGCACTCAGCGGGGGGGCACACGGGGGGGCAAGGAATAAGCTTGGGGGGGCAATTGCCCCCCCTTGCCCCCCTGTAGTGACGCCTATGCCCTACAGGAACCACTGGCTTCTGCAAACGCAGGGGAAGGACCTCAGCACTGCATATGGCTGCCTTGTAAAATGCCTGTCTGATGCGTACAGGCATTTAGGGCAGCCTTACACGACGGCAGGGTCCTTCTCTGCATATGTGAAAGCCAGAGGGTCCTGCAGCAGGTACGGGCGACGGCTCAGGCTAAACCGATTTAAATTCGTGCCTACAGGTGCCCAAAATTGAAGTCCGGCCTGGCTATACATGCACTTTAATATATGTAACATGCACATTGGGGTATTACAAGGAAATTCCTTTTTTATATGTATGGTATTCAGAGTTGAAAGATTTCTTATCTATCACTATATGTTGTACACATAGCTAAGCAATTATGAGGAGATGTCAAATGAATTGCACATTAGCAAGCCTTTTGTTATTGTCGTCAACATGTCTACTCATTCTCTCAGTAATAGGCCTTTCTAACTCTAACAGGGTTATTCACAAAAGGGTGACGAGTTTGGAGAAGGCAAGAGAAGTGAACAATTTAGGAGAAAATAGCTGATTTGGAAAGATTCTCCAATTCAGCCCACTTTCCAGTCCAGCTATTTTGGTCTTGATTGTTCACGTCTCCTGCCTTCTCCAAACTCTTCACCATTTTGTGAATAACCCTGTAAAATTCACTCACTGTAGCAGTCATTGCTGGTCTGTGAAATAACATTTTTGCAGTGAAATGTTAAGGGATCAGATGTTCAGGAAGGAGGACTGAAGATACATTGTTTTGCCTGAGCTGTCTGCTTATCTGAAAGCAGAAAAATGATAAATGTTAAGGCTCAGGTAAAGCAAAAACACAGCTTGTAGAATTGGAAGACACCATCTTTTTATTATACAGCATGTTGGAGAAAAATGAAGGGAGGAACTACATGAAGGCCAAGGATATTTAGTATAGAGCAGCGTTTTTCAACCACTGTGCCGTGGCACACTAGTGTGCCGTGAGATATTTTCTGGTGTGCCGTCAATAAATCGTTAATTTCTTTGATCGATCAAAATTATTTTGATCGATCAAAGTTACTCACCTCTCCGCCGGCTTCCGGGTCTTCCGTCGGAGATCCGGTGACGTCACGGACATCGACGTCACCGGACTCCTCTCCCCTTCCCCGAGTGGCTCTGTCGGCTAACGAAGGGAAGGGGGGAGGAGTCGGGTGATGTAGTTGTCCGTGATGGGTAAGGAAGGGAAGGAGGGAGGAGCCTGGTGACGTCACAGACTCCTCCCCCTTCTCTTCGTTACCTGACGGAATCACTTGGGCTAAGTCTCCTCCTCACTCTTAGGCCGGTGAGTCATCGCATGTGTGTACAAGGCAAAATCTGCTACCCTGGTGAGACCCCACAGTGCCCAAGTGAGACCCCCAAAGAGCCCTGGTGCTGGTGAGACCCTACAGAGCCCTGGTTAAAGTAGGGTTCAGTGGGGTCTCACTAATCTTTAATTAAACCCCAAGGAGCCCTGGTGAGACCCCACAGTGCCCAAGTGAGACCCCCAAAGAGCCCTGGTGCTGGTGAGACCCTACAGAGCCCTGGTTAAAGTAGGGTTCAGTGGGGTCTCACTAATCTTTAATTAAACCCCAAGGAGCCCTGGTGAGACCCCACAGTGCCCAAGTGAGACCCCCAAAGAGCCCTGGTGCTGGTGAGACCCTACAGAGCCCTGGTTAAAGTAGGGTTCAGTGGGGTCTCACTAATCTTTAATTAAACCCCAAGGAGCCCTGGTGAGACCCCACAGTGCCCAAGTGAGACCCCCAAAGAGCCCTGGTGCTGGTGAGACCCTACAGAGCCCTGGTTAAAGTAGGGTTCAGTGGGGTCTCACTAATCTTTAATTAAACCCCAAGGAGCCCTGGTGAGACCCCACAGTGCCCAAGTGAGACCCCCAAAGAGCCCTGGTGCTGGTGAGACCCTACAGAGCCCTGGTTAAAGTAGGGTTCAGTGGGGTCTCACTAATCTTTAATTAAACCCCAAGGAGCCCTGGTGAGACCCCACAGTGCCCAAGTGAGACCCCCAAAGAGCCCTGGTGCTGGTGAGACCCTACAGAGCCCTGGTTAAAGCAGGGCTTGGTAAGGTCTCACCAGGGCTCCTTGGGGTTTAATTAAAGATTAGTGAGACCCCACTGAACCCTACTTTAACCAGGGCTACGTCAGTGCTACAGTTTGAATTTAAAACGTATTTGTGTGAAGTGTGAAGTTAAGTCATGGATTGAACAGAAATATTAACAATTATAAAATACTTTATTATTTCATAATAAAGTAATTATAAAATAATTTCTTTGTGTTTATTTGATTCCTATTCAAGAGAATTACTTTATATATAGTCAATATAGGCACAGAGGTAAATTTTTTTAACATTTTCTAATGGTGGTGTGCCTCGTGATTTTTTTCATGAAAAAAGTGTGCCTTTGCACAAAAAAAGGTTGAAAAACACTGGTATAGAGACACATTTTAGGTTGGGCTTAATGGACTAATGTTTTTATTCAACCTCAAATACTATGTAACGATGTAACAATGGACAAGTTAAGGAGAGAATGATCAATACAATGTTGAAAAGTAAGAATTTATTAATGTGATAGCGTATTTGATTTGGGTCCACTGCAAAGATATTGAAACAGATCTCCTCCATTATGTATAGATGTAGCAATGTATGGAGACCACCTACCAACAGAAGGATGCACATTGGGTGATAAATACATTATGCAAGAATCAAATTATTTTCATGACAAGTGGATAAAATGAAGTTAAGTTTTATGCCATAAGTTGAGATGTTTAGATTGATAGGCACATCATCCTTGCAAAGAAGTATACAACTTCCTATATTGGATGGACAATTCAGAAACTCCAATAAAATACATTGATCAATTAAGTCCAAGGAGCCCATATATAATGGAGAGCTGCTCCTAAATTATACGTGTAATTAATGTATAATGCTACAGGGAAGACTCCCATAACTCTCGACTCTAGAATTTCAAAAAGAGGGACAACACTGAGAAAGGTTATATGGCATGCTGTATGGGTCTGTCTACAGATTGCTGAATGTTGGACATGGTTTAAAAGTGTATGGTGTAACACAGTCTGAGTCTACCCACAGTACACACTGCACACATTTGCCACTGTCATGTAGCTACAAAATACTCTGTACGTATGTTTTTTCTGTCTGAGCCTACTTTAAAAAAACAAAAACAAGCCTACTTAAAAAAAAACAGGTTTATTAGTATACTTGGCAACAACTTCGCAACCAGTAAGTAGTGATACAAAAAACACTTTGGTCAGGAGGATGTAACGTACAGCACAGCTTACAGAGTGCAGCAATCAGGACTAAATAACATGCAATATACTGTATAGTGCAGTGGTCAGGACTATGAAACAAATGACAAACTTTATAGGCCACAAGAGTCAGGAGTATATAACATACAACGCAGTGTACAGAGTGCCCCCCGCCACCAGGACATGGAGTAGACTCGCAGGACCTCAGGATGTTTAGATTTTTAGGAGTGTCCTACATAAAACAGGATAGTTTGGTGATATGCAGATTATGTGATTCGGCTATCCTCCCCCACCCACTTTTTTAATGCATTCATTGATATGAAATGAGGCTTTACTTACTCAGATTAAGCACATTTGTAACGCAAATGGCCACAGTAAAGCTATATTTCTGCCTGCTTTTCAGGCCCTTAGTGTAACTTAGATAAAGCAGGGTAGGGTATGGCAATAGTAAGATCAAACGTATCCAGACAGAACAGTTGAAATTACTGGGAGCTCTGTTTTTTATCTTTCTTCTTTCTACTTACATGTATATAATTTAAATTGATGATATCACCAATATCCATGTTTTCTTTCTTTAGAAAGGGCTTAACAGTCTACTTCTGGGTAATCTTGGACGTCCCTAATTCAAACAACAAATATGTCACAGTAAGCTCTGTAAGGACAGCACTTAACCGTGTTCTGACCTCCAAGGCTAACACCACAAAAGGCTACATTTTTGACCAGTACTACGTGGAACCATACTCACTGTTTATATATGGTCAGTATACACATTGTATATGTTCCTTTCTTTATGTTTGCAGAATATAAATATATATATATAGTATCTCACAGAGATATATATTAAAGCGTTTTTACACGATGGAGGCGCTCTTTTTGTTTTACATTTTGATCATATATATATATATATATATATATCACTAATACAGATTTGATATTTTAACATTAAAAAGGTATTTCGAGTGACTTACCTTGAATGACGGTGGGCCCTTGATTGTCGGCGTCATATATATATATATATATATATATATATGTATATATACAATAGCTCACAGAAGTGAGTACACCCCTCACATTTTTGTAAATATTTGATTATATCATTTCATGTGACGACACAGAAGAAATTACACTTTGCTAAAATGTAAAGTATTGAGTGTACAGCTTGTTAATCAGTGTACATTTGCTGTCCCTCAAAATTAATGTCTAAACCGCTGGCAACAAAAGTGAGTACGTGAACAGTATGTAATACAAAAATGAAGTGTGTGGTATTTTTTGACTGATTTGACTCTGTTTGTGGTAGCTCTGCAAGGTTAACCTGTACATAGTCGCCAAACTATTTCTTATATTTGTATAAACTAGTAAGAGCTAGTAACAGCAACCACCATTGAGGAGTCAGCAAAAGTCTGTTCTTGTCTAAAGTTTGCCACTAAGAAAACTAAAAAAGCAAATAAGTAGAAATCATTAAGCCTCTGAAATTTACAGATTGACAACAGATTTAAACCACTTATAGCTTTCATGGCAAAAAAAACAAAAGCTTACAAATCACTTTTCAATACCGCTCTCAACATTCCAACAAAAAAATAGGAATATCCATATACAAATGTGAGTATAACAGTATAACAAGTACATATCCAGTTCAATACTACTCTGCAAAAGTATTTTTTTTTCTTATTAGCGAACTGATTAAATATTATACACCATTGGATGGCCACAGATCCCCCATACTGTAATCAGCTTCATTATAAAAATATAAATATACTCATAATAATTTGATCCTCCTACAGATGATATATATTAAATCTGCAATTGTTTAATACATGAAGTATTGCAGTCTATATAAACAAATAAAGATTCTACACTGCACAGTATATTGTCAAAACTGACTGAATAGTGTGGATAAAAAAATATCCGTACAACTGTTTGTGTGTATCCAGCCCTTGGGCACTATCAGCCATTTTGCCCATTAGCATCTCTGACTACAAGATGATGTTACATGACCATCACAATCTTATTATACGATATCATAAGTTCACTTTTTGGCAGTCCAATAACAAATTGTAGTTCACCATGGGCCATCTGCTATTAATCTACATTTTTGTATAATGATACTGACCAACACGTGAGTAGAAAAGATGTTTGCATTTGAAGAGATATTTATTTATGATCTGTAGGATCTATCTTTGACTATTTTTCCACACTATTCAGTCAGATTTGACTACCATTAGAACATGTGCCCAGTGGAAAAAATATCCTCTCTATTCATCATCTGATAACTCAATTTCAAAATCATCTCTGAATTCATGCTGACTAGTGATGGTCCAAACACACCTGAGTTTGGTTTGAGTTCAAGCTTTAGAACATGGAAAAAGTTTGAACTCGAACTTCGAACTAAATGAAAGTCTATGGGACCAGAACTCTGAAAATCAAATGTCCCCTTTTTGAAGGCTTATATGCAAGTTATTAGCCATAAAAAGAGTATTGGGATTCGGGTACTGCCCTGGGGGACATGCATCAATGGAAAAAAACACTTTTAAAAAATATCGTTTTTAAAGGAGCAGTGATTTTAAAATTACTTAAAGTGAAACAATAAAAATGAAAAAATCCTTTAAATATCATGCCTGGGGGCCCCCCTTAAACTGCCTGTAAAGTGGCAAATCTGTACAATGTATAGAACCTGCTGCAGCAAAAATGATATTTATAAAGAAAAAGAAAAAAGCATACAGTTCCCGCTCCCAAACAATACCAGACCCTTTAGGTCTGGTAGGAATGCAAGGAGGGACCCCATTTAGATGAAAAGGAAAAAAAAGCATGGGGTTCCCCCCAAAAGTCATACCAGACCCTTAAGGTCTGGTAGGAATTTTAGGAGGGACCCCATTTAAAACAAAAACAAAGCTCTTGAGGTTCCCCCTCAAAGTCATACCAGGCACTTAAGGTCTGGTAGGAATATTAAGAAGGAACCCCACCCCAAAAAATGGGGGGAAAAACATGAGGTCTCCCCTAAAATTTCTAAGCAGACCCTTTAACCGAGAACAGACCTGGCAGGGCAGGAAAGGGGGGGGGGGCGAACGAGTGCCCCCCTCCCTGCTTTACCAGGCTTATTCACATCGGGATACCCCTTTAATAAAGAGGCAACCCAGATGCGCCCCCCCTTTGTGAATGAGTAAGGTGTACTTATACCCCTACCCATTCACTAAAGGGGTAAAATAAAATTGTAAAAAAGACGCCACACTGTCAAAAAAATTGTTTCATTTGAAAAAACCCAAAAGACATGATTTTGACCAGACTTTTATTTTAAAAAAACAAAAATGGATCCACCGACATAATCCTAAGGTCAATCACGATGTCCAGCGTTGTCCACGACTACGACAACGACTTGACAAAATAAAAATAAATAAATAGAAATAATAAATCTGTGAAGGTTCTCATTCATCCAGGTCATGGTATATCTGTAAAAAATAAGTCAAGGCAACTGGTCTTGCTGTATTTTTCTTGAAGACGTTTCACTGGTCATCCAACCAGCTTTCTCAAGTCTCAAGGTCTTGAGAAAGCTGGTTGGATGTCCAGTGAAACGTCTTCAAGAAAAATACAGCAAGTCCAGTTGCTTTGACTTATTTTTTACAGATAGAAATAATAAAGAAAAAATACCCCAACACCTGCGGACTTATCCGCTCGTGACGAACTCCCGCCGCAGAATGGCATTCTGACAGATACGGGCAAAATATAAACAACTGTTTACATTTGTCCGACACCTGACCAGACTTAGCAGTGAGCCATGATTGGGCAAAGTCATCATTACGTTGCCCAATCATGGCTCTTACAGTGCACTGTGCCGAGATTGGGCAATGTTCGAGTCAAACTGTTTTTTGAATATCGAGACCATTCCTAATGCTGACGCTGTCCTTCCTTCAGGAGGATAGCTACTTTTGTTCCCCATAGTCCCGGTGGTGTTATAAGGTAATCACCACTCTAAGCCTACTCCTGTGATAGACTACAATCTCAATACAAAATAGTAAACTAAAGCTTGCTTGGAGTGGTGGCTAGTTTGCAACACACAGGGACCATGGCCTGAGTTTAGTGTCTCTAAAACCAAAACTTTTTTTTTAGTTTCTAATAGAATTCTGAGTGATTAGAACCCCTGCAAGGTTTTATTGGTTTCTGTGTTGTAAAGTAATCTCCACTCCAAACTCGCTCTGGTAATGGACTACAATCTTAATACAAATTAGTAAACTAAAGTGAACTTGGAGTGGTGGCTAGTTTGCAACACACAGGGACCATGGGGAACAAAAGTAGTCACCCTCCAGAAGGAAGGACAGTGTCAGCACCAATTCAAAGATGATTTGAGGATCTACAGCCGAGTGATACACAAATAAGATACATTTTTGTTAACCCTTTTCGCTGCCACCGACGTAAGGCATACGGCAGAACAAAAGTGTTCCCGGCTGGCCAGCTCAATATGCCTTACGTCGGTGGCATTTACAGTTCTGCTATAAGCTCATGGTCGATTTAGCGACCATAAGCTTATAGCAAAACTGTTTAGCAGACTGTCCCCTTCAAAATAATAGCGGTCATCAGCGGCTCACAAGCCGCTGATGACCGCTATTAACAAAAAATACCGGGCGCCCCCCGCGCCGACTCCATGGATCCCCGCTGCTTGTAGGGTCTGTGGCAGCGGGGATTCGTAATAAAATCACCGGCGGGGGGGTCGGGGGGGTCCTGGGAGCAAGCGGTGGCTGGCCGCAATTCAGGATGGCCGAGCGGCATAGTGATCGGAGCCGCTGTCATCCTGACAGTTTTTGGATGACAGCGGCTCTGTAGCGTGGCCGAGCAAGGGATCGTTAAATATCATTGATATTTAACGATCCCTCTGTTTACAGCAAACACCGGAGTGATCGTCTGATCACTCCGGTGTTTGTAAATAACTGGGGACACATAGTACTATGTGTCCCCAGTTATGAATGAACAGGCTGTGATCTACATCACAGCCTGTTCATTCAAGAATTTATGAATGGGGACTAGCACTCACTACAGAGGCTCCTCCCCATTCAGAAACTAATGATAGTAAAATATTTTTACTATCATTAGTTTGTGAATGAATGAGAAGCCTCTGTACTGAGGCTTCTCATTCATTGAGTGCTGGGGCTGCAGAAAAAGAAATTGAGGACTTATGTCCTCAATTTCTTTTTCTATTTCAAAAGGGAAATGTCAGGGGTCTATTTAGACCCCAGATATTTCGCCGCAGCCCCCCCAACAGTAAAAAAATAAAAATAAAAAATTATTAAAAAATAAATAGAAAATGTAAAAAAATAAAAAAATGTGTACAAAAAAAATAATTAAAAAAAGCACAACCCCTCCCTCCCCCCACATAACATACACATGTCTTGGTGTACGCCATGCACATGGGCTGCAGTGCGTTGTTAGAACGCATTGCAGTCAATTATTTTTTTCTTTAAAAAAAACATGAAATTAACTGTGGCAGCGCATGGCAAATCTTTGTGCCATGCGTTGTGATACCTTGTGTTGCAATTAAATATATGCCTGTATCATTTTATCACAACACAAACACCAACACAGCGTAAGAACCATTTTTAACATAAGTTGCTTTTTTACAGTTTTGCATACCTTCATTTTTTTTACTTTTCGCAAAAAGGCGTAATTACAAATTTGCAAATATTTGTTATTTATTAACTCAATACAGTTTTATCTTTCAGATTTAGTGAGAAAATTATTTTTTTTGTGTACGGATACTGATTTTAGTGTGTTTTATCAATTGAATTGTGTATTTTTATCGGTTTCATATTAATTTGAGAAACATTTGCGCAATTATCGCACGGCCTACAAATTTAGTATCACCATCTTTTTATTCTACCGGGCCTGCGCTTTCAGAAAATATATGGTTTGGGGGGTCTTTTACAAACGCTAGCAACGCAGCAGTTGAAAATCAAATCAGTGGGAAAAATTGCAAAAATGGCTTGGCCAGCTGAATTCAAAACATTTTTGGAGGGCTTGGCAGCGAAAGGGTTAATAGTACTTGAATGCATTTGTAAGATGTAAGTCTTAAGTTTACTGTCACTTTACTTAGTTGCAGGACATTGTTCCAGTAGTATAGGTTCATACATTGTGCTAAATTTGTCCACCTGGCAGTCAATCAGAGTCTGGAAGCAGATGGCATGCCGTACATTTGAAAAGTTTGTGCAGCTTCTATGTAATGTTTGAATCTGTTAGCCACATCAGTCACTCCAGAGCACACTTCTACAACATGTGGCTCTCCCATGTCAATATTCTCTTCCATATATTCAGAATCCGGCTGGTATGATGGGACTTCCACAGCAGATGGGAAGTCACAGATTTCAGAAAGGTTGCTCTAAAGGAGCAAGTGTTCTCCAACACACCAAATGCTGCATGGAACATCTTCCAGACATATTTCTGCTGGGTTTTTTTAAAGTTTTTTACTCATTCTTTTTTGCTTTATGTAGAAAAATTGGTGTTGCTGCAATATAGATCAAAATACCACCCAACTTTTCAATATAGGAAAGAGGGATACGTTTTCGCACAGAGTTATGAAGAAAGAATATAAAGACAGAGGACATGCTCCTACCACCACCCTGTTACCTAAACTATGAACAATGATTACTCAAAAGTAGATCCGTTATACCCGCTGATGCTTTGTTTAGCAATACTTTTCCATAATACTTATGTTTGAAAATAACAAATGCAAAACTGAGGTTAAATAAAATATATAGTGCAATATAACAGTTTTAAAAGTGAAACAGTACAAGTTCATACATTATGCCAAGAAGGAAAAAAGAAAACAGGGACAGAATGATCGAGTTCTAAAAAAAAGAGTGTGTCTCACCATAACTGGGATAGTTGGAAGTTGTGAATTAATATATATGGGCACCTTTATAAAGCAGTGAATGTGAAATTCACCAAATATTCACTGCAGGTGAATCAATCACTTTTATTCAAAACACATAGATCAGAAGGATACACTACAGTGAATGTTTGGTGAATGTCACATTCGTTACTTTTTAAATATACCCCATTGTGTACACTTAACTATGTGACTGCTACAAATTTCTCTCTTGGATTGGGACGCTCAATGTTTCCCCTTATATGTGTGCAAAGGAGATGGGGCTTTGGGTGGTAGGCAGTAGGAACGCATGTCTGTGCTGTCCTAGGAGCAGAGGAGTACCAGAGTACCTAGATGTACATGCTGTATACTGAGCAAAGATTACTACACATTCTCGTATCAAAGATTACACTTGCCATCAGACTGGCAGTTTTAGGTTACTAAATATGGTTCCCATTTCTCGGTCCCTGGTACCTGAGCATTCTAAAGGTTTTTCTTCTAATTTATTTTGAATTGTGTTTTCAGAGGCCAGCTTACAGAACATGCAGATGTTTTCTTCTAGTACTGGTAGGACAATCCACATCATCAGCTTCTTATAAATCATGCTTCAGTTAATTAACTGGAAATTGATTGTCTAAAAAGAAACATAAGCTTAACACAAAAAAAGTACAAAAATTCAATGTTAATCTACCTTTTACTTTTAATATACTCATACTTTTTATTTTCAGTACAGTATCATTGGGGGCATTTCTTGGGTTACTAACCTTGGTGTCTTCTTCTCAGCATACCTAAGGTTCTTCTTTTTTCTTGTGTTCACATTGGCTTTAGTCTTTTGGTTGTCTTAATTGAAATGTCTTAATTTAGAAATGCTTTGCTTGTTTGCTTTGATCAAAATTCACACAATGTTCACAGATGCATGTAGCTAAGAATTCCCCCTTGTTGCGAAGCAGCAAACAACAAACTGGTTGTTCCACATTGGTAAAATGTGTTTTCATCTTTTAATATGTGGAGGTAAGGTCAGATTAATGGTAGCATACCACAGAAAAGCTTTAATTTGACTATCTGGAAACATGAGGAAATAATTATTATGATCTCTGAGGATTTTTAAAATAGACCTAAGGGTGCCCATGAGTGGTCTAATAAACAAGCATGCCTCCAATTTTGAGCAATGATTGTGACAGACCATTTCTAACCTGGTAGAGGCTGATAACAAGAGTCTGTAATGATTAGAGTTGGTCGTTATTAGGCAGAGCCCAGGGTGAAGGATATGAAGTGTTGCACCTCCCCTTCTCTCGTTTTGTTTATTCATACTACTTTCCCCCATCCTTCTTTCTTCTGCAGACTGCTATAGGTACAGCTATGTGAATTCTGGGCAAGAAGTACGTCTCCCAAGCCCTGACCACACCACTTCTTCCTGTGTATGGCATCTGCAAGGCCCTCCGGCGCACCTACTGCGACTGCGGCTCAAATGGATGCGACCTGATTGTAGAGATATATTGGCCATGTATGACACACCTGCTCCACTTGATGATCGTATCATCACCTTGTAAGTTACACATAGTCAAATGACTGCTGTCAGGCTTTTCTCAAAATAAATTAAATAATAGCAGCTCATGCAAACAGTTTTGGGGGGGGTTTCACTAAATTTAATATGAAAATGTGGAAACTATTGGTAGTTACTATTAAGTTGGACAATTGTATTGAAATATAATTTACTGGGCCCTTTGCTTCTTAAAAACCTCAGGCTGTGTACGAAAATGTTCCCACATTAGGAATTATTTTGCCTCTAGTGTGGTAGTTGTAACTTATCTTGTGGAATGCCCATGATGACTTCAACATACTGGAGGGACAATGAGATCCTGAAACATGTATGAGCAAACACGTGCCTAACATTAAAAAGGGTCTCAAGACACTTTTCATTACATTACAGGAATTATCATAACAGGAAACCTACTAGTTTGGAATTTTCCACTATAGATACTAGAATTAAAAGTGGAGAGGTTCCACTTTTGGTGAACTTGCATCTTTAAGATACAAATGTATTCTCATAAGGTATTAGAATCATTGCACTGTTATTGAACAATTACCCATATACAGTATATACTTTCTATGAATATAATATGGGAAATTGTAATATATTTGTAATTTTCTTCAGTTGCTATGGCAGATTGCTCTATATATGGTATGGGAAAAAGTAAAATACCTGTTGAAATTTGTTGGTTGCTATACAATATTGTCATTTAAGATATGTACTAATTTATCTTTGCTTGGTATGCTTTTATTAGTGCTTAGTAATGTTATGTGGGTGCAGCCTGATCCCTAAACTCTGCATAATACACTGCATCTTGCATGAAAGGGGTTAAACTGTTTGTTTCCATATGTCCTAGTACATCAGTGCTACTTGTGGGAGTACAGCAGGACAAAGGGCTAATCAGGTTGGCTGATATATAAAGGGTATCTAAGGTTAAAAACAAAAAATAAATATGTATTTCTATATTGAATTTCCATGATTTCTAGCCCACTCCTAATAACCATATCGATCTAGAAGTTTGTAAACTTACTTATTGATGATAGAATGCAATTCCTCAATGCACTGACACAATTCCACTCAGCCCTGTGAATATGCACTAACTTGTGTCACAGCTCACAGAACGTGCTTTCTGAACTACAACTTAACATCTGAACAATGTAACATTATCATTGCTTGCTGGAAGCAATGCACGATGAGACATGTAGTACAGGTATTCCTCACTTAACGACCGAGTTCCGTTCCTACGACCAGGTCGTTAAACGAATTGGTTGTTAAGTGAGGAACTCTATACAGTACTGTACTGCATTAGTACAGTACCGTATAGTGTTGCAGATGTACACTACCGAACAGTGTACTGTACATCGGGCAATGAAAATACTTACCGGGACCCGCAGTGAAAATCGGAGGACATCACTTCCGCCAGGCGACACGTCGCACTGACGCTGACGCGCAAGGTCGGAGGTCGATCGGCGGTCCGTCGTAAGTGCGAGTGGTCGCAAAGCAGGTAAGTCGGTAACCGAGGAATGTCTGTATTGAGAAATTGAGATTGCATCACATCAAGCAGCAGGGAAAGAGACGCAAAGCACACTGGGAATAAAGGAAGCTGTTGAAAGTGATGGGCAGACAGAAGGCAGCAATCAAAAGGGATTTTTTCCAAGTAAGCTTTGCAACTGCAACTATGTATTCCTATTACAATGCAAATGTTATAACAGGTATATGCTTTACCATTAGAACTCCTTTAATGCAAGTTGAAATCTCCAGCTCATTTCCCTGATGAGGCTGCAAGGCCCAATTAGTATGGCGGGACTGAGCAGAATAAATTATCGAGTCATGTGACTGCTACTACACACTCTAAAAGAGAACCCCAGACTCAGTGGTGACAGTCAGGAGAAACCGATGTATCATGGCAGGCAGGATTCTACACTTGACTCATAGGGGTTGATTTACTAACCTTATAAACACACCACGAACGTGTATACACCTCTGCAGTGTGTTCCCTCCCAGCATGATCTATGGGTGGAATCTAAACACCTTTGTAATGTGTACACACCCAGCAGGTGTGTTGTGCAAAGCCCTGAAGGAATTCCAAGGTGATGTTGGGTAAATTAGCTCTATGTTGTGTTGCTTGCGTTGATGAATGCAAGGAATGTAAATGCATGAGCTAACCATTTTTGTCTAAACTGTGAAGCAGCATTATATATGCATCATATGCATGATTTTTCCATATATGGCATTAGTGGAAATATGCTTTTAGAGACTTTTTGGTTGATAAATACGTTTTGCTGTGTGAAAATCACACACACCTGGTGTGTGTGTGTGTGTTTAGGTTAGTAAATCACCCCCATACTGTTGTCATAGTGCTTGGTGCACTTTTAAATGTGAGCATTTTTGGGAATTGAAAAAAAAGTGTTGATTTTACTCAGCGGTAATACACTTTTAGGGGAATCTATCAAAAGTGGAGCAGACAAAATCTGGAGCAGCTGTGCATGACAACCAATCAGCTGGGCAACTGCTCCATATTTTGTCTTTCTGTGGTCTATGTACCGATGATCCATATGGTGATTGAAGTAATAAAGATGTGGAAGCCTTGTGCATGAACCTGAAAATCATGTATGAGGAACTCTATAATTTAAGGCCCCTCAAATCTGCTGACTGTGTATTTCTGAAGTTACACATAGAGCATAGTGGGAGCACCAGAATTTTCACTGAATTTCCACTTCACATCTGCAGATCTCTTGGCATGGTTGCCTAGTTAATAAAATTACAATATTTTGCCACTCTTGTATGTGTTGGAAAGAAGATGGTCTAGGATTTTGGGGTCAAATGGGTGACCTCGGTTTTCCAATGTGTTTTTTATTGTTGACTCTCTTGAATTCTCTAAGTGCCAGCCTGTGTTGTCATCATTGTATTCCTCACAGCTCTGGTGGAGCATCCCACCTCTCTTACTTACCTTATCAATTGGATGGTGGACACCTAAAGAGGATTACCAAGAAACTATGTCCCCGGTGATTTGGCTGCAGGAGAGTGTTGACGACTGTTTAAGAGAGGATATCCCTTACTTTGGAGAGATTTCCTCCTTGCTTCCTCTTGTGTCTACAGGACAGGAAGTGAAGGGAAATCTCCCCAAAGGGACACAGGTACCTCTGTTCAAGCTTGGCTTTTCTATTTTTACATAAATGTCCTCTTTCACACCTCTTTTAAACCAGTCCTCCTCCCTGTCTAGGATGCGTACTTGACAGTGTTCAAAGGAGTGACCTTTTTCCTTTAGATGTAGGTATACTGCTGAATCCTGACCAGAGGGTTTTGCTCTTCTGTGCTGTGCCACACGCTGGTGTAGCTGCTGTTTTGTTTCACTGACATACAATTCTGAGCACTCCTCACTGCACTGGACTGTATACACAATGTTATTCATCTTGTGTTTTGGCGTTGGGTCATTTGGGTGAACCAGTTGTTGCCTCAGTGTATTGCTGGGTTTAAAGCAGACAGGGATGTGATGTTTTTTTAAAACCCTTCTGAGTTTCTCAGACACCCCAGCTACATATGGGATGACCAAATTCTTCTGTTTGTCATGCTTTTCACTCTCACTGGTACTCTTGGCATTCTTTCCTCTCCTTTTTCTGTTTTAACAAAAGCCCAGTCTGGATAACCGCAAGTTTTAAGGGCCCCCCTGAGGTGTTTGAATTCCTTCGTCTTGGCCCCTGTTCTGGTGGGAATTTTCTCTGCCCGCTGGTGTAGAGTCCCAGATAATTTTTTGTACAAGTCATTCTGAATTGAGAAAGCTGGTTGGATGACCAGTTAAACGCCTTCAAGAAAAATACAGCAAGTCCAGTTGCCTTGACTTATTTTTTACAAATATACCATGACCTGGATGAAAGAACCTTCACAGACATCTTGTATTAACTTCATTTTAAAGCTTTCCTCCACTTTTCTTGCTTTTTTGCTGGGTTACATTCAAGAAAGATATATATGTGGTGCTGAGCCAGTACATCTCATGTCATTTAATGTTGTCTAGTTCCACTGTTGGTTGCAGGAAAGATTTGTATCTAAAGAGAAGAAAATACATTTTGTTTTTCTTACTAGGTTCTCCTTGGAAATAAGGGACAATAGTTAATGTACTCTATGTGAAAATACTGATTCATAATCTGAGCTGGTAGGAAGTATAAAAGCCATTTTGATAGAAAGGAAACCATCTAGCAGAAAGGAAAAACTTTTTATTCTCGGATGATTAATTTTTTTTTTTTAAACCGAATGATTAATTCCTTAGGGAGTGAGTGCAAGGACAGGCCTGTTCATAAAATATATTTTGCTAAGTAAATGCAAGTGCCGTACCAAATGTAATAGCGAGCCATGCCTTAAAAATTCACAATTCTGGAGAGCTATACGTTAAAGGTTACGTGCAGCCCTGCTGTAAGAGAGAAGAGAAAGAAGAGAAAGATTTAAAAAAACTATACAAAATGTTCTTATCTTGCTGACGCTGTTCTTTGTGAAGGGAATTTCCTCTTAGAGGAAACTAATCAAAAATCTAGAGTGTGGTGTTCCTCATCATAGACAGGTTTTTATTTACTGAAAGAGCAGCAATATGTGAACATGAATGAATTCCTGAAAGAAAGAATAGTAGTGGAAAAAATGTGAGTGTGTAGAAAATGTTCTCAAAATGATTGAAGGTTGTGTACCTCAGCACCTTTTAAGTGTCATTGTGGCCTGGAAAATATTAGTCAGAAGGTGCAGGTGCTCTTCATAAGAATTGTAAATGTAAAGCAGACCACAATAATAAAATATATGCAGGTGTCCACACACGATACTAGCATGTTAGACTAGATGGGTATGTAGTATTCTTCATGTTCTGTGGCTCAATAAGAGGTTGGAAATGAAAGTGCTTGTGTTAGCTCTACAATTTTTAGAAATCAAAATTGAAAAAGAAAAAAGGTTAATTCTATGCAGGCAGAGAAACATATGATCCAAAAATTCACAGCTAAAGTTAGC
The DNA here is from genome assembly GCF_000935625.1 of Nanorana parkeri. Taxonomy (NCBI): domain Eukaryota; kingdom Metazoa; phylum Chordata; class Amphibia; order Anura; family Dicroglossidae; genus Nanorana; species Nanorana parkeri. The sequence continues at coordinate 1,693,672 of NW_017306351.1, read as the reverse complement.
TATGCTATAGCTGGGAAACAACCGTTTTCTTCTAAAGGTTATCTTCACTTATATCTAGTATTTGGAGATAAAACTTTTCATATACTTCCTGGCTAACAGAATAAAATAAAAAAACAATAAAACTGATAAACAAAGCTCAAGTTTGGTTCATTATATTCCAATAAAATCCCAATTATATGGGGAGAGTTATTTAATGAATACACTATGCTGATTCTCCACCTGAGCCTACTCATCGGGTTATAGAAAAGGCCTTTGCTGTCTATCTAGTTGCATGTTCTGAGCTCTAGAGAGTTTTGGCACAGGGCATAAATATATCCACAGCAACTTCTATGTTGCTCAGAAACGGTCTAGCTACAAAGTAATTTTTGCAGGTAGCAATATTATTTGGCAGACATATTCAGATAAAATAAATCTTTATATAGTTTAGAGACCTCTATAAAAACAAAAAGTATTCTGTGTAACTAAAGAAAATGCCTTTGAAGATTGATCATGGTTTTCTTATGGGGTAAACCATATATTTGTGGACCTGGTTTGGTATATGAGGTTCTATTGTAAAATCTTTTTTGAATCCTATATCGTGATCCATAGACAACCTTTAGCTGTACACACAGTTTCAGGAAATTAAAACCACTTACAACTAGTCTTTGGTTTTTTTCAAATCTGTGAAGAAGGGAAATCTATCTTGATCACTGTCAGTGGCAGTAATGTTAACAGCTCCCCCCCCCCCCCCACCCAAAGGGACGGGGGCGGCCCATTA
>NW_017306351.1:1669810-1692646 GCF_000935625.1 Nanorana parkeri | reverse complement strand
CCCCCCCCCCCAACCTAATGGTCAGTGGCAGTCAATTTACCCCGCCTTGTCCCTTTTGATTGGTTTCAGTGGCTGTATTATTTAAAAGAATGCATCATTGGTGGCCGGTGACAGTGATTTTAAATTCCCCTTTATTGGTGGTCAGTAGTGACAAAATAAATCCCCCTGGTTTGTGGAATAGTGGGCATGACAGAGGCATCATTTTAGCCTGCACCTGGAATTTAAAGATAAAGAAAGCTACTTTCAGACACCACTTCATGAGTAATATTAGTTTTAAAGAATTAATATACTTGACCAGCTCACTAAATGTGCCAATGCACAGGCAGATGATCAAACCACATTGCTAGAAAGTGACTTAATTTGTTGTTTGTCAGTATTCCTGATAAAAACAGTTTAATGCTAGAACAGGGCCGTCCCTTTAATGAGGTAGCCTGAGGCTATTGCCTCAGGTGCCATCTCTTTGAGTCATGCAGGGTGGGGGCAGTGTTCCTTCCACCCCCTTTCGATCTATAGTGTCCGAGGTTGCTAAAAGCCAGGTGGGAAGATGTGTAAGGGCCATACAAATCTCCCTGCCCAGCTCTTAGGCAAGATGCTGGCCAGAGCATCCCAGTTTGCTAACTCCTGGATGGAGCTGGCTGGGACGTCAGCCAGAGCATCCCAGGTTGCTAACAGCCAGGGGAGATGGAGAGCCTACAGAGTGCAGTGTCACTCTTGTGTCTGGTGGCACTGTCTACTCTACCCATCTCCCCTCTGCTCACCACCCCTCAGCCATTTCAGCAAAAAGGTTAGTGACACCACTGTGCTAGAATGATTTCTGCCAGTGAGATCGAGAGAGCAAGCACACGCACGCGCGGAGCAGCGTGGGTGACGAGAGACGCCGAGAGGACGAGAGAGGCAGCGGGACCGGGGGACGGCGGGACAAACCGGAGGACAAGACGGACGGCGGGCCAGACGGAGATCAGCGGGACCAGCAGTTCAGAGGACTTGAGGCGGCGGCACTGGAGCCCGGGGGTCAGCGGGATCGAAGGTCGGTGGGACCAGAGGGATGGTGGACGTCAGTCAAAGGGCCTGGAGAGCGGAGGGACCGGAGGTCGGCAGCAGGGACGGGCGAGCGCCGCTGAGGGAGACCAGAGGTCGGAGGGACAGGTCGGAGGGACAGACGGAGGGACCGATCGGCCTGTGTGGACGGAGGCTTTGTAAGAAGGAGACGTGACTGGCATCAGGAACAGGTCGTATGAAAGTGATTGGGGTGATGTTGTTTAGGGGGGAGAGAGTGTTACTTTAACAAAAAAACAAAAAAAGTCTATTCTTTTACATTTAAATTTATCTGAGTTATTTATTTACTTGCATCACATATCAAACTGATAGGGTGTATATTAAACTGTCAGTGTATGAGTTCAAGTTAAACTACTAGTGTATGAGTTCAAGTTAAAAGAAAAAAACTAATATAAATAGATAGAAAAGTACTACTATTACATTGCTAAGGGGGCTGCAGTAGCACTCAAAGTGTTAAAGACTAACCCCAACTTAACCCCAGGGGGATAGTGCAATCTAATCCCAAGGCGCTAGTGCAATTAAAATTAATCTAATCCCAGGAGGTTTCAGTAACCTTACCACAGGGCGCTAATATTATTATTAATATCACCGTTAACCACATTCAACAGCAGGGGGAAAGCATAATTTAACACAGGGCGGCAGTATAATTATACAGAGGTCGGTAGTATAATTCAGTATAATTCAGTATCATTTATTTATCTCAATGTAATTTAAGTTATTAAATTATTTTAATTTAACAAACAAGTTATTGAACGGGCCACTCGTGATCCACTAAACCTAGATAATAAAGCTACAGTTAAATAATTAATCTTATATAATCTCTAATATACATTAAAAATAAAAATAAATAAATAAATAATAAGGGTGGAATAAAATAATGTCTTCCATGAGTGGGTATGCAACCAGGTGCATGTCATGTGCAATGTATGCGTTCCTTGAACATGCGTTCGAGGGGGAATACAATTGTGCTAGATGTGAGCGAGTTGTCTGTTTGGAATCCCAGATTCTGGATCTAAGCAACAAACTGGCAACACTGAGGAGCATAACCACCATGGAAAAGAGTCTGGACTTAACGCACCAGGCTTTCATGGACGGGGGTCAGGCTGAGGAGGGGGGGTTGGAGCAGCGGGATCCAGAGATGGGTAGCTGGGTTACTGTTAGAAGGCGGGGAAGGGGGAAGAGTGCTAGAGAGGTCAGCCCTGATCTGATTCACCCCAATAAATTTGCCAAGTTGCAGGATGTTGGGGACATCAGTTCAGGGGGGATACTGCTGGAGCACGACTCATCCTATATCCGCAGGGGGAGTGAGTGCTCCGGCAAGGACGGGAGCAGGATGGAGGGTCAGGAGAGCGTCGAACAGTGTGCTGCCTGCCGGGGGCTCGTGTTCGACACCTTGCGGAGCGAAATGACAGATTACTGGATGGATTTTCTTAAGGGACCGTAATATACAGGGGCACAGGTACTCCTAGAATGAGATCCTAATAGGTTGGACTTGATGGACTAATGTCTTTATTCAACCTCAAATACTATGTAACTATGTAATATGTCTAGTGTGATACTACATAAATGTAACTTTTGGACACATTTTATAAATCCATATGTGGATTGGTGTTTTTGGCAGTGAGCATGGTCTAGACCAGTGGTTCTCAACCTTTCTAGGCCCGGGACCCCTTGGTAACATTTGCCAAGTTGTGGTGACCCCCAACGGTAAAACTTAGGAATGACGCGGCTGCTGCAGCGACATCTGGCGGGAGAACTGAAACTGCTGCTTTAGGTGAGGGCTGAGGAGGACTCTCACCTAGCACAGCAGAAATCACACAGCGACCCACAGGTTGAGAACCACTAATGTACGCCGTCAGAATAAAAAAACAAAAAAAAAACACCCTGGGAATGCATAGCTAGATTCCTATTGGCTATTTCACTTTGCAATAGCCAATAGCAAACTAGCTATTGCACCCGCCCTCTGCTGCTGTCAATCAGTAGTGGGGACCTGATGGAGACCTGATGATTGGCAGCAGCAGAGGGCGGGTGCAATAGCTAGTTTGCTACTGGCTATTGCAAAGTGAAATAGCCAATAGGAATCTAGCTATGCATTCCTAGGGTGTTTTTTTTTTTTCTGACTTACGGCGGCCTACGGCCCCCAATGTCAGACAAAAAGGGTCTACTCTGCTCGGGAGAAAGTGTTTCTCTCCCAGGCGGCCGGGAGCCGCTACCTAATAGCAGGAGACTCCCGGGCGACCCCTGACAAATCGTCATTCGACCCCCGAAGGGGTCCCGACTCACAGGTTGAGAACCGCTGGTCTAGACGTTCCCTATCTGTTCTAATTTAGCCTTTGGCACAGAGCATCTCAGCACACAGGAGTTATGTATGAAAGCAAGGGGTCAGGGAGGCAGTGGGGTGGACACCCAAAAAAAGACTCCTCCTGCACATGGGAGAAGGGAGAGGACAGAAACATCATGCAATCATGGATTTAGGTAAGTAAAATGGGCATTTAGGTATTTTTTATGCTAATGATTAGCTAGAAGGAATGGGGCAGCCTAGAAAGAAGCATTATTGTGTCTGGGGATGAGTGTATAGGATAAGGTACCAATACTGCCCATCTCTATGACTAAGCCCACTATTAGGTGAAACATGTCAGAGTGAGGAGGATCCACATCGGGACGATGTATGCCTTTGTGCTATAATACATTTTTCAGCGAAGTTTGCGGTGTGCGACTGAACTTTTCTTTTGTGAGTAGTAGTATTGATCACCCAGTATTGAAAAACAAGGAATCAATAAAATGTACTAAGTGGTCTCCACTTGATATATTACCCTATAACTTGCCTTGAAATATCGATGTCTTAGGATATAAGAAAATAGTTTTGTATGAATTAACAATAAACAGGGCATGTTTGACTAACACTGCATTCATATATATCATATTTATCTGTAGGCACAGAACATTTGGAGCATGACAATTACAGATGTCAGTAAAAATGGATAATTAACATAACCCCAAAACGTCTGGCCATTTTCCAATCGGTGAATATCATTAAACTGACAGAATTAGCTCAGCTAATAATACACACTACTCTGAAATCTATTTACAACATTGAATATGCTATGCTACTTCTCCTTGAATGAAGGAAATGAGGCTGTCTCTACTGGCGTGATGTGACATATATTTCTTATTGTCTCGGTAAAGAGGCACCAGCTGTTCTTTCAGTGCTTAACGTTAGGCTACATTTAATGATCACTATTAAAGCAAAGCCCGCAAAGTTAAACCTCTAATTACCTAATTTGCAAGCCTACAGGTTTATAATTTAAAGAAACAATAAATCACAGTAACCAGCTGCATTTATGTCACATCAACATAGTTGGCAACATTTGATAATAATTAGGAAGGACACTTTGAATAGTTGGAGAATAGGATAGCATATGGCTTGTAGTGTGGCACCTTTCCCCTTTTGCTTTGTTATGTTTTAGACAAAATAGGGCCAGGGGGTACACTGAAGAGAAAGTTGGACTAAATCAAGCCCTGACAGTCAATAAATGCATTTAAGAACCCCCAGCATTGGTGTCAGTGGTGCAGTAATAACCCCCAGCATTATTGTCTGTGGTGCAATTATAACCCCCAACATTAATGTTAGTGGAGGATATAATAACCCCCAGCATTGGTGACAGTGTGCAATTATAACCATCAGCATTGGTATCAATGGTGCAATAATAACCCCCAGCATTATTATTATTATTATACAGGATTTATATAGCGCCAACGGTTTACGCAGAGCTTTACAATATAAGGAAGACATTACAATCACAATACAATTCAAGACATGATGGTAAAGAGGCCCTGCCCATGAGGGGTAAGTTATACATGAGAAGGGAGCTGCGTGGGGATGAATTGTTTGAGAACATGATGGTTGAGTGGTTAGGTTGAGGTGGGAAAGGCTTCCCTGAAGAGATGAGTCTTAAGGGATCGTCTAAAGGCAGTCAGAAAGTAGGGTAGCCAGGCAGAGAAGTAATCAAGAAAGTGAGATACCGGTCCAGGCGGCCAGTATAGAACAGCAATCCTCAGCGAAATTGGAGAAAATAGGTGAATACAGTGGGTTTCAAAAGAGGTGAGGGATAGAGCGGGAGGTGAAGGCAGAACTTGAAAAGTGCATTGTGGGGATAGAAGGATTCCCACTCCACCTCCTTTCCCCACTCGGTCTGGGTGAGTGCGTCCAGTGGAGGCCACAATGGGTGAGGGCAGCAGTGGAGGCAGAGTCGGATTCCTGAAGCCAGATTTCAGTAACTTCAAGCATGTTAAAGGAATTGCAGATAAGAAGATGGAGGTTATTATTGCACATTCAGTGGTGCAGTAATAACCCACAGCATTGGCGTCAGTGGTGCAGTAATATCCTCCAGCATTGGTGTCGGTGGATGAAACAACTCCCATCATTATTTTTATTAAATGTAATAATAACCCCCACAAATTGGTGTGAGTTGGAGCAAAAATAACTCCCAGCATTTGTGTCCGTGGATACAATAATAACCTCTAGCACTGATGTCAGTAGCTACAATAATAATCTCTAGCACCGATATCCGTAGCCGCAAAAAAAAACAACAAGTATTGGTATCAGTACCTGTAATAATAACCCCCAAGATTGGTAATCAGTACAGTAGGAACAAAAATAAATCTCCCTTCATTGATGGTCAGTGGCAGTAATATAAACAACCTTTCTTTCCCCCTGCCTAATGGTCAGTGGCAATAATATTACCTCACCCACCCCGTCTAATGGTGGGGTTCTGGGGATCTGAGAACCCCTTTTTTGTGATGCAGGAGTGCTGTAGGCTCGTTGGTGTCTGATTTATACTAATAGATTCGTGTAAAAAATGTCAGTACTAGGAGGTTAGTCCCATCCACCAATCAGATTCAGACTTTCCTTGTAAGTTTATATGTGATTAGTGATACAGGAACAGAAATAAGGGTTGCAGATTATGTTTTCCAAGTAGACCATCTTCTGACTCCACTATGTAAACCTGCCACTCCTCAATATCACTCTTGACACAAGTGTTAACAGGTGGCCCAATAAAACAAAACACTCAACTAAAAAATGTAAATTATTTATTTTGTGGCCTTCCTTTCTTGCCCTAACCACTAATTCACAGAAGGTGTATGGTAAATACAAGCCTGGCTTGCACATAAACAACTCATCCAGAATTGCAGAGCAATATCCCCTCTTATTGCCAAGGTGACAGATAAAATGTTTCAGTTTGTACTATGCCATGCAAAAAGCTTATGGAACAGTTTGTGCTTTACTCCAATAATGTGCATGGCAGTAATGGTACAAGGTTACTTATCCTTCTGAGCTCATAGCAGGGTGTTGTTTTCACACTGCCTTTGTACTCTGTGCTAATTTGACACTCTTGCTCCCCCTGCTGTTTACAATATGGTAATCCAGGGAAAATATACAATAAAGTTTATTGCATTAAAACATTAAAAAAATTTCTGGACATTCAATAAAGCGTTCCATTTGAGAAAATACAATATGGCAATTAGACATATCAAAATATTACATTAAAAAGGTATAAACATATAAAATGTACTTACTTGCATGTCAAACCAACAGGTTCTGATACCCTTCTCAGCAACATATACTTACCTTTGCTCTCCTGCCACTGGGTGCAAACAGGAATACCCATTATTTTCTAATATGCGGACAACCAATGCAGGATAGCCACACTGCCACTGAACATCAGTGCAGGAGGGAGTTAACAGCACCGCCACTGACCACTGATGCGGGGGGGAAAGGGGAGTTAACAGCACTGCAACTGACCAGCAATGCCTGGGAGGGTGGGGGGGTTGTTATTACTGCCATTGACCACAACTGTAGTGGGCAGGTTAATAGCACTGCCATTGGCAAGCAATGCAAGGTGGATGGGGGGTTAACAATACTAGCACTGACTAGAAATGCAAGAAGGGGTGGGAGGTTAACAGCACTGCCATAACTATCAGATAAAGGGCGGAGGGGTAACAGTTCTTCCACTGACACCAGATCTGGGGTTATTATTGCAGCCACTGACATTACTGCTGAGAGCTATTATTGCGTACACTGACACCAATTTTGGGGGTCATTCTTGTGGCAACTAACATCAATACTGAGGGTTATTATTGCAGTGCCTGATAATAATGGTGGGGGGTTATCATTATTACTTATAATATTATTTTTTTCTGTGAAATAATACACACTAATTTTGACTTCTTGAATATAAATCTGTCCATTGTCTTCCTGTAAAATAATATGGAGTAGTTTTAATTTCTTGATTTAAAAAAAATGGTGTCTCCTTGTAAAAATGCAGCCTAGTAAAGCTGCTTTCATAGTATATATCAATCATAAGTCAGTGCAATATTTCTGTATTTTGCCTGTAAAATAATGCTTGATGTTTCACTGTGAAACTGCTGCCTATTAAAAATACTGTGCATGGAATCATTACAGTATTTCAAGCATTTTCTGTGAAACAATACACTCTGATTTAGATATCTTGATTAAAAGCTGTCTAGTGTCTCCCTGTGAAAATGCAGCCTAGTAAATGTATGAACAAATACTGTGCACAGGGTCAGCACAGTATTTTGCTGGCTTTTTTTCTGTGAAATAATATACTCTAATTGTTTTAAAATCAGGCCTAGTAAATGTACTTAAATAATGTGCGTTGAGTCAGTACTATATTTTGCTGACTTTTTTTGGTAAAACAATTACACTCTCAAGTGGATGCTAATCAGTATATTTGTTTCAGGTCAGTGAGTGCAGTAATAAAGCCAGAGACAGCCAGGGAACTATTATTCTTAAACGGAAGTCATCAGTAACATCTTTATATTTCTCTAATGACAGGGTTCCATTAAGCCAACATCCTTAGTAGACATAGGAGTATGTTGAATATTGAAACAAGTCAACCCCATTGACATTGTAATATGTGGTCTTTCTGTAAAAAATTACCTGTTTGCAGTGTCAACATAGAGAACAGTGCTGCAGATCACAGCCTATGCTATGCAAGTAGGCTACCAGTGTGTGGCAGGGCAACGCACAGGCATAATGTTAGATAAGCAGAAATTACAGTCAGCCACTTCTGCTGTGAAGTGCTTGCAGTGTCTTCACAGGCAGTAAAAAAAAAAAAAGCTAACAAGTTCTATGCTTGTCCTCTGAGAATGTATTTCTGCTCTTCTCTTTTAGGTTTTATGGCTGCAGCCGACCGGAGCCAGTGTCCGAAGTGTTATCTTCTGGGAGCTCAATGCTGGTTGTCTGGAAGCAGGGAATGTACAGCTACTATGACCCGTTCATACTCACAGTACAGCCTGTGCCTAGCAAAAGTGAGCAGAATTGGGATGGAAAGCAGAAGAATGAAACTATTAGATCTGGGACAGGAAACTAGAGAGAGCTAACCATTGGTGCACTAAAGGGTTAATTATATTAAATGGCAACTGGATGGATATAACACAGATGGTCTTAAATATTATAAGCATTATCATTTAAATAGTGTTACTAAGTGTATTTAAGCCCCAAATAACAAAGTTAAAATAAACCTTATAGTGTATTTCCACATTTGCAGTCAAATTTGGGAAAGCCCACTATATGTTTGTTATGTGTTCCATTCATACAGTATATAAGCTGCTGTGAACAAACTCAAGGTGAGTCTGTCCTTTGGAACAGACTAAGGGGGTTATTCACTAAAGAGCCGAAGGATCCAGCCGTAGCTTCGGTCGCCGGAGCTCTTCCATTCAGTCGAACTGAAGGGCTGCTGTATGGGCTATTTATAATAGCCCGTACAGCAGCAGAAGGCGGCCGTGCGGCTCAGCTTGTGCTGAAGGCATATGCTTTGGCTCGACTGAGCCGAAGTGACAGCTGAAACGTGGAGAACGGCCTGCCGAAGGGCCGGCCGTGCGCCCCGCAAATGATAGCTGGGTGGATCTCACGGCTCACTTCGCCCAGTGGTAATGACAGGTCAGCATCTCCAAATTACCTGGAGACGCTGATCTGTTATTAAACAATAACAACTGGGCAGAGCCAGCCGTGACGTCACGGCCGTCTCCACCCAGTTGCTATTCATTGGGGCCGGACCTGCTAGAAGACAGTAGCAGGTGCCGGGCAATAGGAAAAAGCACCGTACAACTTAAACTTAACTCTTCACAGCAGCCTGTATTTCTGGGCTTTAAAGTGTGACAACTTACAGATTTAAAGGACATGTACTAGATGTTCACTCTAAGCAGTCTCATAATTAAGAAGTGGTCAGGGTCAGGTTTTATTCTCTCGCAGTGCTTAAATCCATCTAAGAACTTTGTAAACTGTCACACTTGGCTGCCTAGGAGTAAAAAAGATGCACAGGACTGTAAACTTGTCACAAAGCCTTTGCAGAACTCTAAAATCACCTCTATACTTATCTGAAGCTAGTGGAACACAGATTATGTTGCATTAGCTTCTTCCCTGCACAGCCAAGGAATGACAGCGTTGAAACCGGAAGTGAAGTAAAGCTCAACACTTCTGGTTTCGTTCTAAACAGGAACAATCAGCAAATGGATGTTCACTGATTTTCCTCTGCTCTCCCTGCTGACACTTGCCATAAGGCAACAAGGTGGGGGAAGGGGCAGGCAGTGGAAGTGATCGGAGGCTGTAAAACACTTCAACAAGAAAACTGACAGTCCGTGGTTGGACTGTAAACAAACCCCCTTTGGTTTGGCAACTGGGAGTCTGTTTACAGGCCCCTGTTGCCAGTGTCGTAAGCCTTACAACAGTGATGCCTGAGCATTTTGAAGCTCAAATTCCTAAGTTCCTGATCACACCTAGGCATTTTGTAGGGCTAAGCACTACAATTAGGGTTAGGTCAAACAGAGGATTTCCATTGTTTTCAGTGGCCCCTGTCCATATATGAGTGTCCTGTCACCTGTAGCAAAACGTCTGTGGCTGGAAAGAATATGTGAGCTACTTTTCTGCATATTTTTGCATTTTGGGCCCCATAGACGTCAAGGGAAACACCTGTAAATGTGCGACACAAGTGTTTTCTAGCATTTTTTAGGTGTTTTGTTGTGCGTTTGTCACACAAGAACAAGCCCTCCTCTTTGCAACACTGAGGAGAAAATGGAGGAGAGCACAAGCTGATAATGTATAGAAAAACACTTAGAAAAATGCTTAAAAACCACCTGACAAATGTTATTAAACCCTTTTTGAAAACACCTTAGCGCTACAACATTCATGGAGGAATCCCATTTTCAGTGGGCCTCTGTTCACATGTTCTGTCACTTGTTGCATAATGCCTGTAGCTTGAAAAAGTACAGGAGCTCTTTAACATGCACAGCAAGTGTGAACGAGACTTAAACAGAAAATCAGGTACATGACCATTTCTTGTTACAGTAACGTGCCAAGACCGTGTTTTGCTTGTGCCCATGTAGAAATGGGGTGCGGCTGTGCAGTTCAGGGATTTATCTTTAACCAATGATGCTTTATGTAACATTTTTTGTAGACTTTTAGCTTTCTTATTTTGGAGTATGAAATGTATAATATTTTCTCCCCAGTCATTTAACATAAGACACAGTAAATTGAAGAGTCCCCTTTAATTAATACCCAGAGAATTCCCCCGTCATCAAGGTACATACACAATTACACAAAAAATGGGGTGCTCAGCCATGTCCTAAGGGTTAATGATATATATAAAACGAGGGTTAATGATATATATAAAACTCCAGTGTATAAAGACATTATTGAAGGATAAAATATGAAATTAACTTATAGACAACTGGATCCGAAAATTGAAAATGAGCTTAACGTTATTATTTTAACTCAATTACCTTGCTGTGCAGAATATTAATTCCTGTTTTTTACATTACTTTTGAGAACATATTCCTATGATTATGTAACTGGAAATTCAGCCAGTTATTTTATTTGCAGCCTGTGAAGAAAATATTATACTAAAGGAAGGATTCCATGTCCAGGGCTATCTGAGGACACTTTACTATCCCAGTTACTTCCCACCGTTTTCAATGTGCACCTGGAATATTACTGTGAGTACAAAACTGCATTTTTAACATATGTTTAGTTTATTTTTTATTGCAACATTTTTCTATATTCTACACCTGTCATGTTCACCCATTCCCATGTTATGAGGATGGAAGCTTAAAGTGTATTTCCACTTTTGCAGTCAAATTTGAGAAAGCCTCTCTATATGTTTGTTATGTGTTCCCATTCACACAGCATAATCAAATAAATATTTCTTACCTCTTTTAGCTGTTTGTATGGAGCATACATATACATAGGACACTACAGGCAGCTTCCAGTGATTAGAATACATGAAAGAGATCAGATATGGGGACAAACTGAGGAACAGTTTGTTCAAGTGCATTAACATACAATTAATTCGTTCACAAACACGACTATATGGTTTTTGATTCACCTACTAGCGCTGGTTTAAACATCTTCAGACCCAGCGGCCTTTAATACAGCAGCTTGTATTTTACATCACAATATTTATTTATTTATATTGATGTGTTGACACGATACACTAAAAATTCATCACATTGACTTTGCAGTATTTAATATAAGTAATGTGTTAAGGAAACACTATTTTGGTTTAAATCACTGCCACCTGTATGATATACAGCTAATTGAACTCCTAGCGCTGTTTATCTTGTTATATCATTAACATACAATGCCTTGACATTTTTAACCCTTTGTTAGGACAGACCTTCATGCTCATCAAGTGATAATGAAATCTGCCAGCACAGTACAGACAGGGTGAATTATGGCAAATAAAACATCCCAACCCCCTCAAAGGGAGAGAACTAAGCAGGATTTTTTTTAATTGCAGTTTACAGAAAAAAACGTCTATACAGGGCAAGCTGCAATTTTTTTTTTAACCACGTGCGCGCGAGGGGGCGTGTCTGAGCGGACGTCTAGAGACGCCCGCTCAGATCTAGAGAGCTCAGTTAAGTTAAGTTAAGTTATGCTATGTGGATGGAAACTTAACAAACACGAGATAGGTATTATCCCAATTTAGCTGCAAAAGTGTAAATAAACTTTAACCCCTATAATTACAATCGGCTGGATGACAGACCCTTAAAGGAGAACTATGGGGTTAAGGCTCTTCCCCATAGTTCTCCTTAGGGTAACGGGAGGACACAAACTAGCGTCCTCCCGTCACCCTAAGCTCAGTATAGCTCGCGGTATACTGAGACGCTGCAATATACCGCGAGCTACTGCTTGCGGTATACTGAGACAATTATGTCTGGATCCACCCAGCTGCGTGAGTGACAGCTGGCTCTGCCTATCTAGAGGCAGAGCCAGCTGTACCCGCCCCCTCCCCCGTCCGTTCTGCCAGTCAGCGCTGGCGGATCGGAGCGGGGAGAGGGGAATCCAGCCCCTCCCCTGTCACAGCAGAGAGCTGTGACAGGATTGAGAGGTGAGCGAACGCAGGGGGGTTCGTTCACCTCCCGATCTACTGAGCCAACCTGTGACAGTCTCATTGTCACAGGTCGGCTAGAACTATGAGGTGAGTGAAAAGCACTCACCTCATAGTTCTCCTTTAACGACGGGTGGGCATTTTTAAACATTCTTTCCTGTCCTTGTGCATGTGCCCCTGCAATTCTTAGCCCTCTATGTGATAGAAATAAAGTTAAGTGTAAAAAATTAAAAATACATTAAAAATATTTTTTTTTTTTTAATTTTTAAAAATCCCTCACTTTCCTGCCCATACAAACGTAAACACCGGTCGGGAGCACCTATGTGCAAAAACAATTGTGCCACACATGTTACATATCACTGCCAACGTCAGAGTGCGAGCAATAATTCACTTTTAATTCATGAGCAGTTTTAATAAGCTTTTAAAGCATCGCATATGGGCAATTTTGAGTACTGTAGTTTTTTGCAATTTCGCGGGAGCATGCAATTTTAAGGCTTGACATGTTTGGTATCTATTTACCCGTCACAACCCCATCTTTTATATTTTACCCAAAAATGGGTAATATTAAATGTTTCATAATATAACATAGAGAAAACAATTTCCCAGAATTTTTCTTTTTTATAATTTTCTTTATATAGTAGAAAATAAAAAAAAACCCAGCAAAGATTAAATACCCCCAAAAGAAAGCTCTATCTGTCCCAAAAAATTATATGAAATTAATTTCGGTACGGCATTGCGTGACTGAATAAATGTCAGTTAAATTACCTCAGAGCTGAATGCTGAAAAATAGCCTGGGCAGGAAGGGAGTGTAACACCCTGGTCTTCGAGTGGTTAAACAAGAGCTCCGGGCAAAATGTATCTTAACCCTTGCAATGGGGCTACCCTCTCACTGCAAGGGATAAGTGGTCTAAGGTCCCGTGTGCCATCACATCCTATACACTGTCTATAGGACACCGAGGAACATTCCATCAATGCAGCGGAGGAGACAGGCTGGAGGGACCGTTCTAACAGCCAGCCGCCTCGGTGAGTATATTTTTTTAAATTTTGCCCCTAAACCAAAACAAACAGTTAGCCCTTGCAGTGCGGGGGTAGCCCCATCATTACAGGGGTTAAGAAACTTTGCTCGGATTTCTTCTTTAAAGTCAAAGTCCAGTTTGTGGGAAATAAAATAATAAATGCATACTTCTTCATAAAAGAAAAAATTTGCATTTATTATTTTTTTACATTGGAGCCAGTAAAGCATTGCAGCCAGGATCAGTAGATTGTTTTTAAAATTTGCTCCCTCCAGATTTGATTAGCAATATGTTTAGCAAAGTTAGACAAACATTTCTGAACATTGAAAGGTGAAATCTTTGTTCTGAAAGATATGGACCATCTCTCAGGAGAATATTGAACAGGTATAGGTATTTTTTAATAAGATTTGATCAAATTCAAAAGTGGATCCACTATGAAGATTTGAGATGCACTACGGTAGTTAAATGTATTTACATGAAAGTTCTCCTGAAATTGTAAACATTACGAACCCTCAGTCTGCAGTCTATATGTTGAAATGTGTATCTGATGTTCTTATGCATTAGGTCCCATCTCATGAATATGGAGTCGCTCTGAGGTTTGAAGGATACATGCTGGCCGGACAATATACATTTGCTCCTTGTATTCAGGGACAGTGGAACATCCACAACCGAAGGTAACATGACTAATCTTTTTATATATTTGTATTTTGTTTAAAATGCTCATACGGGTGAGGCAGACAAAGTGCCTGTGCAGTTGCACCGAAGCCTTTGAGGTTCCAGGGGTTCATTCCAGCAGGGGCATCACTGTATGTAATGGGTCTAAAGACCTTACAGGCCAGACTCTGACTAGGATACTTTCAGTGAATAAAAGTACCATGGCCAGTGACTGCATTCTACGCTTATTACTTGGGTGTATAGATCTTATAATCAAGGTCCCTCTCTGTAATGTACAATACAGCGTATAGAGTGCAGTGGTCAGGACTGTGTAATGTACAATATAGCATATACAGTAAATAGAGCAGAGAGCAGGGGTTAGGCATATGTAGCGCAGCAGTCAGGAGTAAGTGCCACCTTACACTGGTGGTCAGTGATAACTGTCCCCCTAAATATTGGTGATCAGCGATGAGGGCCCACATAACTTTTGGTGGAATGTAACTTCATAATTGGTGTCTAGTGATCAGTACCCCCTGTAGATGGTGGTCAGTGGGTGTTTCAGTAATGTTTATTAAAAAAGCTGCACAGGCTCTATGACACTGTGCCCGAAGTCACTGCAAAGTTGATGCCATGCCGGAAATATGCAAGCAACATCAGGGAGGACATCACGCTTATGGCATACAGCAGAGAAGGCCCCTTCGACAGTCAGAGTCTTGCTGCCTGAGAAAATTAACCATTGTTATCCAAGATCATCCTGGAACTGACCACTGAACACCAATGTAACAAGACATTTTGCCACTGTGGTGAGGGTCACTTTAAAATGTATTTCCACTTTTGCATTACCATTTGAGAAAACCTATATGTTTGTTACGTGTTCTTATTCACACAGCAAAAAAATATTTACAAAAAATGTCTTACCTTTTAGATGTCTTGTTGCAGCAGGCAACATTGCTGATTCCAGGCTTTTCTGAGCACCTTCACAGTGATCTGCCCTTATAGAAAGACTTAGGACTGAAATTTGATTATTGTATTTCTCCCATTAACTTCATTAAAATTTAAATGCAGATGCCAGGGTTGTAATCCTTTAGCCCCCTTCACAGCCCCTCCTAACATTACAAAAAAGGAGAAACCAAGTAGACATTTTAACCCTTATGAAGTCAATAAACCCTAACCCAACTTATTTTTTTTAGCTTATTCTATGTGAATGGGGACATGTAACTAATATAAAATAGGTGTTATCTCAATTGGGCTGCAAAAGTGGAAATACACTTTAGGGTTATGTCAAAAGTGGTACTCACTATTTCACTTTTAATCCATAGGAAATGTGGGCTACCCGTGCTCAGGCCATACACTGAAAGGATTGAAGGGATATCAAATACCCTCACAGTAACATTTTCCTGTCAAAGATCACTAACTGGCCCAGGGATACAGGCCTCCTACAGCCTCTACAATCTGACAGACCGTGAGTTGCATTGTGTAATATAAACTTTATTCTAAACTTTATTTTAACTACAGTTTGCGCTTTATATAGTTGTTTCTATAGTCCAAACATTGTAAATTCATCTCTGAATCTTTGTTCAGCTTGTCCAGGGGAGTTCCTATGCGTCACTGATGGCATGTGCGTTCCTTTATGTGATGGTGTCAAGGATTGTCCAAACGGGTTAGATGAGAGAAACTGTGGTGAGTAAAAGGAATAAGTTCAGCTCTTGTAAAAATGATTAAGGGCAAAACTAAATTTTAATGCTCAATTTAAGTCACAAAGATAATTACATAGTTACATAGTATTTGGGGTTGAATAAAGACCATAAAGTCCATCAAGTTCAACCCAAATAGGTCCGCGCATCATCTCTTTCTTATGAGTACTTGTACCCCTGTATATTACGGTCCCTCAGGAAATCATCCAAGAGTTTTTGGGATCATCCAAGAGTTTTTTTGTGATAGAGATTCAGTTAATAAACATTGTGCTAACAGCCCCCATTTTCATTTACCTCCACGCTTGTTTCTGTTACAGCAGCCACGCAGAGTGTTTAAATATAACAGTGCACTCCAATAGGTACAAGAGTTACACTCACTGCTCTTTGTAATGAAATAGACCTGGTCAGACTTGCTCCTTTCTTTTTCTGCATTACAAGCCTATGTGAACAAATTAGCAGTGAGGGGTGTGGTTGTTACTCAGCTCTGTGAGCATACGGTACCACAGTGTGAGGGGACTGAGCAGCATTTTTACTGAGAAAGAAAGATATTTTACATCATTTTCTAGCAAAAAATCATAACCTGTTTGGTACAAAACTATAAAGAGATAAAAAGTAAAATACTTCAGTTGGGTTTTAAGTCTTAATTGTTTTCCATGTAGTGCAGTGTAAGTGTGTATTACACTAATGTTTGCTTGGATACAATTGCTGCCCTATTCCTTTCCCAGTTTAAAAGTAGAGATGAGTATTCATTTCCCTAAAATTTGGTTTAAAGTCTGGATATTTGGTGAAATTTTGCCATGTTGCAGTCAGTTGGGAAGGCGAGGTTTAGATGGGTTTTGGTGGCTACAAGGGTGCAATGGACCGGATCCTGGACCTGTTTTTGTTGCAAAAACAGTCATTATTAGTTTCATTATTTTAAAGTTTTTCTTTTCACAGAAAGATAAAATTTTAGAGCAGTAAATTTTGCTAAAATCACTCCAGTGATCCCTATCTGAATGCCAATGTACAGGGGATTACAGGAGGCAAGTACAAACACCAATTGTTATAAATCCATATCTGGATTAAATGTGAGTCTTTCAAACATTTGATATCAAACTTCGTTTTTATTTGTTGTTGTGTGTTTCTTTTAGCTTGCAAATTTGTCCACTTGACAAGTAGCAGATGAAAGAACAGTACAGAGACTGTTAGCATCAAATGGTGCCCTTTTCACACCTTTGTACACCCACATATGCCCATTTATTTCCTGGGCATGCAAGTACATTATTTCTTGACCTCACTCATACTTTAAATCTCCTTTGCTGTTTTCCTAACCTCTCAATCTATTTTTTGTTTGATGCTCACATTAGTGGTGAGTAGAAGCATGTGACTTTTCAGATATTGCATTATCAACATCCTACGTATTCCTTGCTTGCCATGAACATATTTTGAGTCAGCTAATAAAAGCTATAACCATATTTTTAACAAAGCACAACACTACTGCTTTAACAATTTTCTCAACATAATACTTTTACATATTCCTTGTTTCCTGTGTAGTATACACAGTTATTTATGATGGCTTCTATTACACTCCAAATCATTTAACTACTGTTTTTAGTTTTAAACAGAGTAGTAGGGGATGATTTTATTGCTGTCTATTCTGTTGGGGATATTTCACTTCACTTCCTGTCCAAAAGAGACAATAGAAACCGAGGGACAATCCCCTCTTAGACATTTGTCACTGACACAGATCTCCCCATTGGACAGTTTCCTCTCACTTCCTGTTCTGGATTTGTCATCATTTTCTGTTTCAATGACAACGGTGAACAGGACAAATAGAGAGTAGGAATGAGTAAACCAGTTCGCAGGAGGCTCGGCATACCCAGTGGGAAATCTGCAAAATCTGAACAAAGTGCTGAACCCTATTGAAGTCAGAGCAGAGGGAGCTGAATCTTACTAGTTTTTCTGGCGTTTTTTTGCATTTGTTTGACTGATTCCGAAGGAGTACATCCCTATTGGGGTTATCTTCTTGTTTTCTATACAGTTAACAACTTTGCTAGATTTTGTGACACCACAATAATTACACTGAATGTATTTGGGCTGTGCTGGCCATATTTTCCAGTGCAGCCCCAACACAAAACAAGGCAATGTGCCTTGTCACTGATGGGCACAATTCACAACCCCATGCTTGGTGGTATGCGCTAAAAGAAGTACTACCATGGCTCAGCACAACCACATTGTACCGAACTATGCCCAGCGAGCTTCAATGAAATTTCACTTGTGACATTTCAATAAAGTTTTTTTTTAGAAAGGGAAAAGGTAAACAGTTTGATGCGCTGTGATTGTAGCACAGCTGCCAGGAATGAATGCAGGCTTAGAAGGAACTAGAATAGGGTGGTTTTTCAAACTTTTCTACCTTCTGCCATGTTCTTTGACAGTCAATATCTGCCTTGACACATTTCATTGTGAGTGTATTAAGGTGACCAAGTTACTTGTGTGGTTATAAAAGCTCAGAAGCTGATTGGTTGCCATGCACAGCTGCTCCAGATTTTGTCTGCTCCAGTTTTGATAAATTCCCCTATATATTTAAACCTGTACTCTGAGATTTATGATTTTTTTTAGTGTGTCCTGCCGAATATGAGTGCCCAGATGGAGAGTGTATCAATGCTACTCAGATATGTGATGGGATTGAGGACTGTATTAATGGCACAGATGAAAAGGAGTGTAACCAAGGTATCCCTTCACCTTTAGTTTTCTTCAGCATATGTACAGCAACTTGTTATATTATTTGATGGATTCCTTCCTACATATATAATAAAGAAGCATATTGATGAATATTAACAACATACGAAGATGCATGATTACCTAATGTGAATTTTTCATCCATGTCTTAAGGACTATATTACAAATGTATGCTTTGATAGGCACATTTGAAGTGCATTCGAATTTGAACAGCTCCACCCAGCTTGTCCCCAAACATTTCATGTGATTATCTCACAAGACAAATAAAATGTACCCTACACCAAAAAGAGCAGCTGGAAAAGGGAGTTGGGAATAGGAGGAAGCACTGCAGACTCATAGACCTATTCATGATTCAGAATAGGAGGAAGCACTGCAGACTCATAGATGTCTATCCCTACAGTTTAAAGACAAGCTTATTCATTATACTCTACAAAACCTTGAACACCTATGCAAGTGATGAATTTATGCTGAAATGTTTGTACTTGTGCACAAACTGCCTTGTTGCCCCATGCATATTACCTGTTCCTGCCTATTGATTTAGGGATAGTAGATGTAGATTGGCCAGTTTTTACATGATGAGAATTGATCCCCAGTGATTCTGAAGCTCTAAGGGCTTGTTCACACCAAGCAGATCCAGAGCAGAGCAGGTGCAGACCGGATCAAAACTGCGTATAATGTATTCCAATGGTATTTTTTGCTCCAGTTCACATCGCAGCGTGCAGTTGCAGAGCAGATCCAGAGCAGGTGAAAAAACTGCAGCAGGCCCTATTTTACCTGCTCTGGATCTGCTCTGGAACACATAAAAAATGCATAAAAAACGCATGCCAATGCCTGGAACACACTGAAAGCCCATTTTAAACTTAAAAAAAAAGAATTTGTTTTTTTAACCAAAAAGAGCCCGGAATGCATCAAAAACGCATCTAAAATGCGTCTAAAAGACTAGCGTGCGTGTGCAGAAACCTGACCAGATCTGCTCTGCATTTGGTGTGAACGAGGCCTTAATGTCTTTTTAGGCATTTTTTTTTGTAAAATCAATTTTATTTTTATATTTTGCAGTTTGTAAAGACAACACACAAAAACAATCACAACACAATACAGGTAAGTTCTACATAAGAACATCTCAGATAGACTCTAGAAAAGGTTTCTACGAAAGTGTAGAAGCAAGCTACACTCCACACAGTGCTGTGACCAAATGAAATAAGGTAGTGCTCATAGTGACAATCATGGATGGCAATGTGTAAATCCACATAAGATAATGAGAAGAAGTAACCAGCACTCTGTACTTTAAGGTACTTGAAGGTGCAGAAGTTCTTCTATTTATTGATAATGCATCACATCAGATGATAGGTCACAATGTTGCCCTGAGGAAGGGACCATGCACAGCCCTGAAATGTTGGCTTATTTGACTGATGTGACATATTCTCAATAAACGAGGGTACTTCTGCACCTTCAAGTACTAAGTGCTGGTGACTTCTTCTCGTTATCTTCAGGTTTCTACAAGACTTACTGACCTAGCTCATTTGAGTAGCATGACAGTTAAGCTTCTATCAGCAGCTAGCTTCGCCCAACTGTTTCCTATTGGCCGCCACCTGCCAGAGTCTTCTAGCAGGTCCCGGGCAATAAATAACAACTGGGTGGACCCGGCTGCGACGTCACGGCCGGCTCTGCCCAGTTGTTATTGTTTAATGACAGATCAGCATCCCCAGGTCATTTAGGGATGCTGATCTGTCATTACAACTGGGTGGAGCGAGCCTCGAGATCACTGCTGGCCCCGCCCAGCTGTCATTTGTGTGGAGAAAGGTCGGCTGTCACTTCAGCTCAGTTGAGCCGAAGCATATACCTTCAGCTCGGCTTAGCCGCTCGGCTGCTGTACGGGCTATTGTGAATAGCCTGTACAGCAGCTCTTTGGTTCGACTGAACCAAATGGCTCGGCGGCCGAAGCGAGCCGAAGGATCAGCCAAAACTACGGCTGGATCCTTCGGGTCAATAGTGAATAACCCTCATTAACTCCACCATCCCTTTCAGGAATATTGTTTATGAGCATAAAACAAAATACTACTAAATCTAAGTTAAATGGATTGAGGGCCCTGAAACATGTGACTCACTAATTTCAGTATCCATAACTTACCCTTGAATGTTATAGAAACTAGGACAGTCCCAAATTATACAAACCTTATCGCCATTTATTAATACCACAGGAAAAAAATGTACACAATAATGCACAAAAAGGTTTTAGTGCCTACTCTCACAAAAATATGTATTGCAACATAGTTAAAACTGATATTCTAGTATACTAAAAGAAAACAACCACTGGTGCCAACTAGAATCATCCTTGTGGAAAGAGGGAGACCTCCAGAGACACGGGGCAGCTCCTCACAGCCAGGGAAACTGGATATCTAGCAAAAAAGCTTTAATGTTAATAAAAACAACTGAAATGTACTCACAAATGGCCAACGGTAACAGGCTTGATGAGATAAGATCCCTAGAAAACTGGGGATGGAAGAACAGATGAAGCTTTAAAATGCAGATGGAGAGCTAAGTCCTCCTTGTTACACATTCTCCTTAACCTGAGCTCTCCATCTGCATTTTAAAGCCTCATCTGTTTGTCCATCCTCAGTTTTCTAGGAATCTTATCTCTACAAGCCTGTTACCATTGGTCATTTGTGAGTACATATCAGTTGCTTTTATTAATATTAAAGCCATTTTTACACTATGATATACTAGTAAAACTGCAAAGTGCTTAACTATGTCGCCTACATTATACAGGTGATTCAGATTTATATAGGGTGCAACTACTTGGTGGTCCTGCTTGGTGTTCTGTAAATGAAGAGCAGTGCTCAGAGCTGGGCCGGTGCAAGGATTTTTGCCTACACAGGTGAAGGTGCATTTTTGCGCCCCCGCCGTAACAGTACGGAGAACCGCAAAATATGTTGAGCAGGACCATAAACTAACACTAACCACACTCCCTTTCCACTAACACCACTAACACTAGCAATGATCTATGTAGCGCTGACTCGCTGCTGCTCTCCCGCGCCGAAGGTAAGTGAAGAAAAACATAGCGCAAGCATCGGTGCATTTTGACAAGTACAAGTACTTGTCAAAATGCCCTGTTTTTTCCGCCCTCACCCCTTCAGCGCCCTCAGGCGGCCGCTTGACTTGCCTTGCGGTAGTGCCGGGCCTGTCTCAGAGGCAGTGATCATTTGCCACCCGGGCCAGTTATGCTATACTGTATATTGGGTGGGTGCCTATTAGTAGAGATACTTTACTGTTTAGACGTCATCATATTAGAATCTTCAGTCAGTGACATATAGTAGGCATTCTAAAGCTACAAAGCTAAAGCTCCAACACTGACTTCTTTTGACTATGGGGTATCATGTGACAGAATGAGGATAACCACAAAGGAAGATGAAGCTGGAGGATGGAAAAAAGGTGTGTCACAATAAATCATGTAATTTAGGTGTTGGTTATGTGAGAAGCAGCCAACCTACCTAAGAAGATGTGATCAAGGGGGCTGAGTGCTGCGTGAGTGACAGCTGGCTCTGCCTATCTAGAGGCAGAGCCAGCTGTACCTGCCCCCTCCCCCGTCCGTTCCGCCAGTCAGCGAGACAGGATCGAGAATTGAGCGAACGCCGGTATGTCACAGGTCGGCTAGAACTATGAGGATGAGTGAAAATCACTCACCTCATAGTTCTCCTTTAAGAAGATCTCTAGAGTTGTTCTGACTTCTTAAACCTGTACTATAAATAACGGAGTATATGAGTGTGTGCATGCATGAGTAAATGACTTTGCATTTTTGTATGTATGTGTGTACTGTACATATGGGTGTATGTATACGTGCATATGTAAGATGGGGCCTCATGTTTAAGTTTCGCCTTAGGACTCACAAAGTCTAGAGCCGCCTCTGGGAGTGAGGGCCCAGCAAACAGAAAACACACAGGAACAACTGAAGACAGAAGAGGTAAGGGTAAATAAATCATTAAAATAATTATTATTTGTAGCCTAATGTAACCCTCATGGAGGACTACAAATCTCAGCAGTACTTTATACAGAATTGCCATTGTTATATAAAGTATTGCTGGGATGTGTAGTCCTCTATAGCCTTTGCCATTCTGCATTGCTGTAAATATTAGGGATGCACCGATATAGCGGCTGCCAAAACATATGGGCCGAAAATGGCTGGGCGCTGCTCTGTGTCCCAGCAGGGTGGAGAGAAAGTGTGACAGCCGGCCGAGCGTTGCAGGAGGAGAGCACTGTGTTTATGGGGGGGTATTTTTTTTGGGGGGGGGGCAAAAG
>NW_017306351.1:1642489-1669715 GCF_000935625.1 Nanorana parkeri | reverse complement strand
ACGCGTTTCGCCCCTCCCCCAGGGGCTTCGTCAGGACATCCTGACGAAGCCCCTGGGGGAGGGGCGAAACGCATAGACGCTGCATATTGAAATGTTTGGATGACCCAGAGAATGTCGGACATCCTGTTCTAATGTCTACCTACATCACTCTTTTTTGGGCTCCCAAATTACCTGTGGATTCTCTGCGCACATCTCTAACCACTAAGAGTGTGCCAACTGTGTCGGAACTTCTGAGAGATATTGCTGCCCTTCCTCCATACACACCCTCCGCCGAGGCATTCGCTGGACTCTATTACAAGGAGGAGGAATAGGTTGCGTAACCTCCGAAAAAATCAAAAGAGGATATCTCCAAAAAGAACAAACAGGATACGTGAGTAGGAACGTTGAAATTGCTTTATTCTATGTGCTTTTTTCAAATAAGACAAAACCTCCCCACTTATTTTGGAAACATTAAGGGGGAAAAATCTAACCAATACGGTATACTCACCCAACCAAAACACACTAATACCTGAAACATGATACACACATGATAAAAAATCAGAACTGAGAGAATCTGAGAGAATTCCTCAGTGGGAATACAGTCTATCAAAAGAGCTACTATGTAACACTCCATACTGAATACAGGCATATCTAAATCAAGCAAGGTGGCGAGCTGCAAGCTACATCAGTCCACAAAGAAATGTGATATATGACAAGCCTGGGATTAATGCTTATCCACCTGGAGTATGTACTATTGCAACTTAAAAGCTGTTACCCAAAAGGTCTTAATATAAGGGTGCCGAAATAAATAGGGTCTATATCTACCATCCAGAACCAAATGGATTTACAGTCAATTTTTGTGATTTTAATGGTGCTGTTAGGTGTTTTGGTGGTGCTTTGATATGTACTAATAAAGTTTTTGTACGATTTTCCAATTTGGTCTGTCCCGATCTTTAGTTAACCCCTAGACTGTCTTCCCTTTGAAGGCAGCCTGATCCCTGTTTTTGTATATGCCATTACCTGGTTACTGACACGGTAGACAGACCGTTCTAAAAGGGTAACCTATAGAGCTTTGATCTCCAGGAGTAAAACAACCCCAGTCTATGTCGATAAGTCAAGTTTCATTTTAAATTCTGCTGAACAACCAGAAATTAGAAGATCCACTCAAGCAACAAAGGGAATACCACTCTGCAAACTGTCATATACTGCTAAAACACATAACCAACATTAGGCGCACACACCATTCACCATGACCACCAATCAATGCAGCACTACAGCACACTTTGCATGGACCACTTTCTTTAGTCAACATAAATCTGTCCATACAAGAAAAAGGACACTTGGCTGCATTTGCCCCTTTAAGCCAAAGGTTCCCAGTCCTCCCCTGGTATGTACCATCTGTTCTTCTGGAGGTACTTTTGGTTCGATTTCCTCTTTAAATTTAGTAGAAATCTGTATGTATAACCTTTCTTTTAAATAAAGCAACTTACTTTTTAACATTTATTGTTTCTCACCCATGTAGCTGTTCCCTGTGGTGCCTTTAACTATAAATGTGCAGATGGAACCTGTGTGAAGAAGATTAACCCTGAGTGTGACTCTGTTAAGGACTGCTATGATGGTTCTGATGAAAGGAATTGCAGTAAGGAGTGTGTCTATCTGTAAAATGATGAGAGATATTAGATAAAGTGATGCTATGTTAAGTATTATAGGCTGACTAAAGACTGTGGAATGATGCTATACAATACTATTATTTTGGAAATGTATGTGGGAAGTAACTAGTGCTAAAAAAAAATCATACAACTGTAGGGCAGTGGTTCTAGAAATAGGTTTGTTTTTGATGTTGTTATTGTATTGCACACCTAGGGCCAGTCTTTTGCCTGTGTTGGTGTTCAGTGGGAAGAAGAATGTCTCTTACATTGGTGGTTAGTGGAAGTAAGAAAGAAGGAACCCTTACATTATTAGGGAGTAGAAAAAAAGTGTGTGGGGGTGGATCTCCTAAAGTAGTAGATTTTTTCAGTCAGGTCTTAATAGAGAGAATGATTCTGAACAGGTGATGAAGATTGGCCATTTGTGCACGTAGGGTCTGGGTGTGCAAGAAGGAAAGCTCATACAGTAAAAGCAAAATGTATTAAGACCAGATTCAATTTTTTAGACTCTTACTAGAATCTTACTGGACTGATAAAATTGGGGGGATGTTGGTTAAGCCAAGGCCAAGGCTTAACCCGCATCCATGGCAATCATACTAATTACCCCTCAGGATCTATCCAATTAGTATTAGTCCAGTAAACAGTTTGTTTAACAGTACCAAACCTTGATGAAGGGGGATTCTTTGAACCCCCAAAATGCATTGGCCTTCTATGACATCCGAGTCCGAATAAAACTAAATCTAGACTTTATACATTCTGCTTTTAGCACGTTTCTTCTTGCGCACCTTGACTGAGAACTTACT
Organism: Nanorana parkeri; assembly: GCF_000935625.1. Classification (NCBI taxonomy): domain Eukaryota; kingdom Metazoa; phylum Chordata; class Amphibia; order Anura; family Dicroglossidae; genus Nanorana; species Nanorana parkeri. The sequence goes on along the minus strand of NW_017306351.1, from coordinate 1,667,287 downwards.
CTTCTTTGGGTCAAGAGTACGAAATGCGCACAGTGCATGGTCAAGAGTAGGTAATCTTCAGAGTGCAGGGTGTCAGGTGAAAAAAACACAGATAATGCAGGGGACAGGAGTAGTAACACTAACAGTGCAGGGGACAGGAGTGAGTAATGCACATAGTGCCGAGGTCAGGTGTAAGCAACACAGAGTGTGCAGAGAACATGAGTATGCAACAGAGCAAAACTGCCCCAGCAAAAAATATGTTTTCTGTTTTATTTTTCCTTTCAATTGGAATCCACATATATATAAACCAAAGTTGAATAAAATCATTGTTCACCATCATGAACACTTCACCCGGGGTTATACAGCAAAAATATATGATTTCCAGTACTTGTGGCCCCATTACATGTGCTGCCCCTCCATTTATATGATTGAGAACATTCAGTCAAGTTTGTTAAAAAGGCAGTTGCTGCTAATATGTTTGCAACTGTTACTACCCTCCAATTTTTATTATGACTGTATGTTGCGGTACATCTTAGGGGCAGGTAGTGCTACTAATTGGCTGTATTGTAATCTGGGCCCAAACACAAACAAACATTTAAAAGGGTGAAGGCCCATGCAGTGCTGTAATTTATCGGGCCAATCCCAAGCTCAATTTTAGAAAGGGCCATGTTGTCACTCCAGATACACTCACAAGCAGGACTGTGAGTCTTTCCACAATATTCCACTCAATCAAATAATTAATAAAGAGTTAAACTAAAAATGTAATTTTGTTTCAGGTGCTGGTGATATTTGGTCAACATAAATTATTTATTTGCCATCCTTTGTAACCCTTTCCAGACATCCCAACCTGCAAAAACTTATTTAAGGGAGGTGCCCTCTCCCCCATCCTTGCCCCCACCGCCACTGATGGGTGGGGGGCAGCAGATAGCAGGGGAATGAGTAGATAGCAGAGGAGTTATTGCTTCCCCTGCTATCCGCTGTTTTGTTTTTTGTATTCTGACAGCAGCGGCCATCAGAATAAAAACAAAAAACAGATGGCAGAGGAATGAGAACTTCAGGTCCACCTCTGCTGATTGACAGCAGCAGTGGGCGGGTGCAATAGCCAGTGGGTGCAACAGCCAGATAGCAGGGAAATCAGCAGATAGCAGGGGATCCCAGAAAGGTTTACTCTGCTTGATAGAGCAGAGAAAACCTTTCTGAGATAAAATGTTTCTCTCGCGGTCGTCAGGGAGCCGCTATCTTATAGCAAGAGACTTCCAGAACGTCCAGGAGAGTTGGGATGTCTGCCTTTCAGACCCCCCTTACAATAACATAGTTTGATACTGTGATATAAATAAAAATTGTCCTTATTTCTCACAAAGGTTGTGGCATTCAAGCACTTCAAGATCGCATTGTTGGGGGAACTGAGGCTCAAGAAGGGGAATGGCCTTGGCAGGCAAGTCTACAGATGGACGGAGAACACAAATGTGGTGGGACTTTGGTGGCTGATAAGTGGATTCTGACTGCAGCACATTGCTTTCAAATAGAAAGGTAATGATAAATGGGGCAATTCAATGAAAGCACCTAAGGATCTTAAATATTAGCAGGGGCAACAGGACAAGACATGCATGTTAAACTAACAGTGAAATGATGAGTAGATATGAACAGAAATATAAATAAATATAGCTCCAGCTTCCAATGCTCCGGCTCAGTTCACACTTGGATGCATTGGCCCGTGTTTATGCAACACGTTAAAAATGTGTGACAAGCTTGCAATGACATTACTTGTTAATGGCGCCCCACATGTGGCCGGGAAAATGCGGGTCCTTCCAAAGCGCATGGACAAAAAAACTGCTGCATGAGCATCCTTGCCGCATTTGGCGTGCATGTGCCAGCCCAATGAAGTGAGTGGGCTGACACGCAGCAATCGCACACAAGCATGCACAAATGCACGCCGCGAGTGTATGCCAAGTGTGAATGGGGCCTCAGAGTTAATGTTGACACCACCATGCCTCTCAGCAGAGCTGGTGCTCAAAACCCCACAAAAATGTACTCCAGCCCATGCCCATTCCATGAGGGGCCTTCTCACAGGAGTGAGAGCAACCAGCTCTGCTAGCGGACTTTAGAAAAGGTGGACTATGAGGGTGATTCACACAGCTAGCCGAAAGATCAGCCGTAGCTTCGGCTGATCCTTTGGCTATCTTCGGTTGCGGGAGCCTTTCAGTTCAGTTGAACCGAAGGACTGCAGTAGCGCTATCCACCATAGGGCGTACAGCACCTGAAGGCGGCCAAACGGCTTAGCCGAGCAGAAGGCATATGCTTTGGCTCGACTGAAATCTTCAGAAATCTTTATTTATTTTTTTAGATTTAACCTTTATTTGCATTTAAAAAAATATTTTTTCATCTTTATTTTTTTTGTCATCTTTTCATTGAATTGCTATTCTGCTCAGTGCCACGGAGGTACAGAGCAGAATAGCCTAGCCGAATGCAGCTTGGCGGCATTCTGCTATTCACTCACTGCCTTTCGGCCACTATGTGAATGGGGGCGACCGGCAGCGAGCGAGTCCTTCGTGTTGAAGTCCTTCTGCACTTCAGTTCAGCCGAACATGCAGAGCATGTACGCCTGATTTCAGACAATGTATGCCTGAAATCAGCCATGCAATGCCTTAAGTGAATAGTCAAATCCGGCTCACTTCACTTCAGCTGGGTTGTTCACTCGACTGCCTTCAGCAGCTTTGTGAATAACCCCCTAAGGGCTTGTTCACACCACGCCCCGGATCATACAGCTCTGGGCAGGCTTCCACAAGTTCTACAAAGAATTTAGTGTCGACTTCGGCTATCATGGTTCCTATCTTCACAAATCTCTCTCCACAGAAGCAGGAAGTCCAGGGGTGATGAGATCATCCAAACTAGCCAAAAATATATTTTTCCCATTGCGTTGAGTTCCGGTGCATTCTGTTGCGTTCTGGTGTGTTTTTGACGCGTTTGTGCAGGTTCCGGTGCGTTCCAGGCAAATTGTGACACGCAGTATTTCTCTGGTCTGGTCTGGAACTGACTGCGATGGTGTGAACGGAGGCCAAGAAGAACTTAGCGAAACAATGGGATGCATTTTAGGTCCGGAAACAATCTGGTCTGGTCTGGAGGTTATCTGGAGGTGGTGTGAATGGGCCCTTAGGGCATGCTGCAGTTTTTCTACATGCTCTGGAACTGAACGCTCTGGTGTGAACTAGAGCCCAAAATACCATTGGAATACATTGGACACAGTTTTGATCCCTTCTGTAACTGCCCTGCTCTGCATCTGCTCAGTGCTTAGTGTGAACTAGCGCTAAGTGTTGGCTTTAGAACTGTCATGTGATGGCTTGGCTTGGTATCTACTGTGCCACTGACCTGAAACACCATGCATCCAGTGAAGTCTGAAATGTAAAGAGCTTCCATCCTATTCTCACAGGTTTACTTTAAAACAATTCATAAAGAATTGCATTATTTGTCTTTACAATCATTGTTTACAGTAGATATTAGTAATATTTGCTGTAAATATTGATTTTTATGGCCAAAAACATTTATGGCAAAGGAAAAGCGGTAAACCGGTCCATACTATAATATCAAAGTGACAGTCCTGCCCTCTTAGCATTTAGCATGCAACACCAAGCCCAACCCCTGCAGTCTCTGCCTCCAGTCTGTGCCTATGTTCTGAATGGAAAGAGGATAGAGAAGAAGAGCATGAGCTTTTGGGACAACTGTGATAATAGGAGGAAGAGACTCTGGGAATGGCTATGCTATGTGCTAACCTTTGAGCCACTGTGTATTATCTAGTTATTACGTTTGACAAGAGATGGGGCACTGCACACATCCCATCAACATTTCATCATTTATTATATAATGTAGTGCAATGCCCTTTATATCTTGTTCTGTGGAAACACACTGCACTTAAAGCTTTGGGTGTCAGCTAGAGCCTTTGTATTTACTGTTACTGACCTGAATATTTTAGTTGTTCATCAATATTTTATTGACTTCCAGGGAGTCCTTAAATTATTCTCTGGATTAGCTATCACAAAATTAGCATCATTTTGCCACCAAACAAGCCCTTTATGTGACATAACTCTCTGTACTGTATACCACAGAAAAAGAAGCAGCTGGATGTTCTCACCATGTTTCTATACAGTTATAAATGTAACACCAAGAAACCTGAGTTTGAGGTGTCACCGTTTCAGATATTAGTATGCCAGGCTGCTTCTTTGGCTACTCTGGCATCTTAGTACTGGTGACCAGAACTGGACCGCATACTCCAGATGAGGTCGAACCAAGAAAGCCTTTAGCCCACATTCATACCTAGGCATTAATGCGCGTTTGCTCTCCACATTTGCTGCACGTCCCCTTTGATTTCAATGGGCTTCTATATGCGCAACAAGCGTAGCAACGTAGCTTATGTAGTAGTTTGCTCGACACACATTCTGCGTTTTTTGGTTCCCCGTTTGAGCACGTTTTCATGCGTACACATGTGGAGCAAAAACGTGCATCTTGCTGGTCGCCTTTGGGGTCCCATTAGAAATTAATTGTGTGTTTTGCCACGTTTCTGCAAAAACAGAATGCACAGGTGTGAATTAAGGTACACCGAAATAAAATTTTCGGAAAAAAAACGAAAATTAAAAAAAGTTTCTAACTTTTTTCAAATTGTTTTCAAATATTTTATTTTTATTTATTTATTTTTATTAATAAAAAAATCTTCAATCTCTTTTTTCTGCAGCCCCTGTTCAAAATGAACAGGGAGCTTTTATACTTAGTATTCCTGTTCATTCAGAACTTGTGGAGATAGTATGTTTACCATGTCCACAATCAAGAATGGACAGGAAGTGATGTAGAACCTTTCCCATTGATCACTGATCGCTGAGTGCTTGTACCCACTCTCCATCCTGACTCGCTGTCACAGGACGCTGAGCGAGCGGTGCGTGAGAAGAGCTTGATCTCCTCTGACAGCTGACGCCTCCCCCACACCACCACTCTCCTGATCTGTCACAGGAAGCTGAGCGGGGCGGTGCGGGAGGAGAGCTCAGCCTTCTGTCTGTAATAATCGCCCCGGACCGGGTCTTCTTATCGAATATGGATCACAACTGCGGTGTCTGGGTACGGGTATGGCTTTAAGCCGAGCGCTCGCTCTAGAGGGGGCGGAGCTACGGGGCGCGCCTGCGCAGGACGCATCTCCCGGCAGAGAGAGAGGCGCCGGCGATCGATAACGCGCCTGCGCAGCACGATTCCGGGCACTGACACCAGGAGCCGTCACCTGCTGTGTGCGACCCGAGGAGGAGAGGACCCGACGTGTCTGCACAGGCCCGCGACGGACGGCGGCACCGGACCTCACCGGGGTACGACCATTACACTGTCACAGCACTGTCAGCTGTCTCTGCCCCCACATCTGTCACAGGAGGCTGAGTGGTGCGGGAGGAGAGACGCCGGCCACTCACAGCGCCCTTCTCCCCCGCACCGCTCAGCCTCCTGTGACAGTTTCTCTCCTCCCCGCTGGACGATGCACTGTGTCAGAGCAGTGCCCAGCGGGGAGGAGAGAAAGCAGGGATGCGCCACTATTTCAGCCGAAAGATGGCACTTTCGGCATTTTGCCAAAAGTCCCATTTTTGGCTGATATGTTTCGGCGGCTGAAATTGTGGTGCATCCCTACTTCTCAGTATGGGTTTAATGTAAGTATTCCAGTCTGTTGTATTAATCACCCATCCACAAGCTAGTGATACTGTCCCTCTGCTCTTACTTGTTCCACCGATAGCATTTGACTGGCAATCTGGGCTGACATTCTTGTTTCATAGAGTGTTTTTTTTTTCCTTTCAGAGTCCTACTATAACTAAAACGTACAAAATACACTGAGTGGCCAGATTATTATGACCACCTGACGTTTGTAGGCAAATTAGCTATAATTTCGTGCTGAAGTTGCTAGAGGGCGAGACCATTATAAATAGGGAAGCAGGTTGTTTACCACAACAGTAGAAGTAATTTTTTTCTGAAGATATGGGTAAACAACGCGATTTAACAGCATTTGAACGTGGGATGATTGTTGGCACTCTGAGCCATGGAGCGAGTATCAGCAAAACAGCAGAATTTGTTAAATGTTCAAGAGCAGCTGTTAAAGTGTTTAAAGACTGGACTGTCAGCCGAAAATCTGGGTCTGACGTGCGAATTGTGGCCGTCAGCGACTAGTCAATGTTAGGGCAGAACAGAGAGTGGTAAGACTGGTACAAGACAACAGAAGGGCAACAGTGCATCAAATTACTGCAGATCTTAATCAGGGATCCCCTCAAATGATCTCTGAACACTGCTCCCACCAAGCTGGTGGGAGCAGTGTTATGGTTTGGGGCATGTTTTCCTGGCATGATTTGGGCCCTTTAATTCGTGTGGAACAACGTCTGAATAGCACAACATACCAAAGTATCGTTGCTGATCAAGTTCACCCTATCATGTTGATGGCGTATCCCAATGGAGATGGCTTCTTCCAACAAGACAATGCGCCATGCCACGGTGCTCGTATTGTGCAGGAGTGGTTTCAAGAACATGAGGGAGACTTTACCTTGCTTAGGTGGCTCCCACAATCACCAGATCTCAATCCAATTGAGCATTTGTGGGACGACGTTTAAAGAGCCATCAGGCAGCTGCTTCCACAACCATCAAATCTCACATAACTGGACAGTGCTATTCATCAGGCATGTTGTCAGATTCCTCGCATCACCTTTCAACATCTCGTGGAGTCAATGCCAAGAAGAATCACTGCAGTATTGAAGGCCCAACGAAGTACTGATGGGGTGGTCATAATAATCTGGCCACTCAGTGTGTTTACATAGAACAAAATTAAGGATCTATTGTATTTATTTATTTTTTTATTTGTAGATTTAAATTTTTAGTCTGAATAATTTTAAATGGTTGCAGTTTTACTCGATACCCTGCCTTGTTTTTAGCCTGGGCCTTACTTATGGGTTTTTAATACAGGACTACCCAAGTACATGTTAATAACACTTCTTTCAGCATTAGATACACTTGAGACCCTGCTATTGATGTCTGATTGATGGATAACTTTGGCTCCAGGCTAGGCTATGTTTGTGCTGTTGTGTTCTCCTACTGGAAAGATTTCCCTTGACTGCCTGTCATGGAGACGCAACAAGAAATGAGGAAAAAAAACTCCCCAAAGTTAGAGGAATTTATATTTTAGACAGCTTTCAACAAAACAAGTGTTTCCATTGGAAGACTTCCCCTCACTTCTTGCTCTAATAAAACCTCACAATTCTCTCTCCTCACTTCCTGTTTCAGTAAGAGTGGTCACCAGAAAAAAATAAATAGAGGGGTGAGTCCCCCAACAGAAACACAGCAATAAAAACCTGACAGAGGGTTTAGCGCTTACCTGGTTTATTTAAAAAAAAAATGCATTTACATACACTTTAAGGGTTCTATCACCTATTACGTAGACCTAATTTTTTTCTCATGAATAAGCCATTTCTCACCATTGACTCCATGTTGCAGTTACTCTACTCCTGAGGTCTGGACAGTGGTCCTTGGAAAGGTGCGTCTAAGTCAAAGAAGCCAGAAGGAGATGGCCTTCAAAATCATACAGTTGGTCCCTCACCCATATTATGATGTTGATACACAAGATTATGATATTGCACTTGTAGAGCTTGACCACGCTGTGCCTCTTACGTCTCCCCATGTGCAACCTATTTGCCTTCCTGCCAGCACCCACCATTTCCCTACTGGCTCCACTTGCTGGGTCTCAGGTTGGGGAGCAACTTATGAGAAAGGTAAGTAAGACGTAGTCTTCTTTTTGCCTACACATGTGTTATATATAAATACCAAAATTATTCTCAAAGTTACTAGAAGGCTGTGTGCTATTTAACTATGAAACCTTAGCTAGGACCTTAAAGCCATAGCTGAGATCATTTTCACAAATGCTGAATGAATAAGAAAAATGCATATTAAGGTAAAACCCATCAACCTCCAACATGAATTGAAGCATAAACATATGTTACCTGCGCCAAAAAACATAATGCCTGGATCTGTAGATCCCAAAGTTATAAGCTTTAGTTATAAGCAAATGTTGAAATTTTTAAGTGACAACTAGTAATGAGAATTGGGTTCAGGTCTGACATGGGTTTAAGGCGAACCCAACCCATTCACAGACCTGGCGAAATAATGGTGATTTTGCATCATGGTAACCAACTAAATATATTGCACTTCCTGGCCTTTGAACCTAGGTAAGGTGGCTTAGTAGGGGCAATGGGGGGGGGGGGGGGGGGGGATTTGCCTCAGCCAGCCCACTAACTTTAAAAAGTCAGGATCTCAGCAGCCATATTGACAATATGCTTATTTGTGATATGGAAAGTATAGGAAGTGCTTGAGGTAAAGTGCATAAGGACAGATTAGTGCAGGCTTGTAGGCACTGGCTGGTCTGTTAAAGTAGATATAAACCCTTACTTAATGTCATGTAGGTAGCATAATTCTGTGTATTCTGGGCAAATTGGTTGTTGAAGAAGCAAGGATTTTGACCTCTTAATGCTTCCTGCAGCTTCATTACAGCCTGTTCCTTTCCACATGCACTACAGTGATCACAGGCAGCATGTACTTTTTTTCACAGGGAATATTTCCTTATTGTTGCTGGCTGTGATTGATTTTTGACAGGCTCTTTACAGCCTGTTCCTTTCCACATGCACTCTAATGATAACCTGCTGTACAGAAATTCTGTTTGTTCACCAAAATAATAAGTGCTCCTAAATTATGTAGACTTTCTAAAAATGAAATACAAATAATGTATGTAAACCAGTGAATATGCAGCTAGTTTAAATAGGTGTATGAACATACAGATAATCGAAGAAAAAACAGAGCTTTCACCTGTTTATAGTATACAATATGTCACTTTCTTAATATAATAAAAAATCAAATGTAAGTTGCAAAAAAGGAGTTTCAGTGATGTATAAATTTCAACAACAGTGATGTCTCTTCATACAAATTTCCTTCAAGAACTTTAAAGTAAGTATAAAACTCACCAAAAGAAAGACACTTCTTATTACAGAAGGTCAAATCAAATCAATCATGACCATCTAGGACTCCTATTCAGACTAGTGATTAGCCAAACGACCCCGGGTTCGGTTCAGGGCAGGTTCGGAGAACTTATTAAGTTTGGGTGCCAAATATGAAGTCCATGGAAGTCAATGGAAGCCAAATCTTATAAATTGCTAATGTCCATTTTCTAGGCTAATGGGTAAGACAATTGCAAACAAATGGCGCAGGGAGCTGAGCAGTACTCTGGAGGACATGTACCAAAGCAAAAATAGTTTTTGTTTTTTAATTCTGTTTGGCTGGGAGGAGTGATTTTAAAAATGAGTAAAGAGCAACATTAAAAATGAGCACTTCCTTTCAATAACATGCTTGCAGGATGTCTTGAACTTGCCTGTGAAGTGGTGCATCTGTATGATGTGTACAACTAGGAATGAGGTTCGCATTTGCCACCAAGTTGGGTTTGCAGCGAACTTTGCATATTCCCCCAAATGGTGAACTTATGGGCAAGTTTGCCCAGGCAACAAAGATGAACCCCATATTGACCTGCAAACTCTGGTCAGGTCAAGAATTATGGTCAATAATGGGGCTTTGAAAATATGCCAGTCCTCACTATAAAAGTCAGCTCTTTCAGCATTGTTTTGTCAGTGTTTGATGGAGTTATTGGGGGACAACTGACAACTATGTGAGGGAGAGTTTGTGTGATTTGTATAGTACTAGTAGTGTGCCAATGCTGAGTTATATAGTGTTATATACACTGCTGAATATTACCATGGCTACAATACAGTGATTTGCAGCGTGGTGGGCTGCAGAGACTCAAAACTGAATAGGACTATTTTTTTTGTCTGTGTCAGAGACAACCTCTGTTGCTGTTCCCCTTTTTTTTTTCTTTGGTGGTGGTGGTGGGGGGGTCCTTCTTGTTATTTTTTATTTTCTACAAAAGAAAACTAAAAAACAAAAAGGGGGTGGCATCTATTCATTCTTTATATTATTAAGTAGGAATGCACCAGTGCCAATACTGGGCATTTTAACAAGTACTCGTACTCATGAAAATGCCCCGATACTAACCGCAGATACCAGTCTTCTGTCGAGAACGCTGATCTAGTCAAATTTGCTTACCTCTGCTTGCGCACAGACCAGTATTATCGAGGAAACAGGCATTTATTGACAAAGTATTTAGTTTAAATCGTTAATTGTGACCGTTAATAATATGCCATCCATCATTTACTGCCATGGATGGCAAATTATTAATGGTCACAATTAACTATTACAAACTAATACTTTGTCAATAAATGCCGGTTTCCTCGGTAATCCCTTCTGCGCAGATACTGGGTCATTGTTCTCGACAGAACACCGGCACTAACAGGGCTATTCACAAAAGTGTGAAGAGTTTGGAGAAGGCAGGAGAAGTGAACAATCTAGGCCAAAATAGCTGATTTGGAAAAATTATCCAGTTCAGCTCACTTTCCAGTTCAGCTATGTTGTCCTAGATTGTTCACTTCTCCTGCCTTCTCCAAACTCTTCACCCTTTTGTGAATAACCCTGAAAATGTTTAAACTGAAGTGGTTGATTGAGGTCCTGCGCTTGCTGGGGACCTCGGTGGCCTTCCTGTTAACCACACAGTGCCTGTTTAAAGTGCCATCTCAATGGCGGTGAGGGGGTTGGGGGGCCCTTCATGGTTTCTTGCACCGGGAACCTGAAGTTCCTAGTTAAGCAACTGCTAGTAGATATAAAGAAAAGCGCGCAGTGCTACCGATTCAGGAAAGCAATTAATGTACCAGCATTAATCCTTTTTAAAGTGCATATTTAATTGATCTTCCACAAATGTGATAACAAATCCACACGGTGCTCCACACAACAAAGTGATCCGCAATACTCAAATTCAACATATTCCAGGTGATAAAAAATTGAAAGTGTCACTCTCCCCATGCAAAGATAAAGCTTTCTATCCGCACTCACCATAACAAGTTGATCAAGATTAATTGAACACTTATTTATATGCAATTTTAAAACGGGATATTTTTATATTTCCTTTTAATTGTCACTATTACTGCTAAGAGATATATTTATTGAATGCTATAACCTGTTAGGTCTAAGTTATATACTCTTTAAGAATCAGTTAAGGGATTGCACTTTATTATATATCTAAAATATTGTGGATACACTTTAGTAGAAATTGTTGATATTGAGGCACTTTAGTAGAGAATATTTATTTGTCCAACATGCACTTTAAAAAGGATTAATACTGGTAAACTAATCGATTTCCTGATTCTTCATGGAAAAAAAAAATGTGTATTTATAATTTTTTGCATTGGAGCCAGTAAAGCATTGCAACCATGATCAGTGGATCATGGGTGCAATGCTCTGGCTCCTGTAAACTCTTCCTTTGTCTTTCTTCATACCTCAGTACGGACCTTAATACCACATGGATGGCAGGAATAAAGATCTGGTCATTTTTCATATTTTATGTTACACCCTGAATATGTGTGCAATATGAAATATGATCAGAAAAGTACATTTAGCCTTTAAGGGTATTAGAATGATCTTTGCCTTGGGCCCATTATCTTCTTAAAGTGAACAAAAGAATATATTTTAGCAACTGTAGATTACTTTTCTAACCATGTTTTGTAAATTTTAGGTCCAGCCATTGACATTCTCCACAAAGTGGACCTTAAATTAATCTCTCAAGATGTGTGCTCTGACCTATATCGTTATCAGATTAGTCCAAGAATGTTTTGTGCTGGATATCTTGATGGCACCAAAGATACATGCCAGGTATGTAATATTTGCAAATGTTGCAAGTTTAAATCAGCCTTAAAAGCATTTGGTGGGATTTCTACCCTTTTCCCCCTCTCTGTTTAACCCTCACAATCCCTTTCTACTTTTCTAATTTATTTTCTCTTCATTTACACACCTTTCACTATTTACTTCTGTTTCCACATATTTCTAAAAATAGGTTCTTTAAGAGGTTTTCCACTTTAAAACTGCTGCTACTGATACCCCTGGTCTCCTCAGATTATATCAGAAGACTAGCTCAAGCTATACTTTGTAAAAGTGCTTAGAGTGGCAGTATATCTACAAGGTGAAACCATGATATTAGACCTCACCTCCTGGTTTTAGGGAAACATGAGGGATACTATTAATGTTTCTACATATTAGGGCCACAAGTATGTGCCCACCTTCATACTACTAATGAAAATGTTTTTAAGCATACTTATTTTCAAATACATATATGGTCCATATAATAAACTTAGTTCACTTTGAAAATTGCTAGAGGAAAAAGGCTTAGCCCGTGCATGCAGAAAGATTTCTTTACAGTAACAGCTGTGAAAAGGTGGGATAAACTTTCACAGGAGCTAGTTCTAGCCAACTCTAGTTTGTTTTTAAAAAGGTTGGATGTGTTTTTAAATAGAAATGTAAAGACTATTCCTGGTTATTAATATTTGTAAGCAACACTGTAGATTGTTGATTTTGGGAATATCCGGTTCAGGAAGTTTATGGTAATGGACGTGTATTTTTTCAGCCTGATACTTACCATATTTGTGCTTTTTATAGCTGTTTGTGAGGGGAAATCACTCCCATAGGGCAAAGACAGCAGCAAAAGCCTAATGGAGGTTTCACCCCACCTCTGTTTTTGTAAGGATTTGTAACCTACTTGTTGTAGGTTTGTCAAGCAAAGTGATAGGGCCGGCTGCAGATGACTGCCAATCGCCTGTGGTGCATATTGACTGGTGGTGGATTGTTATCACTGTGTCCTTCTGTTGAGTATTATGTCGCTTCCTGCTGCCCACCTGATATTTGTGTTGCTGTTCTTCATGTTCCTCCTGTTGAATTTTCTGCTGCTTTCTTCCTGGGCCCTGCTGCCTGCTTGCTGATCTTGCTGCTGTTCTGTGCTTCCTGTCATACTGCTCTCTGCCTGTTGCTGACTTTCTGGCTGTTCCTACTCCTGCAATTTTCTTTGCTATTTCCTGCAGTCCAGACTCCATTCTATGCCATTATGCCAGTCTTGTTTTATGTATTCCTTCAGGTGAGCTAATCACATGAAGAATATATACCTAATGATTGGTCCATACTTATTGAAAGCAGATAGAGTAGCATTCCGATTGCTGTCACTGGGGTGTGTTTTTATATAATCCTATAGTTCTTTCTGTTGTCCTTCTCAGTGCTTTACCCATATTCTAATCCCAAATCTTGTCTCCTGGATCTCTAAAAGTGCCCATACACCTGCCAATTATCGTACAATAATCGCGGGTGATCCCGCAATCGTACGATAATCGGCAGGTGTATGGGCAGCGTGCAACCGCTTCTACTGTAAGGTCGTACGACTTTCCTCTTCCGAGCACGCTGAAAAACCTGCCGAAAATCGTACGATTTTCACACACTGCTCACCCAGCACTGCAATCATCGGAAGCCCTCCCCTCAGCTGGGAGGGCTAGCGATGCGTGCAAGTATGATCTGCCTGTCCAAGATGGACAGATCATAAAAATTTGTTATCACCTTACATGGTTGTAAAGTGTATAGTCAGCTTAATTCTTTATCCTCCATTCTCAGGCTGCCTAGATCTTGCTGTTCCTTCTGCACCTGATTCTGATCTTCTGACAACTTTCCTACCCAACACAAAGTTTATAGCAAAAAAAAAATATCAGGTTCCAAGTAGTTTGTAGTAATAACTGATAAAGGTTTTAATAAGATTTGAGTGCGCTCATCATCCCCTTTTCTTTCTTTTGTTTTTGGTCATAAAGGTAACAGGTTCACTTTAAAGGAGAGACCATCAGGAATTAATTGCTACTTTTGGGTGTGGAGAAACAAGTAACACCTCCCTTACCTTCCCACAATGCAGCATGGGGGAGGGTGTACAGTCCTGTACAAGTTTTGACTTGCTGAGCAAGTGGAAACTGACATAGGAATTTTGGGGGACTTTATGTTAACTCATGATGTATTTAAGGGGAAAAAAAACTATTTCTTAAATTGTTCTTACCACAATGCTGGCTTTCTGTATTTCAGGGTGACTCTGGCAGCCCACTAGTTTGCAAAGAACCAGAAGGACGCTGGTTTATAGCAGGGGTGGTGAGCTGGGGGGCTGGTTGTGCAAGACCCAAATTTTATGGAATATATACTAGAATAACTCGACTTGTTGGATGGATTCACAATGTCACAGGTCAATAACAAAATAAAAACAGAACACATCCCATCACCACACCAACCTGAAACATATTACAAATATCTAAAGGATGGAACTGAAGCATCAAATGAACTGAATGTCATTAAAGAAGAGAAAAAAAATAGTCTTTGGCGTTTGCTATTATAAATGAACTTATTAATCATCAAAAAGTTATCTGGGTTAATGAAAACACTAAAATAATGTACAATTTCCTTATTACTTAGAAAAGGAATTGTAAAATCCTGCACATGGCATAACAACAGAATGATCTCCAAGCAAATATTTTATAGCTACTGTACTATATTAAGAATTTATTGCACAAAGGATATTCACATATAAGCTTACTGAATAATGTGAACTGTGTGTTATAATTCACAGCTGCATATGACCCTTATTTAGTGAATGGTGTAATCTGATTTTGCAGCTCATTTTGGTTTTCTGCACTGCATTATTATTAAAGCTCAATCAGAAATGATATAGAGAAAGATTAAGTTTACATTATATTTTGATAATGAGACATATGCATATGAACTGTTATATGTAGACTCGTCCTACTTAATATGTGATTATGTATAGTAATTCAGCTTGCCTATGACCCTATGCTTACAATCTGTTAAAGATTACAAGGTGGCTCTAATGTAGTATTTGGCTTTCATAACACTGTTGCAAAGAACGATAATATAAAATCATAACCAACCAGGTCAATAAAAGAAGGTTTTTTTAATGTCAAATTTAGCTGTTATCCACACTGCTATTTACTTAACTTCAAATAAATCCCAGCCATAATGGTGAAGGCGGGGGGGGGTCTCTGTGAGGTTTGTACTGCCGTCTCAGTGCTCAGTGGGGATATTTTTAGTTTGACAAAGGCCCAGTCTGGAACCTGCTATTTGACTCCAACTACTCTCTAGACCACAAACTGGGAATCATCAGAACTCTACACCACCGGGCAGAGAAAATTCCCATCAGAACAGAGGCCAAGATGAAGGAATTTAAACACCTCGGGTGGGGCCTTAAAACTTGCGGGTATACAGACTGGGCATTTGTCAAAACAGAAAGAAGAGGAAAGAATGCCAAGAGTACCAGTGAAGGTGAAAAGCATGACAAATGGAAGAATTTGGTCATCCCATATGTAGCTGGGGTGTCAGAGAAACTCAGAAGGGTTTTTAAAAAACATCACATCCCTGTCTGCTTTAAACCCAACAATGCACTGAGGCAACAACTAGTTCACCCAAAAGACCTAACGCCAAAACACAAGAAGAACAACATTGTGTATGCAGTCCAGTGCAGTGAGGAGTACTCAGAATTGTATGTCGGTAAGACAAAACAGCAGCTACACCAGTTATGCATTCAACACCTGGTTGCGACTAACAGATTATGTGGATTGGAGCAACATTCACCATATTTATTCCCAGAGATTTGTTTACAAGTCATTCTGAATTGAGAAAAGCTGGTTGGATGACCAGTGAAACATCTTCAAGAAAAATACACCAAGTTCAGTGGCCTTGACTTATTTTTTACAGATATGTAAAGCATGATAACATCGATAAAAGCATACAGAGCAAATCAATGCTATAACAAATAAAATAAATTCAGGAAACCTACCTTGAGGTAGCCACATCCTCCTTAGCAACAGAAAAAGTTCAAACTTGTTCAAGGTATTTGAAAAAGATCCCCTGTGTTTTTCTCACCAAGCACAGAACTGGAGAGTGTCAGCCGAGTGATCAATCTACCCTGACAGTAAGAGAAAGCTAACAGGGGTTTGAAACCTTCCCCATGCTATAAAAAACAATAATGGGGTTTCCTTTAAAATCTTAAGTTCTCAAAATCTCACCTGATGGGGGCAGTAAGTGAAAACCTTTATAGTCAGAAAACAACTGTGACACTAAATTCAGGAGTTACATCTTAAAAATGCATCCAAGTATCTTAACTATTAACAAACATGTAGTGCATCACTCAGCTGTAGATCCTCATCACAGGAGTAAGTTGGAGTGGTGGTTACTTTACAACACACACAGGGACCATGGGGAACAAAAGTAGGCACCCTCCTAGGACAGTGTCAACACTAATTCACAGATGATTTGAGGATCTACAGCTGAGTGATACAAAAGTTGCAGTTTTGGTAATAGTTAGGGTACTTAAATGCATTTTTAAGGAGTTTGGTTACTCCTCCTGAGTTTAGTGTCACTTTAATTTACTTTTTTGTTGTTGCTTAGAGCTGAGCTAAATAGTAACTAGTCACACTTTCTGTAACTCCTATGGACTTCATGGGGCAATGTTAGACAGGCAGTTTTTTCACTTCATTTCACTAAGGTCCCATTCACACCATAGTGTTACATTAATCACAGAATACTGTGCGATTAATGCAAGCTATCACACGATACACCTAGCATGCATTATCGTGCACTAGGTGCGTTGTGTTGCCCTTTTTTTGAATGGCACCTTAATGCACGGTACTGCAATACTGTGTGTTGCATTGCAGTGCTGTGGAAAAAAAAGTAGTGCATGTGGTACCACATTTTGCAGTGCACGGCGGCCAGTAAGTGTGTTGGGGTGGCATACAAATAAAAAGCAACACAACACTCCTAGCGCATGGTAAGGTGTGTTGTGTGATAGTGTAGATCCGGTTATTAATACAATGCTATGAATGTGCAAATGTCCCTTAAAGAATAAAGAATTTATACAAACCTTGTTATTTTTTCTGTCTATTTCCTTTCACGTCTTGACTCAGAGACTCAACAGCAAGCAATGGTGATCCCCTCTAACTCAGATTTATACTCAGCCCCTGTTCTGGTGACAACTGTATAATTGTAGATTTTCAATTGTCAGTGGGCACAAAGACAATCTGAAATAGTGAATCTTCCAAGTAGGGGCACAGATAATCCCGACAAGGGTTCTACCTCTTTACTACTTTATCCAAAACTTAAAAAAAAGTTTTAGCTATAAAAACACTTTAAGAACAAAGGGCAGTAATCCACAGCAACTATTCAGAATTTGTTTTCATTAATTACGGCAGTAAGCTAAACCAATGTGATTGGTTGCTATTAATTACTGTGATTTGCCTTACTGCTTTATCAAATAGGCTCACGTAAGGCAACATAATGAAACATATGATAATATGCTGCATTTTACTGAAATTGAGTGTTGCTGTGAAAAAAAATAATTGTTTGACTTTCATGCAAAGTTGACATCCTTTTAGATTAATTTAGCTCAATATACAAACTAAATAAATTACTTTTGTGCATTGCTTATAAGCTTTATAGATAAGATCTCTGCACTTGGGCTGCTGTGTCTATACACCTGCAGTTGTCATTATGAGGGTTTACACTTCCCCTCTTCAATTCATTGATTTTATATCATTACAAATGCAACACAAGGAGCTGGAAAACACAAAGGTGGGTGGGAACTCAGAAAACATTCAGGTGGACAGAAACAGAATTGAAAAATAATGTTTGGAGATCTCACTGTTGGAATGTCTGAAGCATTTTAAAAAAAACTCCAGGAACTTTTTTTTATTAACCATGGGAGTAGGGGTTTCCCCACAATGCAAGGGTTAAGTGTTCATTTGTGTCTAGGTTAAAAAAAAAAAACGTATACCTATCTGATGCTCTGAGCCAGCTTCTTCTTAAGATGGCCATACACCTATAGATTATCTGCAGATTTCCTATGGTCAGATGGAAAAAGTGCAACAGATTCCTCCATCTACGCTAAACTGTGTAGATGGAGGAATCTCCCAATGGGCCAAGCTTCAGTATCTTGCTAGTCAGCCCCGCTGGCTTTCAAAATACATGAACGATCTGATTGAATGACGACATTGTTCAGGTATTTTGAGAGCCACCTCTTAGACTTTTGAGAGTGTAGATGGTAAAATGGTTTGCTTTCCAGAGACACCTGTCTATTTCTCCTTCCAGGCCCTGGTTTTAGCATCAACCAGGGAAACCTCAAGTGACCTGCAAAGACTGTTACGGCCCCATTCACTTGAGCTGAGCATCTTTGGTCTTTTTTTTCAGGCTTCCTTTTGAGCATTTGTACCAGTGTTTTTTGCATGCTTTTTAGGCGTGAGCGTTTTTTTCATTATTAATTTTAACCAATGGTAAGCTAAACTTACCATTGGGCCTAACTAAACGTCATACCAAACACAGGATTTCGTTGTTCTATTGTTTTACCGGCCAAAAAATCTTTTTGTTACGCTGTTTTTACTGGATTTAAAATAAAGCCCTTTTGGAAACTGGTATACAATGAAAGGCTTTTTCTTTATATGACCTTGGAGACACACCGCTCGCTGGATACCGATCGTTAAGAGACACGGTGAGGACGCTGCAGCTCATGGTCCAGGGTCATTGTGTCTATATACCGTATGAGCACTTAACACAGTCACTCAATTTTTGCACTGTTTTATTTCACAATTTTATGCTATATACGAATGTTTATTTGGTATAATAATCTCAAGTTGTATATTGATTTATACACACTGATTGTTTATTGATACATTTTGGTTTATATATGGTTTTGTCACTGATCACGGTGTATTTTTAGGTCAAAGGACCAATTAAGTTATACACGCTTCGTTAATACTTAGTTAGACATATCCGTAAGTTGGCGCTGCATAGTTGGAAGCACGCAAGATTTGACCCAGGTGTCTTTATTGGAGCAGCCTTCATAAAATGTAGAAATTCACCAAAATAAATCTATTAAGGCACAGACACTTATTTCACTCATCCAGCGCAGGAATAATAAACACAAAATATTTGAGAGTCCACCTTCCGCGTGTCTTTCAGGTGCTCCCGTTGAAGTCTTTTTTTTTAGCCAAAATGCACAACTCTGCCCCAAAAGAAGCTCATCTACTTATTTGCACTACAGGCATTTTGCTACAAGCGACAGAATGCTCAGATGAGAGCAGGGGCCATTGAAAACAGTGGGATTTCCCCTGTTGAGCGTTGGACAGGGTCATTATAAGAATTAATACTGATTGAATTCTCAAAGTGTACTCAACAAACATAAGCTTCCTTATATAATTTGAAGGGTATGGCTGTGAGGCACTGGATCTGCGGTTATTACAGTCCAATATCATAAAACATGGAGCTCAATGGCTCTGAATAAGCAGCTCTAGCACACACTATACAGTGGGGTGTCTCCAAACAATACTCGTATGAACTAAGGCAGATAACATGATTCCATAACATTTTTTGTTATTTAATTACACAGATTCAGTTAACAGAACAGCTAATAAGTAGGGATGCACCAATACCAGTTCTTCTGTATCGAGTACGAGTACTGTTATTTATATTTCGGTACTCGCCGATACTGAGCATCGATGCCGGTACTTCTGGTAGCATGGAGTCAGCTTCCTGAGCAATCAGGAAGCCAGGCCGCATGTCATTACCCGCTGCCGGCTTCTTGATTGCCCGAGAAGCCAGCTCAATGCTGTTTAGCTGCCTCAATGCTGATTGGCCAGGAAGCCGACTTTCCAGCCAATCAGCATTGAGCCGGCTGTTTGGCCGTTTCGATGCTGATTGGCCAGAAAGCTGGCTTCCCAGCCAATGAGCATGGAGCAATCAGGAAGCCGGGATGTGGGTAATTACCTTCGGCCCGGCTTCCTGTTTGGCTGGGATGCCAATCAGCATGGAGCCAGCCAAAAAGCATGAGGCCAGCTTCCCGGCCCAT
Organism: Nanorana parkeri; assembly: GCF_000935625.1. NCBI lineage: Eukaryota > Metazoa > Chordata > Amphibia > Anura > Dicroglossidae > Nanorana > Nanorana parkeri. The sequence goes on along the minus strand of NW_017306351.1, from coordinate 1,647,468 downwards.
CAGGAAGCCAGGCCACAAGTCATTACCCTTGGGCAGGCTTCCTGAATGGCCGGGATGCCGGCTCCATGTTCCCTTCCTTTGAAAATCTCCCTCTGACCGGAAGTTCCGGTATCGGGATAAGTAGCGCAGTATTTGGGCGAGTACCAAATATTTGGTATCAGCACTAATACCGATACTAGTATTGGTGCATCCCTAATAACAAGTATATCTAAAAGAGATGAGTAGGGAATTACAGGGCAGATTTCCCTTAAAAAAGGCAAAGTTAGCCAGTGTCTTGGTGACCTGATGGTCACACAGACACTGGTGTATATACTTTCTGTAAACACACCAGCACCAGTTTTACCTTTAGGGATTATCAGCTGTCCAGCAGTCTTTTCTTCTAAAATCTGCCTGTCATGTTAAGAGATGTCCATGGATGCCATGCACGAGTGCCATTTTGTTGAAGTCCTCCTGCTATAGTGCATGTGCAGGTTTTTGGCATCATATTGCTGTATGCTTTTTGCCACCACGCATGCATTGTATTATTATTGATGTAAGCAAATATGCCGCAAATAGCAAGCGTATGCATGAATAGTAGCAAAAAGCATTCAGCAATATAATGCCAAAAACCTGAAATATATGTGTGTGGTACTGGCATGAATTACACAAAATTCAATACTGCATATGTGTATATCGAACAAGACATTGCAGCTCTATTTGCTGCCACTATGAGCATGCACCAGTTACTAACAATACGACCATGTGCTTTACCACAACCCCATCAACTGCACTATTAATGTTAAATTCCAGTGCCTTAGGCCTGGTTCACACCTGGGCGTTTTACAGCGCATTCCTACGCACTGTAAAACGCTCAATATGTGAAAACCAATGCTTGCCTATGGGCATGGTTCCCACCTGGGCGTTTTACAGCGTGTAGGAACGCGCTGCAAAACGCCCTACAACCGAAGAAGTACAGGAGCTTCTTTGGGGCGTATTTGCCACGCGTATCCATTGGGATACAGCCAGGTAGCCCTCAGAAACGCGCGTATGTTGCACATTTTTACCGTGCATCGCGGTAAAAACGTGCGGCACGAAACGCGCATATTAGATACGCCTAGGTGTGAACCCAGTCTTAGTGTCTACTGCCTACTGGGCATGCCCCAGCTGTTGCCACCATATTTATACCACTGCCCGCCCATAGTGACATTACAATGAAATTTTACCATCCTCTACAAAACCAGATTTAAAATGTATTTGCTTTTCTAACATTTTAATTTCACATTCTATACCCACCTAAACTTTTGAATATTATTTTTATTTTGACCTTGACATCTCTATATTAACTAGAGACTAAAGGGGGAACTAAAATTCAATTTTACTTCCTGTATTCGTATTTTACAAACACTATAGGATATGCCTTGGCTGATACTCCCCTGAGTACTGTATCATTTTTAAAAAGTGTGATCCTCCATAGAACTAACCTGGCCACTTATGTCCTAATTAACTTGGCAATCTGCTAAATTAGTTTGACATTCCTGATCCATACAAACTAAGATTGATAGAACCTAATGAATGTAATCAGAGAGGAAAAATAAGATCTGCAGTCATTTATAGGGGGCAGAAAACTGTCACAGAATATCATGGTTTATTTTGAAAACTATATTTAATTTGATGATAACATGAGCATGAATAGGAGCATACAATGTTCAATTTGATGTTCTGCAGAATTATTTGTGATTTATTTCTGATTAGGGAAAAAAATATAGTAAACGCATCAGCTGAAATACTACTTTATCATTTGCTATTATGTGTCATGGAGATTTCAGCGTTATTTCCTTTTTAAAATATCATTCACTCACACTTCAATCACGTCTATTTTACTTGAGTATATCAGTCAGCTTTCAGGTGTTAATTATGTTGTTTAGGTAAATGACTGGCATGCAATTCCTGTATCTATGATAAAAGTCAAGTACTGTAGTCATTTTATATTAAGAATATAGATACAGTCCATCAGGTCTAGTTATTGAAGCCAGATAGGTCACATCTGCATTTTGCATTGCATTTAGGCCCCATTCACACTGCGCGATTCGCAAATCGCGTGTTTGTCACACGATTTGCATTTTGCGTGATATCGCGCAAATGCTTGCATTGAGCAAGCTTGAATCGTGGCTAAATCCGCTCCAAAAAGGGTCCTGCTGTAGCGACGCACGACCCGCGACAGCAGGACCCTTTGCCCTATTGTGAAGCATTGGAGAGCGTTATCGCGCGGTAAATTGCAGTGATATCGCGGGAATTACCGCACGATAAATCGCTAAGTGTGAACGGGGCCTTACACTGAGCTTTTACATGCACCTTACATGTGTTTAAGACACATTACCACTCTTTGTGACTCCTCCTTAATCCACATGTAGGTTTTTATTGGAAAAGTGGGGAAATAAAGTCTTAATGCATATAATGTTAATGTAAAACTCTTTACTAAATTGAATGTAAATGTCATTACCAAAAAATACATACTTTATGTATACATATATAGAATTAAAAGAGAACTAAGGGGTAACCTTTTTATCCCATAGTTCTCTCCTAGTTCTAAAGGGTCACGGGAGGACATATACTAGAGTCCTCCTGTTACCCAAAGCTCAGTATATAGCGGGCTATTGCTCACTATATACTGAGAGTGCCGCAGCCGGGACAAATCCCACCAATACTGTCGAGATCCACACAGCTGCGAGTGAAAGCGGGCTCTGCCTATCTAGAGGCAGAGCCAGATGTGGCCACCCCGTCCGTTTCTCCAGTCAGCGCTGAAGGATCGGAGAGGGGAATCCCTGCGGGGGGCGTTGACTGACAGTCACCAGTCTCTGCAGAGAGATGATCGGAAAGTGAGCGAGCATCGGTATGCGTTTTCTCACTTCCCGATCTATAGAGCCGACGTGTGACAGTTTCATTGTCACACGTCAGCTCGAACTATGACGAAAATCACTCACCTCATAGTTCTCCTTTAACTATGTTTTGCTCAGTACACCTTATGGTACTGCATCATGCAGGCCAGTATTACCAATAGTCTGTAACATTCCTACAGAAAGTGAGGGGAAATCCAAACGATTGAACTGCCACTGGAACAGGAATAGTGATGAAATCCTGCAATCGGGGCACCTGTTACATTAACAGTTGTCCAGGAGGAGAAATCCTTTATTTTGAAATAGGGGTAGCTCCAGTTTTTTTTTGGGGGGGGGATATGATGTGCTGGTGCTAGGGCTAAAAGTAGGGGAGTCCCAAATCCTGAAACTGAAAAGTTATATTAAAATTAGACACACCATATAACGAAGCACATAGTGAGATCATTTATAATACATACAGTATACTAAAGAATAAAGCAGAGTTTTTATCACGACTTCATCTTACCATTGTGTGGATGGAGTGCAGGATGGAGACAAGTTGGTTTTTAGGGACTCCATTATGAAAAATGGAATTCTAATAAAGGTATTGAGATATTTCAGGTCTAGAACAGGCCTGATCTTTCCTGATGCTGTCACACTGACTCCTGTTTCCGTGCCAGATTTTCCCCTCTTTGTTAGGTGCTTGGCTGCCAGCCTATTGCAGGTCGCAGGGTGGCAAACAATCTGGTCTCCATCTGTTCTATTTAGTGCTAGATCACCTATTGCACTGGGTTTGAGCAACATGTCTTCTACCTAGCTGTTGGACTGCTCTGTGTTCCTAGTGATCCATGTGTTCCTAGTGATTCTTCTCTGTGTTTCCTGAGATATCCTGCGATTCCTTGCATCCTTGTGCTTCCTGGCTTCCCTGTGCTTTCTTGGATCCACATGCTTTCTAGTTTCCCCTGGCTTCCTGTGTACCCCTGAGGATTTCCCTGTTTGGCTGTATTCCCTACTTTGTTCTTCTCTGCATTCCTGTTTGCTCTGAGTTCCCTGTGTGACCCTGTGGATATTGCGCGAGTCCCTTATCACTTACACCTGTATGCTGCGAGTTGTCTGTACTATTTGCATCCACTACTTTTGTGTTTACACACTCCTGTGTGTCTACATTCCCCTATTGTCTTGCTTCCTCTGTGACTCAGCCTGTGGTGTGCATTCTGAACTGCAGTTCTGTAAGTTGTTCCCTTGTGTTCCTGTGTATCCTGAGTTATTCAGTATCTTGTGTCTCTCACTCTCTGCATCACCGTGCAACACCACAATTCATCGAGCCAACACTACGCTACTCCTCCAGCTGTGACAACAGATGCCATGGCCGGGGAGACAGACACGTGGAGCACAGCCATGACAGCGTAGAAAAGAACAGGGAAATCTAAACAGGTGAGCAGTAGCAGGAGAGAGAACCACAAACAGAAGATGGAGAAAAAGCAAAATGTGCCTAAATTCCAGCCTACTTCTAGGTAAACAGCAATTTGTGCTTTAGTAACTGACCAGATTTACTGCTGGACAGGTGGCCATCTGATTGGGAGAGCCTGAACCCAGACAGGAAGATAATTCAAAAGATTGTGCAGGCTGGCTGGTCCTGTATTTAAGGCTGTGTGGTCATGGCAATGTGGTCAAGGCTCTTTGTACAAGGTAATAACTGAGTTTGCAAATACCTTTGGTGCACACAAAGTAGAGTTATATAATTCAACTTTAATATTCCGTAGAATAATCTTTAGACAAGTACAAATGAAACTGAAGGCAAACTTTTTTTTTTTTTTTTAGTTTTGAATGGAGTGTAGAGAAATTAGTACACTTGCCAGGTTTTCACTCTATTAATCCTGTTGTCACCAATCCCAATCACCCCCCCAGACACACACACACACAAATTTGGTTTGTTATCAAAACAGAAATATATGGGAAATCTTTCAAGGATGACACTCGTTCTATTGTCTCTGCTGACCAGCAGGAATTTCCTCTCACTTTCTGTTGTGGCTTACAACCAGGAAATGAAAGGAAATCTCCCCAATGGTATATAATAGCTGACAGGAGTTATAATCCCCCCTTACTCTATCCAAAACTAAAAAAAAA
>NW_017306351.1:1641034-1642450 GCF_000935625.1 Nanorana parkeri | reverse complement strand
TCTACGTTAAAATCAAATTAAAACTACCAAACTTTTTTTTTTTCTCAATAATTAATCCAGATCAAACAAGTATACATTACCCAGCAATGTGTTTCTTTATTATTTTTTTTGCCCAAACACAGTCATCATGATTCCAAACAGTTTCAACTCTTGAGCTCTGCTTCCCTGAACTTGTACAACTTGTTTCAGGACTACAAGATCACAAGGGACAGCACAGTCTCCATCAACTATCCATCTACTTGGGAAGAGCGGGGAAGTGAGGATCAGGGAGCGGTGGAATGAGGAGCATGGAGTGGGGGTTTTAGGAGCAGGGAGATGGGGAGTGAGGAGCAGGGAGTGGTGGAGGAAAGAGCATAGAGCAGGGAAGTGAAGAGCAGGGAGTGGGGGAGTGGAGAGCAGGGAGTAGGAGGGGGTTAAAGAGGGGGGGCATGGGAGTGAAGAGGGAGGAGTAAGGGAGTGAAGAGCAGGGAGCAGGAAAATCAGGAGTAGAAAATGGGGGAATGAAAAGTGGAGAGCAGGAGAGTGTGGGAGTGTGGAGCAGGGAACAGGGAGTGAAATGTGAGTTTTTTAGCACTCTTGCAGCAGTGACTTTACAGAAACCTTGTAAGTAATTGAAATAGCTGAGAAACATTTTGACTTTGTTGACAAATACTGCTTTTCACACATGCCTGGGTAGATTTTATTAAAAGATTCGTATTAAACAATGAGACCACTATGAAAATGCATGTTTATTGACTGTGTTATTTGACAAAGGAAGGGACTGTTAAGCCAATGATCACTGAGGAGAATGTCTGGAAGAGAAAGAGAGAGGAACGAGATGAGAATGAAGATGAGAAATTATATTCCACAGAGAAAGAATTATAATCCTGAGAAGAACAGATGGTACTTATAAAACTAATGACCAATTAGATGTCTAGTTTCAAGTTTTAACCAGAATAACAAAATGATTGCTGTAATATCTTGGGTTGCTATCGATAACACCTTTTTTCTTTTATCTACATCTATAATGCAAGTCCAGAGAGGTATTCATTGTTGAGAACAGAGAGGTCCAGCATCCAGATATAATGAAAGCATTACAACCACAAAGAAGAGAAGAGAGAAAGATTATAAAATTAGATAAGATGCTCAAGCAGAAAGGGAAATGGAAACTCACAAGAGTTAATGCCGTCCATCTCTTTCTCTCTCATGGAAGACAATACAGTCCGGGTTCAACACAATCTCTTCTTCATGCTCAGGTTCACAGCTCTGCATGCAGTAAAAATACAAACATTAACAATTAAAAACCTGTAATCTTCACAAAATGTCCAAGTTTACTTGTGGCTGAAACAAAATTCTGCATTCAGATGTCTAACATTCATCATGGTGTTAGGGTTCCACCTACAGTATAAAATGGTTCCCCTCAAATTTTGTAAATAT
>NW_017306351.1:1637879-1640954 GCF_000935625.1 Nanorana parkeri | reverse complement strand
AGTATGCATCTATTAAAAAGTTTAGACTTGCATTAGGACTACAAGTGAGGAGGATGATTGTTGAAGACTAAAGAGCAACCAAAGCTCACAGAAAGTCTGTGTTAAGGATTCAGGTTAAAATTAATATTATTATTTCTTTTTGTCTTCACTGTTGCAAGTGTGCTAATAAACTCACACTCCATTCCCTGTTCCCTGCTCCTCACTCCCCTGCTCTCTGATTTTCATTCCCCCACTCTCTGCTCCTCATTTCCCTGCTTCTCGTTATTTTTTAATAATATTTATTATTTCCAGCCAGCAGGTGGAGCTCTAGGCTTCTTTTTTCATGGTTATCATGCTACAACTAAAGCTGGCCTGAACTCCAACAGTTCAGACTTGCTAACTATAGGGAACATCTAGAAGTGTTCATTGTGCCTAAGCAGTACCCTGAAAATGTACAATTTGCATGAAATTCCACCTGAAAAATAGATGTGTCCTTCCTGGTATTTGAGAGTACCTAGGCACCCCTGTGTTCACAGCCTCATAGTTGTATATCTGCAGTGTGAGAGCTAAGGCACTGTATCTCTGACTACAAGTCTCAGGAGATTTCAATACTGTGCTGCTCACTGTTCATCTTGCTGGAGGCTCTGACACGAGGAAGCAAAGTCCTTCCTCTACCAAGATGGTCATAGATCCTCGTCAATCACAATAAACGACGCCTGCAGACTCGACAAAATAAAAAAAGTCCACTTGCCCACGACAGGTCCGCACCCGCTGCAAAATGACAGGTCCGGGCTGAATGTAAACAAATGGGCAGAGCGAGTCGTGAAGTCACGACTCGCTCCGTCCATTTGTTCTTATTATATGCCAGCTCACTGTCCTTCATTACATGCCAGCTCACTGGGGGTTTCAACAATAAAGGACTGGCTTTTTCAAGGTGTTGTGTGTTTATTTACCATTTTGTTTGCTTGGTGTATATATACATTAGATAGAAAGACAGATAGATAGCAATAAAGGTTAAGAAAGCTTATTTGGATAACAAAAGCAACTGAAAGAGTTGCTGTGTTTCTTTACATTATTGAAGGTATGGAATGTTTGAAATCCAGAAAATGTTTTGTACCTGCGCTGTGCTGCAAGCCCCAGATCCACATGTTTTCACCTTACTCTGTAACTCTCTGGAGACCACACAAAGAAACTCCGGCTGCCCTTCACTGCTGTAACTATATGGGGAGCCCACATTCACCAACTGTAGAGTATAAGAAACAAAAAGAAGCAGTAAAACAGAATGTTTGTGCAATCATCTTAATACCTAAAGAGAGTTGGTTACTTTTCCCATTTCGGTTCTGTTGACAGGCCAGACAACCCTCCGCACCAACTGATACTCACCTACACCACGCTCTGTATATGGAAGAACATGTGGCCTTCTCTCCCTCCTCCCAAGATGCAGTGTCCACACCTGAGTGGCCTCAACACTGTGCAGTGGAGAGGGGAAGAAGATCATGAACCCTGTGAAAGCTCCAATAAAGACTGACTAGGGACATACACAGGAATTAGACCCACACCTAGGGTCTAATCCAGGGGCGGGAAAACCCCAGCCCTCCAGCTGTTGTGCAACTTCAAATCTCATGAGGCATTGCAAGATTCTCGCTGACACAGGTATGATTCCCAGAGGCGGATGCATCTTGGGATTTGTAGTTTCACGACAGCTGGAGGGCTGGAGTTTGCCCACCCCCCGGTCTAAACCCTGTGTAGTGGCAAGGGAGCACAGAAGTATTTTTATAGATTGAATGCATGATGACTGATACAATGATAAAGGTTAAGGCCTTGTTCACACCAAATGCAGAGCAGATCCAGTCAGGTTTCTGCACACGCAGTGCAGTGGGTTGTGCCGCGTTTTTGATGCGTTTTTGCCGCGTTTTTGATGCGTTCAGGGCCGCTTTTGCTAAAAAAAAATGTATTTTTTTTTTAAGTTTAACATGGGCTTTCAGACACTTGCATGCGTTTTTGCTTTTTGCATGCGTTTTTGATGCGTTCCAGAGCAGATCCAGAGCAGGTAAAATAGGGCTTGCCGCAGTTTTTTCACCTGCTCTGGATCTGCACGCTGCGATGTGAACTGGAGGTCAAAATACCATAGGAATACATTGGACGCAGTTTTGATCCGGTCTGCACCTGCTCTGCTCTGGATCTGCTCCGCGCTTGGTGTGAACAAGTCCTTAAGCTCACCACACGCATCACAATATGATTCTACAATCTTCTATAGGTTCAGCATACACATTACAATCTGACCATGTAATCTCTGTCTAATCAACTTCAGATTGGCCAAAATACAAGCACCTACCAAATCTATCCAATCAATGTGTACCCAAACAAGCAGGCCCTTGCATATAGTTATTGGAAGATCTAAAGGAGACTGTACATTTATATTGTAACATGTGTGGTGAGCTTTAGATCTACCAACCAGCATGTAATCCTGTCTGACTGGATAGAAGAGAGTTTAGGTGGGTTTATTGTTCACAGATTGTATGGTCACATTGTAACATGTAAAGTAAGCTCCAGTAAAAACTTTTTTCTAGTTTTTAGTTGACATGGAAAGAGTAAATACAAATAAGTGGATTTTGCTGTTTGTGAGCAAGAAGCAGAAGACCCTTTCACATCTGAGTCCTCCTTCACGTCAGATGCTCGTCCCCCTTCATTTTAGTAGCCCCTTTTCACGTCAGAGCCCCCCTTTAATATCAGACCCCCACCTCTCTTCCAGATTAGAGTTCTCCCTTCACATCAGGAGCCCCCATCATGTCAGAAGCGCTCTTCACATCCGAGTTCTACCATAACACCACAATAAGCAGCTGTGGCAGCATGGCAGAGGGAAGAGGCAAACTTCTGTCCTTTTCTGAATCCTCCCTCCCTGGATTGTCGTTAGATATTCATTTCCATGGTTCTGGCAGCTGGCCTGCACCATGGAAAGGCATGACACTGTGCAAACATTTCAAAGCACCCCTAGGGAAGCCAGAAGGCACACAGGTAGGAAAAGGCTGCTGTAGATACAAAAGATCTGGTGACTTAAGCCCCACCCCTAAACAGGTCACATCTGTTGTTGCGCTG
>NW_017306351.1:1632180-1637840 GCF_000935625.1 Nanorana parkeri | reverse complement strand
CCAAAAAGGGCTCATTCTGTTGTTGCGCTGGTTAAAAAAAAAAAAAAGCCTTTAGAAAAGAATATAGAGCAGAGCGTTTCTTTACATTTTGGGGGAGAAAGGAGTAAGTAGAGAGGGAACAGGGAATAGAAACAGGATCACTCCCCTTTCTCCTATCAACCAGGACTCCACTGCAGTGCTACCAATCCAATTCTCAATACCCACACACGCAGCCTGATGGTAATGGAGGCTACAATTCAGGCCATGTTTGGCTCCCAATGCCGCCGATTTCCACCTCCCACAGGAAAAACCTGAAGGTATCTACAAAGTCTCCATCAGTGTAAGCAGTGGCGACTCTAGGAACAATATTGGGGGGGGCCACCCCCCCTTGCCCCCCTGTAGAGACGCCTATGAGTGTAAGATATTCAGGTGAGGTGATAAAGTAATTCCAGTAAAATCAGGTATGGCGAAACTGGTCTTCTGTATGGTTAGACGCTGCTAAGAGATCCTCCATCATTTTAAATTTGTTGACCTTGGAAAGCCAAAGAATAATTGGTGGTGCGGATGTATTTTTCCAAAACAAAGGAACGCATGCCTTCGCTACATTAAGTAGGTGAATCGGCAAAAATCTCTTAGAACGTTTCCTGGATAATAAGCTGCTTTCAAACAACTACCATTATTATGAATAAAACGTGTTTATATTTTTACTTCTTTTGGCTCCCTTTCACACAGGCCATACAATCGGGTTTGCCATCAGTTTTTCAGGTGGACCTGATTCGATGTCCAATGCTAGTCTATGGGTAGCCGGGTCTAAACGGATGGGCATCCATTTACACCCAGTTCCATTTCACCTGACCTGATAGTGCTGGATCAGGGGTACTCTGATGTAAACTGACACATGTCCATTTAAATCCCGCCCGCCTCCCCTAGACCGACATAAGTTCCGTCAGCCTTAGTTCTTTCCTCTATCGCAAGACGGAGGAAAAAACTGGACAGACACAGATGTCTCAGCAGGGACATCTGATCCGTACTGCTCCAATCAGGAGAGATCCATACACAGATCCCCTCCTGATCAGCCAGTGTGAAAGGATCATTAAAGAGAAACCAGTGTTACTGCTCTGGTATGAGTATAAAAAAAAGTGGCTTGTTTATAAGTAGCAGCACAAACCAAGACCCAGTTGTCAAAATGACAACTATTCCCGGCAATGACAGTAGCTTCTCCCAAGGTGGTGCCTATAGGCATGAGCCTACTGTGCCTTATAGAAAGTCCATCACTGCTTATAAATCCTGCACTTACTCCTTCAGTACTATGGATCCACTTTTGATATATATCTACCACTTCTACCATGCAATAAATAGTTGGGAGGATAGCCATAAGGGATGCATATTTTATTTTCTATATGTATACCATTTCTTTTTTTTTTTATTTAATTCCTCACAAGCCACCCAAAGATTCAGTAATAGTCTTTACCTGCTCAAATTTCCAGCTGTCAGACATTGTAGAGACCATCTGTGCCAGCTCTGCTTCTTGACATTGCAGCACTCGATAAACATGCTTCTGTTGGGACTGAAGAAGAAACTATACGTTTGTGGGTGGCATTTATATTAAAGTGGAACTATGGACACAATCAAAATTGGCATACAGTATATGATGCAGTCTGTCACTAGCATTAACACAGCAGTAACATAATTTTATTACCTGTTGACCAGGCCAGTAGACACGTTATTTTTCATCTTGCTTTACCAGGGTGACAACGCTCATTCTAAGTTCATTCTGTACTGAAATCTCTCAGGGAGTGGAGAGAGTAGTCTTACGTGGACACAAAGCTTTATATGGACTTTAGAAAAACGGCAAACACATAAACGTCATCTCCCGCTGACACTTTATCAGCAGCAGAGCAATTTCTCTTTTTTTGTTATGGAAAAAGGTTTAAACCATATCAATAAAAGGTGACCATTGTAGGCACCCACATTAGTGTTACATGGTGTGTCCCAACTCCTGTCACTTTGCTGGACAGCTTGGTCTGCATTTAAATGTGCAGAAAATATAAATGTAAGCCCGTGAATTGAAAACGGAATAATATAATTACAGTTTTAACCAAATGCAGTGTCCAGAACACAATACATTTTTTGGGCTACACAGCTCCTTTAGGCTCCATTCACACCTAAGCGTATTGTCGCTCATCTCAAGATGCTCAACCCCAGGAATCCCATTCAGTTCTATGGCCCATGTTCACCCCTGGGCATTTTGTCGCAAGCAAAAATACGCCTGTTGCACGAAATATACGAGCCACTTTTGGGCAGATTTCAGTGCGTTTTTCCCCATTGACTCAATAGAGAACTCTTTGAAACATGCGTTGAGATTATTAACGCGTGTTTTGCCCATGCACATGAATATGAAAAACGTGCAACTTACCATATTCGTGTCTTAAGCGCACAACAAACGCGCAACAGAACATGCAAAATGCTCACAAAAACCGTGCGTAGGACGCGCTTAATAGCTGTTCCTTAGGTGTGAATGGAGTCTCAAAGTGGAACTTAGCTCATTTAAATAAATGAAAAAAAAATGCTGTTTTTGGTCAAAGAACTTTTGCAGGTTTTTTTTTGCAAAAAAAACCTTTCCCATGCTCCTAGGCAGGGTCGCCGTTAGGGGTGTACCGTCGATACACATTTAAGGGGCCCCGGCAGCCTTAGGCGCCCGCCCCCAGAACCCTTACATGAGTATTGGCCGCATGTGACAAGCGAGCAGTGCCGGACGCTAATGTACAAGCAACACAAGCAGCCGGTGGGGAGGGCGGAAAAATCAGAACACAGATCCAGCAGACAAACGGCCTGAGATAGATCAGAGTGAAAGTGCTCCGTCCAGTGTGACGTCAGGGCCGCCCCTCCCCCGCCCTCTCCTCCGTTTCTGCTGACTTTTGAGTTGCTGAGGTCGCGCTGTGTTATCTGTCAGCTCTGCTCTGTACTATACATGAAACACACATAACATTACTAGAAAAGATTTCTACACCATCAATCACCATTTCAATATCTTAAAGCCCTCACAAATGCTGCATTTATGCCACATAATCCTGTCCACAGACATTTCATTTTACACAACTATACTAAAACATTTTATTTAGGAATAAAAAATGCTTAACTTGTAACAGGGGGGTCCCGAGGCTGGGTGTCACCCCGCCCACTCGCCGAAATGTCACCGCGCACACGTGGCGATCCTATGATACCTGTTGGTGATGGACGCCGGCAGAGAGAGGAGGGGACAGTCACCCGGCGGGATAAGGTATGCCACTGGGTCCCCTCGTCTCTCTCCTGATACTGTCGGGCGTTCGGTCCTTGACCGAGCGCCCGACTTTTCAGAGGGGGGTAAAACCAAAATGACTGTCAGTCGGCCGCACCCCATGCGACGCCACTGACTTGTAACTTTACTTTATTACTCTCTCTGCAACATCCACCCCCTTCAAAAAACCAGCACAATATGACCATTTGCCCATCATGATGCCACAGCGCATTCCATACCCACTAAACCACGTTCAAAGAAAATACATTTTCAGCGTTCACACCATCCACCTACCTTCATCTCACAGTCCCATGACGTGAATGCACTTCACCACTTAATTGGACCCTCCCCACGCAGTGTAATTGCCCACAGTGTAATGCATGCTACCACAATGTAACTGAGTTCCACTGAGGTGCAATTGCATGCACTTTTTTCTAATTGCACAACACCAATGCACTGCCCTCCTGTCACCCTGTACAGCCCTCCACACAGTCCTCCTGACACCCCACATAGCCCTCCTGACACCCCGCACAGCCCTCCGCACAGTACTCCTGACACACCGCACAGCCCTCCTGACACCCCACACAGCTCTCATGAGACCACCCATAGACCCCCTGACATCCTGCACAACCCTCCTGAGGCTCCACAAAGCTCTCTTGACACCCCACAGTTCTCCTGAGAGCCTGCACGTCCCTTCTGAGATCCTGCACAGCCCTCCTGGGAACCCGCACAGCCCTCCTGAGAACCCTACACAGTCCTCCTGAGACCCTGCACAGCCTACTGCACAGACCCTCTACTGTAGACATCAGACTGTCACCCCGAAGCAGCACAGAGTATGTAGTTTCCTATTATTCTGCATTGCTGTATGATTTATTGCTGTGATTTGTAGTCCTCTAAAGCTGATGGTATAATAATAATAGCTTCAGCTATAGAGGACTACAAATCCCAGCAATATATTTTAAAGCAATGCCGAATGGCAACCAGCTATAGAGGACTACAGATTCCATCAATACATTATACAGATATGCAGAATAATAGTATTATTCAGCACTGCTGTAAAATGTATTGCTGGAATCTGTAGTCCTCTATAGCTGGTTGCCATTCGGCATTGCTTTATAATATATTGCTGGGATTTGTAGTCCTCTATACCCGGTTGCCATTCAGCATTGTTGTACAATATATTGTCAGAATTTGTAGTCCTCTATAGCTGATGACATTGTTCTGCATTGCTGTATAATGTATTGCTGAGATTTGGAGTCAGTGGTAGAACTACCAGGGTAGCAACGGTTGCAGATGGGAATGAGCCCTGGCGCTCCACCACTGTCCTAAAATCATTGGTCTGTATTCTCTTAGAAAACCTGTCACATGACACTAAAAAAAAGGTATCCGTAATTGGTATTGGTGAGTACTTGAAGAAAAGTATTAGTACTCGTACTTGGCCTGGAAAAAATGGTATTGGTGCATCCCGGCTACTGTCCATGCCTGTACCAAGGTACAGACATTTAGTATTATGGACGGGAGGCAGAGTTAAAAGGACTACAAGTGTGGTGATGTCATCACACTCGTATTCCTCTGAAACTACAAGCCTCTCTGCCACAATAGCAGACGGGGCTTGTAGTTCCTCCTTCCTGTAGATTGATGTTGTGGCTGTGCATGATTCCGCCCAACATTAAAAAAACAGCAGCCTGCTGGGAGAAGAACCCCGAGATTCAGGTAAGTGGGGGGTGGCATTCTGATCATGTTTCATGTCACACCTTAAATATGGGTATAACATGAAACATGGCCAGAAAAGTGAACTTAGCCTTTAAAGTGCAATCTGCTCCTAGTGTTCCTCCAGGTTTTGGGGTAGACTGAGCAATGTGGTCAGGGCCGGCGCTAGTGTAAAGGTGCCCATACACTTTACAACCATCGCACGACTTTCATCCTGCGATGGTTGTAAGGTAATTAAAATCTCGTACAACCTGCCCATCTTGGACAGGCAGATCGTACTTGCGATCATCGCAAGCCCGGCCTGCTGAGGGGAGGGCATCCGATGGCTGCAATGCTGAGCAGGCAGTGTGCACTTGCGCACACCGGCCCGTGCGGGACTTGTCTCCCGAGAACGCCACTAACCCGCCAAAAATCGTACGTACAGTAGAAACGGTTGCACGCCTTCCATACACCTGCCGATTATTGTACGATCGCGGGATCACCCACGATTACCGTACGATAATCGGCAGGTGTATGGGCACCTTAAGGCTGCATTGCCAGCTGTCTCAGGGCACCGGGCCGGGGGGTTGCGCAAACATGCATCTCCGCCTGTGTAGGCAAAAATCCCGCACCGGCCCTGCAAGCGAGGAGGCGGCCGGGCCCCTCCGCAGCGCAGGAGGAGGCCGGGCGTAGCAGCGCCGGGCCCCAGCATTAC
>NW_017306351.1:1618191-1632028 GCF_000935625.1 Nanorana parkeri | reverse complement strand
GGGGGGTCAGGGCGGTGCGGGGGGGGGCCTAAAGCTGTGTAAGGGGCCCCGAAATTTCTGAAGACTGCCCTGCTCCTTGCATCACATGTGCAGTGTAGTGTGCACTCCTGGAATACATCAGATGCCAGAGTGGATGTGCATCACCACTGACCACCCTATGGTCAAACCATTAACTTCACTCTGAAGATGACTGTGTGGTCTTGCTCTGTGCTGCTGCTGCATCCAATGCACATGTGCGTCATTTGCTCTATTCATTCCTATAGATTGGGTCATACTACAATGGATGGATGTGTCTGCCATGAATATGCATTATACATAGAAACTGTGCATGCAAAATGGACTTACGGCCCAGCCAGAACTATTTAACGAAAGGCTGTGATGTGCCAAGGAAGACTGGACAGTGAGAGTGTCTGGAGCATGGGCACACTAAGGTTTGTGGGCTATAAAGCATAACTTTCCCGAAAGTGAAGTTGTCCTTTTACTACCTGCCCGCAGAGCCATTTGCTTTATATCAACCCACCCATGCTGGCAAGAAGGAGGCCTTAAAGAGTTCTAAAGTCACAGCATACTATCCTATTATAACATCAGCATTGTAATAGGAATACATACTAGAACTGTTATTGATGATGCATCCAAAGCTTACTTGGAAAAATCCCTTTTATGTAGTGAGTACTGCCTTCCGCACTGCAAGGGCTAAGTGCTCTTTTGTCTAGGGGGCAAAATATATAAAAGATATACTCACCCAATACCCAATGCTGTCTGGCTGCTAGACCGGTCCCCGCAGCCTCTTCTTCTCTGGGCTTCGGTGGTCTAACGACCCACGACGTCATCACGTTTAGTACAGGTCTATTAGAGGACGCAGAGGGGCATACCACAGCCAGAGCAGGGAGGGAGAGAGGTGAGCGGTCACTGCCTCAGGACTGAGAATTGGATATTTCTTCTTTATTTTAGCCCCTACAGAAAAAGAAGCAGTTAACCCGTGCACTGTGGGGGTAGCCCCACTGCAAGGGTTAATATTTTTATATAGTACCGCAGCGCTGAATACTGAAAAATGGCCTGGCCAGGAAGGGGGTCTAAACACCTGGTCTTGAAGTGGTTAAAGTATCTCAACACTTTTTAGCAAGTGTTGGGGTATTTATTCAAGAGACATTTTTTATGGTAAATAGTTTTATCTTTTTATTTTTCATGACCAGGATTGCAGCATGAAGAGCAAAATTCTCTAGCTTGGTATTGGAGTGATTGCTTAGGGGCAAAGCAAGAAACTTTGACATGGAGATCCCACTATTTACCTACTATTGTTAAACACAACTGGGGCAGCGTGGTCTGACCATTTCATACCGCAACATTCAACTAAGTACAGGTGCAAACACCTCTGTCAACAACACATTGTAGACATGCATTAGAGTACAAATGCAATGCCCTCATGAACTTTGCTTAGCCGGCGAATATATTTTGTTGGACTTTGATAAGTGTCTAGCATTTAAAGAGAATTCCCTTTTATAGCCTTTAGTAATAATCAGACTCGTGTTTGTTTTTCCCAATGCTGCTTTCCATTGCATTGCTTTACAGAGATGTAATGATCAGGGGCGTCCTGAGGCTGGGTGACACCCGGAGCGGAGACCGAGTGACACCCCGTTGTGACGTCATCAGGCATGCGTGGTTGTCTTATTGATGCCTGCCAGTGGCCATCTTGGTGATGGAAGCTGGCAGAGAGAGGAGGGGACATTCACCCGGCCGGATGAGGTATGCCGCCGGGTTCCCTCCTCTCTCCTGAGACTGTCGGGCTCTCGGTCCGTGACAAACCCCGCACTCCCCTTGCGACGCCACTGGTAATAATCCAAGATATATGAAGTAGCTAAAGTATAAATCCAGTGAGGAATTACAGCTTTCATTTATAGCTCACCATTCGATGTCACCATAGCAATGAAAGTAACATGCAAGATTTTTGTAGACACAGTAGTTTTAGTCTAATAGACAGTGGCGACTCTAGGAACAATATATAGGGGGGGCACATAAGATACCACAGTCAAAATGGGGGGGCACTAATAATTTTCACCACTAAATCATACCACTTAAAAATCAGTGACGTCATCGCGCACATGCGTGATGATGTCACGTGTGGTGTGGAGGGGACGTCACCTGGTGGGATAAGGTATGCGCTGGGTCCACTCTTCTCTCTCGGGCAAGTGTCGGGGGGGGGCGTTGACACCAAAATGAATGATCTCAACATCGATGTCGGGATCCGCTCCGGCTGCGGCGTCTCAGTATACTGCGAGATGTAGCTCGCGGTATACTGAGCCTAGGGTGACCTGTTACCCTAAGGAGAACTATGGGGAACAGCCCAGACCCCATAGTTCTCCTTTAAGTGTAAAGAAAAAAAAGTTTTAAAAAATTAAAGTCACATAGGGCAGCACAGTGGCATTGTGGTTAGCACTTATGACTGGGGGTTTGAATCCTGGCCAGGTCACTATCTTCAAGGAGTTTGCATGTTCTCCCTGTGCTTGCGTGGGTTTCCTCCAGGTACTCCGGTTTCCCCCCTTATTCCAAAGACAAGCTGGAAGATTAATTGGCTCCTGTCTAAAGGTGCCCATATACTGCACGATTCTCGTACAGTGTGAATGAAGACGTGCGACCGTTTCTACTGTACGGTCGCACGTCTTTTGTCTAAGGAGCACGCTAGAAAACCAGCCGAAAATCTTTTCGGCTGGTTTGAACGGTGCTCGGGAGACAAATGCCGAACGGGCCGGTGTGCGCATGCGCACACTGCCCGTTCAGCATTGCAGTCATCGGAAGCTTGCGATGGTTTTGCGATGATCGCAAGTACGATCTGCCTGTCCAAGATGGGCAGATCGTACGTTTTTTTAATTACTTTACAACCATCGCAAGACTAAGGTCTTGCGATGGTTGTAAAGTGTATGGCCACCTTAAAGCTGGCCATACACCTATAGATTATATGCAGATTTTCTATGGTCAGATGGATAAAGTGCAACAGATTCCTCCATCTACGCTAAACTGTGTAGATGGAGGAATCTCCCAGTGGGCCAAGCTTCAGTATCTTACTAGTTGGCCCCGCTGGCTCTCAAAATACCTGAACAATGTTTGCATCCAATCAGATTGTTCAGGTATTTTGACAGCCAGCATGATACTGAAGCTTGGCCCAGTGGGAGATTCCTCCATCCAGACAGTTTGGCGTAGATGGAGGAATCTGTTGCACTCTTTCCATCTGACCATAGAAAATCTGCAGATAATCTATAGGTGTATGGCCAGCTTTAATTGGCCCTAGTATGTATGCATGTGAGATAGGGACCTTAGATTGTAAGCTCTTTGAGGGCAGGGACTGATGTGAATGTGCACTATGGAAAGTGCTGAGTAAATTGTCGGCGTTATATAAAATACTAATAAGAAAAAAAAAAAGAAAATGTCCCCGTCCCTACGTACACGCACATACAAATGCAAACATATGTCGGGTGCACCTACATATAAAAACAACAATTGAGCCACACCTGTTGCATATCACCTCAAATGTCAGAGCGTGAGCAATAATTCTAGGGCCATCAATCACTATTAACACTAAATTGATGAGCAGTAAAAGCTGTTAAAGTGTTGCCTATAGGCAATTCTGGGTATGGTAGTTTTTGAGACTTCACAGGCGCACACAATTCTAAGGCTTGACATGTTCACTATCTATTTACCTGAAGTGACCCCATTCTTTTATATTGTACCAAAATAATGGGTATTAATAAATGTTTGATAACATAATGTAGGGATAAGCTTTTTTTTTCTCTAAATGTTCAATACTTCATATAGTAAAAAATAAAAAACTCCAGTGGTGATTAAATACCACCAAAAGAGAGCTCTATCTGTCCCCCCAAAAATTATATAAAATTCATTTTAGTACAGCAATGCATGACTGAATAATTGTCAGCCAAAGCACCGCAGTGCTGAATACTAAAAAAATGTCTTGGACAGGAAGGGGGAAGTGGTTAAACTGGTCATGTTGATTGCTAAATGGTGTAGTCACCAGAGTAAATGTAGACTGAAGATACCTAGACAATTGCAGTGTGATACCTTAGTTTGGATAAGATAGGATAATCAGGTTGTCTTTGAGGTATTCCCTTCACCTCTGACCTGGCTGAAGATGCAGAATTTTAAGAAGCAGAGTAAACTAACATTGTTCTCCTAGAAAACCTTTTGGAATTATGGGTATATGCCGGTCATATTAATTGATATGACGGATATCAAGGAATCGGGGAACAAAAGATGATCCAGATCATTTGTCAGACAATCTAGTCTGACAGCTTTAAATACACTATTTGGCCAAAATGATTTGGGCAGCTCTGCATCATCTTTAAATGACTTCCAGTTAAGTGCTTCCAGTTAATGATAAACATGAAAAGATATTTCAGATAATTGTGCACTTCCAACCTAGTGACAGCAGATTGGGGTAGGCCCTTTTCTGTCCAAGATGACAGTTCCTCTATGGAGCTGTAGTTGTAAGAGGGGGCATGAGGGGTGCAGTCCAGAACCGAACATTAGTTTAGGTAAGTATAGGACTCTAAAAGGGAGAAAGGTTGATGGTGAGTTGGTGGAGAAGGAGGGATAAGGCTGAATAGTATAGGATAGGTGGGCTACCTTTGGTGGGAGGAGATTGGGGAGCAATTTTGTGGTGGTAGAGTAAGTGGAGTAAGTCCTACCTATCCTCCCATTAGCAAAAACGGTTGGTTGCTGTTCAAATAGTTAGTTGCCACCCAGGGGCGTCCCGAGGCCGGGTGTCACCCGGTCTCTAGACCAGGTGACACCCCACTATGTCGTCATCGCGTGTGGGACACCACACGCATGCACAATGACGTTACTGCGCATGCGTGACCATCTTGGTGATGGACGGAGAGAGGAAGGGACGTTCCCTCGGCGGGATGAGGTATGCCGCCGGGTCCCCTCCTCTCTCCTGACACTGTCGGGCTCTAGCTCCATGACCGAGTGCACTTTTTAGAGAGGGGTGACACCAAAATTACTGTCAGTCATTTTGGTGTCACCCCTGCAATGGTGACACCCGGGTGCGGGACGTACCCCCGCACCCCCCTTATGACGCCACTGTTGCCACCAACGTGGTGCTGGGAGGATGGATACACAGGTTTTAGTTAGCGTTGGGAAGGGTACCTTGGGCTTGCACTCAGCCATGTACCGTGCACAAAGTCAGGTCCGTAAAGGCATGATTGGACGAGTTTGGGTGTGAAGCAACTCAAGTGGCCTGCACATAGCCCTAACTTCAACCCTATTATACACCCTTAGATGAATACGCATACAGACTGCAAGCCAGGACTCCTCCTTCAACATCAGTAAATGGCCTCACAAACACTCTTTTGGCTGGCTGAACAAAAGCTCCCACAGACACACTCCGAGTCCAAAATCTAGTGGAATCCTTCGCAGAGGCTGTTATAGGTGCAAAGAGAGAGGAAGTCATGCAGCCATTTCTGAAGTGCAGGAAGACAGGAAATGGCTGTAGAACATCAGTAGAATTGAGTTCTAACAAAGGATGAAAAAAAGGTGTCCAAAAGTATTTTGCTAAATTCAACTGCAGGTTTAAGAGTTTGTAAAAAAAAAATCTCCAAATCATACATTTCATACATTTTCTGAAATCATACATTTTCTGAAAGCACAGGACCAGTAGAATAAAAAGATGGTGCTACTAATTTCGTAGGTCCTGTGACAGTCCCGCGACAGTTGCACAAATGTTTATCAAATCAATATTTTCGCTAAAACCACAATAAAATCATTAACAGTGGACACAAAAGAAATCCCATAATTTACAAGATTCCTACTAAATCTAAAACATAAAACTATACTGAGTTAATAATTAACAAATATTTGTACATTTTAAATTGCGCCTTTTTGCGAAACGGTAAACAATGAAGAAATGCAAAACTGTCAATAAGCAACTTGGGCTAAACATCTGTGTTGTGGTAACGCCTGATCTGCAGTGCCATTTGTGTGCTGTGTTGGTGTGTGTTATGATAAAATGATACAGACATACTTTAAACGCCACACAGCGTATTACAACGCACGGCAATGCGTCACAATGCCACACAGTTAAATTAATGTTGCTTTAAAAAGAAAAAAAAACAAAGAAAATATCACGCAGTGTAATGTGTTCTAACAAAGCTCCACAGCGCATATTTATGTGCATGACATAAATCACAGTATGCTGTACGTTATGTAATATGGGAAGCTTTATTTTTTTTTTTTGAGCAACATATCTAAACAGACCCTTGATATTTCCCTTTTGAAATAGAAAAAAAAATTGAGGGCACAGATTTAATCTCTTTTTCTGCAGCCCCAGCGCTCAATGAACAGAAGCACTCTATACTAAGTACTCCTGTCCATTCATAAACTGAGCACATTTTGAATGAATAGCTGTCATCAACAGCTTG
Source organism: Nanorana parkeri (assembly GCF_000935625.1). Taxonomy (NCBI): domain Eukaryota; kingdom Metazoa; phylum Chordata; class Amphibia; order Anura; family Dicroglossidae; genus Nanorana; species Nanorana parkeri. The sequence continues at coordinate 1,625,600 of NW_017306351.1, read as the reverse complement.
TCAGCTGCTGATGACAGCTATTCATTTACAAAAGGGAGTCGGGGAAGCCTTCTACTATAAATGTGTGGTCGCTGAAGCAACCATAAGCTTATAGCAGAAGACTGAATGGCAGTAAAGTAAGGCATACTGGCCTGGCCACCTGGAAACGTTTTTGTTCCGGCTTATGCCTTAAGTGGTCGGCAGGGAAAGGGTTAATCAGCATTTAAAATAGCTTAAAAACCTTTTGACTGTAATATCCCTTTACGAAGGTTTTTCAACAAGGGCCATTTTAAGCCTTATTCCTGTGGCAGTGAGAGGCTCCATCTTGCATCCAGCTGTATTAGATAAAATGAAAATGCTTAATACATTTTAAATGAATCCTTCACCCCTGGGCAGCATACATGAACAGCTTATTCCATTCTTGCATACAGTATACACAAAAACTAATTAGGCCATGTAGACTTTGGTGTGAGTGTGGCATTAAGCCTACGAAATGAGTTTTTGTGTGTAGACATCTTAGTTAATATTTTATTCACAATCATTTATTATTCACTTTGTAATCTAGTAAAGATTATACAATATTTAGGGACTGTGCAGAGAACTGTATGAGAATGTGTTCCCTATGATTTAAGCAGAGGCGTAGCCACCGCAAGGCAAACTAGGCATTTGCCTGGGGCGGCACTTTCCAGGGAGGCAGCAAAAAACGCCGCCCCCAAACCAGTGAGGCAGCAACTCACCTGCCATCAAGAGAAAAAAAAATTATCCTTATCCAAATCCACTGATGAGCTCAGCCTCCTCCCTCCGACGCTGGCGGAAGTGATACAGCGTGTGCCTGTTAATATTTCCCTGATACACTAATAGTGAACCTGTCAGAAGCTTCATACAATGTGTGCGCTGTATCCAGCGACACTGAGCGATTCGATATCGCGCAAATGGTTGCATTGAGCAACCTAGAATCGCGGCAAAATCCGCTCCAAAAAGGGTCCTGCTGTAGCGACACACGACCCGCGACACACGACCCGCGACAGCGACGGACAGAGCCCCATGAGATGCATTGGAGAGCGATATTGTGCGGTAAATAGCCGCGATATCGCGGGAATTACCGCGCGATAAATCGCTCAGTGTGAATGGGGCCTTAAACAGCAAGGGGTGGGGAAAATTTAGATTGGGGGGTGCCCGAGTTTAGTCTTGCCTAGGACAGCACAAAACCAAAATACACCGACTGACAGCTTGGCCACCCACCGCCTCCCGTGTGGGTGAAAGCTTGGCCAGCTGCCGCCTCCCGCCCAGCTGACTAGGGTTGCCACCTGTCCAGGATTCACCCTGTTACAGCTCGCGGTATACTGAGACCGACGCAGCCGGGATGGATCCTCACGTTACTGTCGAGATCCACCCAGCTGCGTGAGTGACAGTTGGCTCTGCCTATCTAGAGACAGCGCCAGCTGAACCCTCCCCCGTCTGTTCCACCAGTCAGCGCTGGAGGATCGGACAAGGGAGGGGGGGAAACCCTGCAGGGAGCCGTGAGTGACAGTCACGGCTCTCTACAGGGACAGGATCGAGAAGTGAACGAGCGACGGTATGTGTTCGCTCACTTCCCTATCTATTGAGCCGACATGTGACAGTTTAATTGTCACACGTCGGCTCGAACTATTAGGTTAGTTAGTGATTTTCACTCACCTCATAGTTCTCCTTTAAGGCTTTAACCATGTTATCTCTCTTTTGTAAACTACTAGTGCCATCAATCCATCATGTAATGGAGAAGAACAATCCTGCTTGAAGTCCAGTCTGTGTGCCAAACAGTGCCTGAGCACTTTCAGTCCACAGCTGGCTCCAACTCTCTCAGCTCTGTTTCCCTGAACTTCCAGTTGAGTACAAGATCACAAGGAACAGAGCACGGTCTTCAGAATAATCTTGGAGAAGGAAGAAGGTAGGAGTAGTGTGTTGGCTTGCTGTGCTTTTGTGTTTGTGGAGACACATACAGCTTACTACCACACACAAGGGTGGCTCCATAGGACCCTGCAAGGGAAAGGAGACACCCTAAAACAGGATAACAGGACCAGTGCTCAGGAGACGATTCTGCAGGAAAGAAAAACTTTTAAACATCAAGAAGCAGCATCCATTGTAAGTGATTTCATCAGCATTTGAAATAGCTGAAAAATATTTTGATTTTAATATCACTTTAATGCATTTTTAAAGCACTAAAATATTTTGCTGCATATACATTTCACAGTTTCTATGATCCCCTGTCACAGCTTACAACCTAATGTCAACAGCCACATATGTACATACTCCAAGGCCAAACTGGGCATCAGCCAGATAGATTTATTTTTAATATTATTATTATTATACCGGATTTATATAGCGCCAACAGAAGAAACAAAGTCTATGCCAGGAGTAGGCAACCTTGGCACCCCAGCTGTTATGGAACTACAAACCCACGAAGCATTGCAAAACCCAGACAGCCACAGCCATGACTCACAGAGGCAGAGGAATGAGATTTGTAGTTTCACCACAGCTGGAGTGCCAAGATTGCCTACCCCTGTTCTATGCAGTAGGGATCCCTTTAGGAACTGAACGAAGTACCTCAGTACTGCGAAGCAGCAACGTTACCTGTTGACCTGCCCTGTTACTTCACTTTGTTTTCTACTTGTATTGCTGAGGCGATTCTTTTTTCACTTATACACAGTATAGGGCCCGTGTTCAGTAAAGTCATCTGTTAGGTATTGCATAAAATCTGCTTGTTGTACTTCCTTGTATCTTCTTGGGCTTTGGGGAAAGCCTAACATCTAAACAGACCCTTGATATTTCCCTTTTGAAATAGAAAAAAAAATTGAGGGCACAGATTTAATCTCTTTTTCTGCAGCCCCAGCGCTCAATGAACAGAAGCACTCTATACTAAGTACTCCTGTCCATTCATAAACTGAGCACATTTTGAATGAATAGCTGTCATCAACAGCTTGTCAGCTGCTGATGACAGCTATTCATTTACAAAAGGGAGTCGGGGAAGCCTTCTACTATAAATGTGTGGTCGCTGAAGCAACCATAAGCTTATAGCAGAAGACTGAATGGCAGTAAAGTAAGGCATACTGGCCTGGCCACCTGGAAACGTTTTTGTTCCGGCTTATGCCTTAAGTGGTCGGCAGGGAAAGGGTTAATCAGCATTTAAAATAGCTTAAAAACCTTTTGACTGTAATATCCCTTTACGAAGGTTTTTCAACAAGGGCCATTTTAAGCCTTATTCCTGTGGCAGTGAGAGGCTCCATCTTGCATCCAGCTGTATTAGATAAAATGAAAATGCTTAATACATTTTAAATGAATCCTTCACCCCTGGGCAGCATACATGAACAGCTTATTCCATTCTTGCATACAGTATACACAAAAACTAATTAGGCCATGTAGACTTTGGTGTGAGTGTGGCATTAAGCCTACGAAATGAGTTTTTGTGTGTAGACATCTTAGTTAATATTTTATTCACAATCATTTATTATTCACTTTGTAATCTAGTAAAGATTATACAATATTTAGGGACTGTGCAGAGAACTGTATGAGAATGTGTTCCCTATGATTTAAGCAGAGGCGTAGCCACCGCAAGGCAAACTAGGCATTTGCCTGGGGCGGCACTTTCCAGGGAGGCAGCAAAAAACGCCGCCCCCAAACCAGTGAGGCAGCAACTCACCTGCCATCAAGAGAAAAAAAAATTATCCTTATCCAAATCCACTGATGAGCTCAGCCTCCTCCCTCCGACGCTGGCGGAAGTGATACAGCGTGTGCCTGTTAATATTTCCCTGATACACTAATAGTGAACCTGTCAGAAGCTTCATACAATGTGTGCGCTGTATCCAGCGACACTGAGCGATTCGATATCGCGCAAATGGTTGCATTGAGCAACCTAGAATCGCGGCAAAATCCGCTCCAAAAAGGGTCCTGCTGTAGCGACACACGACCCGCGACACACGACCCGCGACAGCGACGGACAGAGCCCCATGAGATGCATTGGAGAGCGATATTGTGCGGTAAATAGCCGCGATATCGCGGGAATTACCGCGCGATAAATCGCTCAGTGTGAATGGGGCCTTAAACAGCAAGGGGTGGGGAAAATTTAGATTGGGGGGTGCCCGAGTTTAGTCTTGCCTAGGACAGCACAAAACCAAAATACACCGACTGACAGCTTGGCCACCCACCGCCTCCCGTGTGGGTGAAAGCTTGGCCAGCTGCCGCCTCCCGCCCAGCTGACTAGGGTTGCCACCTGTCCAGGATTCACCCTGTTACAGCTCGCGGTATACTGAGACCGACGCAGCCGGGATGGATCCTCACGTTACTGTCGAGATCCACCCAGCTGCGTGAGTGACAGTTGGCTCTGCCTATCTAGAGACAGCGCCAGCTGAACCCTCCCCCGTCTGTTCCACCAGTCAGCGCTGGAGGATCGGACAAGGGAGGGGGGGAAACCCTGCAGGGAGCCGTGAGTGACAGTCACGGCTCTCTACAGGGACAGGATCGAGAAGTGAACGAGCGACGGTATGTGTTCGCTCACTTCCCTATCTATTGAGCCGACATGTGACAGTTTAATTGTCACACGTCGGCTCGAACTATTAGGTTAGTTAGTGATTTTCACTCACCTCATAGTTCTCCTTTAAGGCTTTAACCATGTTATCTCTCTTTTGTAAACTACTAGTGCCATCAATCCATCATGTAATGGAGAAGAACAATCCTGCTTGAAGTCCAGTCTGTGTGCCAAACAGTGCCTGAGCACTTTCAGTCCACAGCTGGCTCCAACTCTCTCAGCTCTGTTTCCCTGAACTTCCAGTTGAGTACAAGATCACAAGGAACAGAGCACGGTCTTCAGAATAATCTTGGAGAAGGAAGAAGGTAGGAGTAGTGTGTTGGCTTGCTGTGCTTTTGTGTTTGTGGAGACACATACAGCTTACTACCACACACAAGGGTGGCTCCATAGGACCCTGCAAGGGAAAGGAGACACCCTAAAACAGGATAACAGGACCAGTGCTCAGGAGACGATTCTGCAGGAAAGAAAAACTTTTAAACATCAAGAAGCAGCATCCATTGTAAGTGATTTCATCAGCATTTGAAATAGCTGAAAAATATTTTGATTTTAATATCACTTTAATGCATTTTTAAAGCACTAAAATATTTTGCTGCATATACATTTCACAGTTTCTATGATCCCCTGTCACAGCTTACAACCTAATGTCAACAGCCACATATGTACATACTCCAAGGCCAAACTGGGCATCAGCCAGATAGATTTATTTTTAATATTATTATTATTATACCGGATTTATATAGCGCCAACAGAAGAAACAAAGTCTATGCCAGGAGTAGGCAACCTTGGCACCCCAGCTGTTATGGAACTACAAACCCACGAAGCATTGCAAAACCCAGACAGCCACAGCCATGACTCACAGAGGCAGAGGAATGAGATTTGTAGTTTCACCACAGCTGGAGTGCCAAGATTGCCTACCCCTGTTCTATGCAGTAGGGATCCCTTTAGGAACTGAACGAAGTACCTCAGTACTGCGAAGCAGCAACGTTACCTGTTGACCTGCCCTGTTACTTCACTTTGTTTTCTACTTGTATTGCTGAGGCGATTCTTTTTTCACTTATACACAGTATAGGGCCCGTGTTCAGTAAAGTCATCTGTTAGGTATTGCATAAAATCTGCTTGTTGTACTTCCTTGTATCTTCTATCTCCGGAAATCATCAACACAATTAAGCCATAAACTGTTTCTGCTGCCAAGCATTTGTTTTATTAACAGACTTACATGCCATACCTGATGACAGTAATCATAACAGGAGTGTTCAAATTACTATCAATAGAACTGGCTGCAATAATGTGTTCTCTCCGTGTTGTATTACATAGAGAAACGTAAAAAAGAACAAAGTACTCACTGTAGGAAAGAAATGATACGGCATGGTACTATAATAATGATTCAGTAGATTACCAATGTACAGTATGTATGGTGGTTGTGACTTTAACCACTTGAAGCCCCTTAAACCCCCTTCCTGTCCAGGCCATTTTTCAGTATTCAGCGCTGATGTACTTTACTTGGCATTTATTCAGTCATGCAATGCTGTACCAAAGTGATTTTTATATAATTTTTGGGGGGACACTTGGAGCTTTCTTTTGGTTGTATTTAATCACCACTGGTTTATGTTTTTTATTTTTTACTATATAAAGAAAAAAGTACCCAAAATTTTGAAAAACAAAACTGTTTTCCCTACGTTATGAAACATGTATTATTAAGTGTCATGTCAGGTAAATAGATACCAAACATATCAAAGCTTAAAATTGAATGCACAAAAAACTACCATACCCAAAATTGCATAGGCAACACTTTAAAAGCGTTTACCCCTCCTCAACTTAGTGCTAACAGTGATTGATGGCAGGGGAGTCCTCTGGAGGGGAGACCAGGTGACACCCGCCTTGACGTCATCGCGCATGCACAGTCATCTACGTTCACCCGGCGGGATGAGGTATGCCGCCGAGTCCCCTACTCTCTCCTGACACTGTCGGGCTCTCTGTCCATGACCGAGTGCCCGACTTTTTATAGGGGGTGACACCAAAATGACTGCCAGTCATTTTGGTGTCACCCCTCCAACGGTGTCAACCCAGTGCGTGCTGCACCCCCCGCACCCCACTTGTGATGGCGCTGATTGATGGCCCTAGAATTATTAATCACACTCCAACAGTCATAGTGATATATAATATGTGGGGCACAGTCATAATTTTCACATGTGATGCGTATTTGCGTTTGTATGTGCATGAAAAAAAATGATGTGTTTTTAATTTTTTTTATATTTTACACATTTTTTAAACTTTTTTTTTACAATTAACTTCATGGTTATTGTGACGGACCGCCTGGTACCCCGACTGGGTACCTCCGCCAAAGAGCGTCTCCTGCCCGCCAAACCCCTCTCTCAGCCAGCAGATTGGCAGTAACCAGCCCCTAACACCCAATCACGAGGCAACACTCATGTTGAAGGTTCAACATAGAAAGAGCAACTGCTTTATTAAACAAAGGACATTCACTTTAGAGACACTGGGAGGGCTACAACCCCTCCCCTCCCTTCCCCCTCATGACAAACACAGATAACAGCTTACACAGGGAATCAGACATTTACATACACAGTCACAGTACAATAGGGTGAGCATCAGATAACAGGGGGGGGGGGAAAGCTATGCAACTGACTTCACTTAATTAAGTCTCCATTTTGAATAGACAACCCATGTGGCCAAGTCCTTGTCCTCCACCATTTTAAAACATATATTTCACAGAGGGCAACAGTCACTGTCTGCATATAAAATGTACATTTAGCCCCAAAATCTCCTGTTCTCTTGCTGGGCCATAATCGGTGGGTAAGAGGCCGGCCTGCAGCCCCCTCCAACTAGCACAGTGACGGTGCATTCCGTCACA
>NW_017306351.1:1614735-1617952 GCF_000935625.1 Nanorana parkeri | reverse complement strand
CCCCTAACCCCCAATCACGAGGCAAAACTCATGTTGAAGGTTCAACATAGAAAGAGCAACTGCTTTATTAAACAAAGGACATTCACTTTAGAGACACTGGGAGGGCTACAACCCCTCCCCTCCCTTCCCCCTCATGACAAACACAGATAACAGCTTACACAGGGAATCAGACATTTACATACACAGTCACAGTACAATAGGGTGAGCATCAGATAACAGGGGGGGGGGAAAGCTATGCAACTGACTTCACTTAATTAAGTCTCCATTTTGAATAGACAACCCATGTGGCCAAGTCCTTGTCCTCCACCATTTTAAAACATATATTTCACAGAGGGCAACAGTCACTGTCTGCATATAAAATGTACATTTAGCCCCAAAATCTCCTGTTCTCTTGCTGGGCCATAATCGGTGGGTAAGAGGCCGGCCTGCAGCCCCCTCCAACTAGCACAGTGACGGTGCATTCCGTCACAGTTATCACATGGGGGATAACATGCCCCCTTTGTGATAGCACAGATACAGTGACAGGTCCTCTTGGAGACCTCTAATGTCACCTATAGACCCCAAAGAAGCAAATGAAGCAGCAACCTGCTTCACCAGCTTCTTCTCTGTTTACAGCAGCCAGAGAAATAACACACAAACCGAAAGTGATGTATTACACATCAGTTCCGGGTTCAGTAATCAGAAGGGAGATCGGCCACTGTTAGTGTGCTGATCTCCCTCCAATTTAAGTGCAGAAACTCGGTTGACAGCACGGGGGGACAGCGGAGCCCGGGATAGCCAGCAGTGGCAGCAGAAGGGGGAAGTGCACACTCCCTGGCACTGTAGAAGCGATCAGATGGCTCTATAGCCACCCGAACAGTTGTATGTAAACAGCCATTACTGGCTTTAAAAAATATGCTTTCCCGCGCTCAAGTGGGTGTGGGAAAAGAGTAATTTAAAAACACCAACCTGCCCTCAAGTGCGACGGTTGCCCTCAACGGTTAGACAGCAAGCAGTTAAACACCTGACTGTTGTCATTACTGGACTTCCAATATATATGATGCTTTTATACTACCATCCACTAAATAACTGATGGGGTAAAGAATAACTCAGATTAATAACTCGAGGCAAACATACTATTTTTGGGGGAAATAATGGGGAATGTTAGGGCTTTTGTGAGATTTCTACTGCTTCCTGTCTCAGTGAAGGTGGTCACCGAGATAGAAGATCTATCTAATGGGGATCTTTTTTTAAACTATTACGAAGTGCTGGCTTTTTGCTGTTATATTATCTAATGCCTTGGTTCTCAACTGGTGGGTCGTGAAACAAAAGTGGGTAGCAACCCCGTGTTCAGTGGGTCACCGCATGCCTTCCACTTTTCTAGGTGAGAGGCTCCTCAGCCTCCCCCCAGCACAAAACTGTCAGTTCTCAGGTCAAGGAGCCATTCAAAATATGCTGCCAGGTGCCAAGTGTCAGCTTGAGGTGGGGTGGCATGGGGCTATGGCTGTGAGGGACCTCTATTTATACATGCATTGCTTACAGCTTTTCACAAATCCTGTAGAGGTGCCTGGACTGGAGTGATGCCACATTCTGGCTCCTGGAATCTATACAGGGCATGCAAGGGAGTTGTACAAGCAGTGCACATATAGATGGAGCTCCAGCACAGCAGCCCACACTGGACCCCAGGCTGAGGATCAACTTCAGTTCTCGTAAGGTAGGGAGACTGTGTGGATCTTAAACAAATTGTAAAAAATTTGGAGTGTGTATATGTGTGTGTGAGAATGTCTGTGCGTGTGTGAGACAGTGTCTGTGGTTGTGTGTGTCTGTCAGTGGTTTTTTTGAGGGCCCGTTCACACTAGTACAGTGCATTAATCGCACACACTTTACCACAAGAAATCACACCTTCCGCGATTTTTGGTGTGGGAGGTGTGTTGCATTGCCATTCATTTGGCACCCCAAATGCCCCTCCCATCCACAGTTCAATCGCCTGCACCGGAGCGCACGCTACCACAATGCCGTGCGTTCCAGTGCGGTGCAACTTGAATCATGACTTAATGACCAGGGACAGATGTGGGTCCTGAGGTTACGCAAGTTGAGAACCTTTCTGCTTTGCTTTTTCTGCCCCACAAGAAGATATATCTTCATTAATTGGAAACCAATACGCAAAATCTCTTCTGTAGGCTTATGACAGAAACATTTAAAGAGTAACTATGGTCAAAAATTAAAAAGAAATATGTATTTCTACATTGAATTCCATACTCCTAACAAACATATCAATCTAGAAGTTAGTAAACCTACTTTTTGAAGATGCCCATAGGATGTACTTCCTCAGTGTGCTAACACAATGTATGAGAGAAATCGAGATTGCATCACATCAAGCGGCAGGGAAAGAGATGCAAAGCACACTGGGAATCCTGGAAGTTGTTGAAACTGATGGGCAGAAGAAAGGCAGCACTCACTACATAAAAGGTTTTTTTCAAGTAAGCTTGGATTGCATCAAAAACAACTCTAGTATGTACCGTATATACTCGAGTATAAGCCGTCCCGAATATAAGCCGTGGTACCTAATTTTACCACAAAAAAAACTGGGAAAAAGTATTGACTCGCATATAAGCCGAGGGTGGGAAATGAGGCAGCTACTGGTAAATGTACAAAATGAAGATAGATACCAATAAAATTACATGAATATTTATTTAAAAGAAAAACAATAACCTAGCTCTGTAAGTGGAAAAGGGGGTACAGGGCTACATATTATGTACTACGGATCATTTAACCCATTCATATTAGCAGAGGATAATTGTAAATCTATTGTTCAGTGCACTCTATATGTAGTATATAGTACATGTACATATAGAGTGCCTGCAACAATACATTTACAATGATCCTCTGCTAACATGAATGGGTTAAATGATCCATAGTACAGGGCTACATACAGATCATTTAATACATTCATGTTAGTATAATTGTAAATGTATTGTCTGCACTGTATTAGCAGTATATACTCTATATAGAGTATATACTGCTAATACAGTGCAGACAATACATAATTGCTTAATAAATCTCCCCCCCAAATCTGCCCTCACTCACTGTGTCCGTGTGCCGGTGATCGATCAAAACTACGGAGCAGGGACGAGTCAGCGGCGCGCTGGTCCAGTGGGAGGAGCCCCAGGTGGGGTCCTAATTTAGCTGACAGAGGTGCCTGCCCGCTAAATTACAACCCCACCTGGAGCTCCTCTCG
>NW_017306351.1:1581755-1613247 GCF_000935625.1 Nanorana parkeri | reverse complement strand
CGGGGTCATCTGGCAGTCTCCGGCCACCTAAATTAGGACCCAGAGACTGCCAGATGACCCCGCTCGGAGCGCCGCCCACCGGAGCAGCAGTGACGCGGCGAGGTAAGTAAGAAGAAACCTGACCAGCTCGAGACGCTGACTCGAGTATAAGCCGAGGGGGGCACTTTTCAGCAAAAAAAATGGGCTGAAAAACTCGGCTTATACTCGAGTATATACGGTATTCCTATTACAATACTATATGTGTTATAACAGGATAGTATATGCTGGAACCTTAGAATTCCTTTAAAACACCCGAGCTTTTGTAGACTTCACGTTTTGACATAAGTCCAGATCTAAAGCCCATTGAGAATCTTTGGGATATGCTGGAGAAGACTTTTGTTCAGTGGTCTGACTCTCCCATCATCACTACAAGATCTTGGTGAAAAATGAATGGAACTCTGTATGGAAATAAATGTTGTGACATTGTATAAGCTTATCAAAATGATGCCATGGGGAATGCATGCCGTAATCAAAGCCAAGGGTGGTCCAACAAAATATTAGAGTGTGTGACTTTTTTTGGACAGGCAGTGCATTTCATTGGCTATTGCTTCAATTTTTTCCAAGGTGGACTAAGGCAAGACCACTTCTATAATTCCCTCAAGCTAAATGGGAGCGTGTGTCCATGTGGCATTGACTCAAGTCCAATTACACTGCCAAGCATACAACCTTCAGCACTCCAGTATAGTCACCAAGTTTCACACATTCTAAATGCATCTGGCACACTAAACAAAGCACTAGCACATACAAAGAATGTCAATTAGACCTTTTTGAAAAATACAACAAACTTGGTAAGCTTTTGGGATCAATATCGGTCATATCCCAGTGTCAATGATGCTACGAAAATAGTACATTACTGAATGCTGTATTTTATGTTACCAGGAATTTTAGGTCTCTGAATCAGGAAGACCAACCTGAAGCAATAATTGATATATTTAAGAGCTGTAAAATGTATTTTTAAGGTTTAACTCCTGAGTTTAGTGTCACTTTAATTGTACCTGTATATGAGTGACTGGCTCCTAAAAAAAAATACTGCAAAACTGGCTATTCTAGCTCGGGGGGCACTCAAAGTTCTGCAGGGTAGTTATTGGTGTGACTATTTGCTGTACTGAAATCTGGGACATTACTATTTAAGATATTAGTAGCACCAGTTACACTACCATATACGATTTACTACCACCAAGATTTTGAAAAGTTAACCCTTTGCAGTGGGGCTACTAATCATAAACAAATCATTTTGGGGCTCAAATAAAGGAAATATACTTACTTGAGCCTCAATCCCACCTGGCTGCTAGGCTGGTCCCCGCTGCCTCTTCTCCCCCGGACTTTCGCAGTTTAAGGACCACTGACATCATCACGTCTATGCAAGGTCCATTCACTTGCATTAGACGTGAGGATGCCGAGGGACATTACACAGCAGGAGTGGATGGGGAGAGAGGTGAGCGGTCACAGGATAGGTAGGTGTATCTTCTTCCATTTTTAGACCAAAACCGGGGGGTAGCCCCACTGCAGGGGTTAACTTTTTAAATCCTGGAGATCTGCTTTAAATAAAACCTATACTTATTCTCCTCAATTTGACCCTAATAAATTACACTTTATATGCCCTCTGTACCTTAGAAATTGTCATAAGCTTGATTATGGGTATGCTGACACACTAGTAAATAACAAGGAAAACATGGTATGGATGCTGCCATCTTGCTTTTCTCTTGATCCCTGGTGGCGAAGGAACATGAAAGCCATCAGCACCTCTACTAGACAGTCACTGACAGGAATCAGGCTGCAAAGGAGATGGATCTTGGTGTCAACATTATCTGGGTAAGTGGCTGTATATTTAGTACATTTAACCTTATTAGACCTGACACCCTCCCCCAACTTCCCTTCTAAATTTCATATTTGCCTCTCACTAATCAGCTGAGATCTTCCTCAAACTTTTCCCAGCCAGTCTTTGCTCCCCCTGTGCATGTCTGCTGCAATGTCTGTCCTTTCCTATGTAAAGGCCATCCACTGCTCCAAGAGAGTAGCCTATAGTCTAATTGGCAGCCAGACCTCCAGTTGAAAAGCTTAACTTAGAAAACTGAACAAGCATGTGATGTTATAGCTCTAGCAACAAGTGTTCATATATATATATTGTAAGTACAAATGTTCTGCATAAACTAATTGAGTGTTGTTGTTTTTGTTTTACCTTACTGGCTTCAATCTCGTCCATCCTTTCATGGATTATTTTGACCAGTGAAGCAATGTTATAAAACTCGGCCTCTTCTAAAACGCCTGGTGGGTAGATAGATAGAAGTTAAAATAAGAGTTTACTGTGATAAAAATTATGGAAATATTCAAGGCAAATGTTGCTTGTAAATTTATTTTACATATACTGTTCTCGGTATGCTAAGTCACTGTTCCATTTGTTTTTCCGGACCTGGCCAGAGTCTGGGGTAACTAGGTGTAAACGGACGCCCATTCGTTTACATACGAATGATAAATAAAACTGTCAGGTGGACTCAATGAGATAGCCTGTGTAAAAGGGGCCGTGAGGTAAGTAATGCAGACCCTTCTTCTGCCCCTACAGTTAATAAGCATTTAACCCTTGCTGTGCAGCAGGGGAAGGGGGGTCTGGGCACTACAAGGGTTTTTTTTGTCCTCCCTCCCAGAGTTGGACTTTAAGTATAACAGCCAGGCAATTAACAGTTTCAGAAAAAGGCCAGCAAAGCCCATAGTTCCCCCAGGAGAGGATTACTTTAAGTATGCTTGTCTGAGCTGTTCATTTTACCCAGTTTATTGCATAAATTCAAGTAATGACGTGAGGCAGCTTCATGGGCCTTATAAACTGATGCTGTGCAGGAGTCCAATTAATCCCTCAAGTGCTGCTTTCAAACTCTTCCTTTGTTGCCTTCAGCATCTGTGATGACGCCCTGACCTCCATTTTTCATTATGTTATATAACAGGGCTGCCAAGTCCAATCATAGAGGGCGGCAGATAGGTAAGGATGAAGAGATATTTATCATTCCAGTTACTGAACAAAGTATTAAATAATGAATGACGATCTGCTAATTACAGAAATGATAAAACTGATTGCAATGTAACATGTTCAGACTGATGCTGAATGCAGAAGAGCATCTAGGACTTGCTGCTGCTCGGACACCTTCCCAAAGGCTTGTGGTAGAAGAACAATTGAAATCTCTGTCTGGGGGCAGTATGAACGATGTTGGGAAGAAGTGATACAATGCAAAGCCTGGGCCAACATATAAACTGAGACATTTGCCTCAGTGCACTTTGTCAGATTGGGTGTTTGAGGGGTGATAGGGTGTTCTTCTCCCATTCCCGATGTCAGAATGTAAATAAAGGTTATCCATTACATTCCCATTTTCATGGGAATGCGGGGGCTACCAATGTTTTTTGGTGGTGGAGGGAAAACATCTCCTTGAAGATTTCTAGATCGTTCTACAGTCACCCTATATAAGGAAGGTGCCCAGGGAAGTCAATGCCAGTTGTCTGAATCGCAGCTCAGCAAGACCCCTCCCTCTCTCCCTAGTCGCGGTATTTTATGTGGTTTGTCACCTCATCAGTGAGGGGGACTATACCCTTAAGTGATTGATTTGCTCGAGTTGTAATGACTGGGCAAGGGGTTGGTTTTAAAGATTTAATAGTTGGTTGATTTCAATTCATGGTTAATAAAGATTATAATAGATTTATTTATACCAATAAAATGCCACGGCCAATATTTGCCAATTCTTGTGTGCGTGTCTTATTTCTTTAAATTATGTAATATGATGTTATGTTTATAGTCACATGTCACCTGCCGTCCCCATGTCCTTCAGTGTCCTCACGTCTAAATCAGTTCAATATATCTACATAAGACATGATGACATCAGTGGTCCATAGACCGCCAGAGCGAAGGGGAGAAGAGGCTGTGGGGGCCAACCTAGCAGCCCAGGGAGATTGGTGAAACTGAGGATCAGGTAAGTAAAATCAGCTTTACTAGGGTCCCCTAGAAGTGAATGAAAATCTCCCTGCTGGGAACCATAGTTCTTTGGGCCTTGCTGACTACCTGGGATTTCCTCTCACTATCTGACAGGAAGTGTATGAAAATCTCTCCAATGGGAATCCTAAGTTTTGGCTTCAGTTCTATTTTAAAGGAGATATTTCACAAATCGATGTGCCTGTAGGGAGAATCATTAGACGACAGCTGTCATTCTATGCCATACCTGTGCCAGGCAAGCGGGTACAACATCACTGCTATGCAACTATTACACAGCCTATAAGTCAGCTTTCACCTGAGACTTTTCCCACGGGCACTTTGCTTCACAAAAGATTCCTTGTAACAAACACATGCACTGAAATAGAAAAATTACCTTCAATGGAAACATTCTTGTCTATGACCAGTTTGCCGTATCGCAAATACCGTAAGATGGCACCAAAGTAAGACGGGTCTCTGTCAATTAGAAAGGCTCCTGTCTCATCCTAAAGAGAGTGTGAGAGAGAAAAGCATGGCGTGACCCGGAGGATTACTAAAAACATTATGGGTATTAAGGGCCCGTTCACAAAGGCCCGATTCCGGTGGGAACGCACAGGATCGCATTGTGGCCGGCTCACTTTTTTGTGGGGTGGGAGGGGGCGTGGCAGTCCATTGAAGTAAATGCAATGCGATCGTCAGCACGGGAACGCAAGGCGCATCAATGCCTGCCTGCCGTCCGGTCAGAAACAATAGTGCTTGCAGCATTTTTTCTGACCGGACGGCAGGCAGGCATTGATGCGCCTTGCGTTCCCGTGCTGACGATCGCATTGCATTTACTTCAATGGACTGCCACGCCCCCTCCCACCCCACAACAAAGTGAGCCGGCCGCAATGCGATCCAGTGCGTTCCGGCCAGAACGCACTGTGTTTGGTGCAAACGGGCCCTGAATGAGGAAGACAAATGTGGGATAAAGCAGAAGACAGAAAAGAAAGTGAAATTTATAAAACCTGGAGCAGAGTGGGGGAAATGTTTTTACAGACAGAATCTGGAGCAGTTGCCCATAGTAACCAATGAGCTTCTCTCTTCAGTTTGTCCAGTTAAAGAAGAACTCCAGGCAAACGCAAAAATGAACCGCTTGTTTTGGTCTGAGGCAAACTCTGCCCTCCACCTGTGATGAAACTACAACTCCTATGATGCATAATGCATTTGTCTCTGGAAGTCATGCCTGTAGCTGTCAGAATCTTGCAATGCCTCATGGGATTTGTAGTTCCACAACAGCTGGAGGGTCCAAGTTTTCCCACCCGTGGCCTAGGGGCTAAAATAAAGAAAATATGATCACCTGATCCTTGTGAGGTGAGCTCTGACCGCCACAGGACCAAGGTGGGTATATCTTCTTCAGGAGTAGGCAAACTCTGTCCCTCCAGCTGTTGTGGAACTACAAATCCCATCATGTATCTGCCTCTGGGAGTCATGCCTGTGGCTGTCAGAGACTTGCAACACCTCTTGGGACTTGTAGTTGCACCACAGCTAGGGGGTCGGAGTTTGCTTACCCCGGCCCTAGACCAAAATGAGCAGTTAACCCTTGCAGCGCAGCGGTAGCCCCACTGCAAGCGTTCATGTTTCCATTGCCTGGCGTTCTTCTTTAAGCTTTGAAAATTAAATATAGAAGCTGTCGGTTGCCATGGGCAACTGCTCCAGATTCTGTCTGCTCCAGTTTTGATAAATTCCTCTCACAAAATCTGGAGCAGTGTCCCATGGACCAATCAGCTTCAATCTTTCATTTTCAAAGCTTATCTGAACAAACTGAAGGGAGAAGCTGATTGGTTACTATGGGCAGTTGCTTCAGATTGAATCAATTCCCTCCAAGGTATCTTTACCCCATAGTGAGAGTGAAATGACTGGGTGTCAGAAAAGGATGGAATGCAGAGTAATAATAGAAAGATGCAGCCTGTGTGTCTCACCGTCTCAGACAACAACTGGGACTCCTGGCAGAGGCGACAGAGGAAGGAGTTGGGCTCCTGGCACAGAGTCTGCTTTGTAGTGAGGAAGACCGTGCCTCCTACATTCAGACGTACCCACTTCCCCCCCTCGCAAACCGCCCGCTGTGTGCCAATCTCTCCGGCAGCAGCGATACAGTGTGGCACCTGCATCATCTTCTCTTCTGTCTCCTGATATAACATGCCGCTCTCTGGTACCTCGGGATTTCCGATAAACAGCTCTGTGAGATTACTCAGATGTTAAGACAGACCAAGAAACTCCGGCTCCTGGAGAACTCCGTGCCCTGGCGCCGTACCGGAGGCGTTCTCTTTTCTGGGACTAATGACTTTTTCATCGTTTACATCCTTTCTTCTTCGTCGCTGCTGTCGTCTCTGTACACCACACCCTCTCTCGTGGGATATGTTGTCACCGCAGGTGTACTCTAGTCACAAACCTCTCCGAGTCCCATCTGTCATTGGATCATGTTTCTCACCTCGACAGCAAGCTTGTCAGTAGCAACTGCTATTCTGGTCCTTCCATGAATCTCAAACAGATCTGCGACATCCTGGATGCCCCGTACATTCAGAGTATAAACAGGAGAACAAGAAATAAGAAAAGCTTAGCGGTGTCACCTTCCTGGCAGAGAACACGAGCTGCTAATTCAAATTACTTTAAAGAAGGGGGAAATCAAAAACTTACCCTTGCAGGGGAGCTAACCCGCGCAGTGTAAGGGTTAAGTGCTTGTTTTGTCTAGGGGGAAGTATTACTCACCACCTGATCCTCGGTCCCACAGTGGTCGGCGCTCATCTCTCTCCCCCTCCGCTACAGCTAGGGAATGTCCCTTTAATTCTTACATCTAATGGACCTGCGTAAAAAGTCATGATGTCAGCGGTCATTAGACCACCGGAGAAGAGACTGCGGGGACTGGTCTAGCAGCCTGGAGAGAGCCAGCGGGTAAATCTGCTTTAAGTCCCCTAACCAAATAAAAACGTAACCCTTGCAGTGCTAGCCCCACTGCAAAGTTACGTTTTTGATTTAAAGTTTTAAAGCTGAACAAACTTTAATTTAAAGGGTTATTAAACCCTCAGCGGGGTTTAATAACCCTTTTTGCAAGCAGTAGATATATGCAAAAACATTTAAAAAAACGTTTCAAAAGGGTAAGAGCTTCCCTGCGTCTCCGCTGCACGTTCCCACCCGAAGATCTGAGTATTCTCGGGCGGCCGCAAAGTATCTTGGGGCGGGCACATGCGCAGTTCAGATCTTCATCGCTGAATACTGAAAAATGGCCTGGATGGGAAGGGGGTTTAACACCGCGGATGTCAACTAGTTAAGACAGAGGAGTCAGTGCTGGACCAGGGACCGGCACCAGCGCTGGAGGGACTTTCTCAATAGCAACAAAGGATATAAATACACCCCTTGTGCACCAAATGTCTTTGCAGACCCAGATATTACCCTCTAAAAGTAGTGGTAACATCATCATTATGCTGTACATAGCCTATGCAGAGTGCAGACTTGCGGGAGGGACCCATGAGGCCCCTCCCACTACAGACTGCCTGCATCAAACTACAAGAGGGGGCAGATACAGGACCAGTCACCCTGCACAAGGAGAAAGAGCAGTGACCAGTCTTTGTTACAGGAAGCTGCACGTGTCACACTGAATTACTACACAGATCTGAAAAAATACACAAAGCACTCCAAGATTCAAGTAAGAATACACATGCCTCTTGTACTGAGACAATATTTGCTCATCCTGGAGTTCAGCTTTGAAGTGTTTTTAAACCTTGAAATAAACAAATCTTTATTTAGTAGTTTATTATTATTGGTGTTATATATTATTTTTTTATTAGTTTATCACTAGAGATACCCATTAGTGATGCTTTAAATGTACATCCTAACCAAAAGCAAAACAGTCCATGGCATTCAGTTACAGACCCGAACCGGACGCTGAGGTTTGCAAATATGTGGATTTCAATAATAAGCCTGAGTCACTGAAGTAAAGCAAAACTGTCACAGACTTGGACAATACAACCTAAACATATGATGGGAAAATACAGACGCTGAGAAAATTCCACTTTCGTAAAAAAAATAACAAAAGAACCCCAAAACACATACAGTACATACACTGAGTGGCCAGATTATTATGACCACCTGACATTTGTAGGCAAATTAGCTATAATTTGGCGTTGAAGTTGCTAGAGGGTCAGACCATTATACATAAGGAAGCAGGTTGTTTACCACGACAGTAGAAGTGATTTGTTTCTGAAGATACGAGGAAACAACGCGATTTAACAGCATTTGAACGTGGGATGATTGTTGGCGCTCGGAGCCATGGAGCGAGTATCAGCAAAACAGCAGAATTCGGTAAATGTTCAAGAGCAGCTGTTGTTAAAGTGTTTAAAGACTGGACTGTCAGCCGAAAATCTGGGTCTGAGCGTACGAATTGTGGCCGTCAGCAACTAGTCAATGTTAGGGCAGAACGGAGAGTGGCAAGGCTGGTACAAGACAACAGAAGGGCAACAGTGCAGTGTCAGATTCCTCGCATCACCTTTCAACATCTCGTGGAGTCACGAGGCGGCCCAACTAAGTCCTCTCGTGGAGTCATCTCGTGGCCCAACGAAGTACTGATGGGGTGGTCATAATAATCTGGCCACTCAGTGTATATACAGAAGGGAATTTATCAAAACTGGAGCAGACAAAATCTGGAGCAGCTGTGCATGGCAACCAATCAGCTTCTCTTTTTCATTTTCAAATCTTAACGGGACAAACTGAAGATAGAAGCTGATTGGTTGCCATGCACAGCTGCTCCAGTTTTGATAAATTCCTCCCACAGTATATTAGGGATGCACGATACCGGTTCTAATCCGGAACCCGGGAGGGAGGACATTATTCGCTGTTCAGCCGCCTCGATGGTGATTGGCTGGGAAGCCAGCTTCTCAGCCAATCAGCAAAGAGTCGGCTGATCAGCCGGCTTGATGTTAATTGGCCAGGAAGCCGCCTTCTTAGCCAATAGCATGGAGCCGTCTTCCCAGCCAATCAGGAAGCCAGGAGACAGTTCATTACTTGCCACCTGGCTTCCTGATTGCCCAGGAAGCCGGCCCCATGCTCCTCCATGGCACTGCTGATTTTCCCAGAAGTCTACATTAAGATAAAAGTCAAATTTTAGGCATCCCCTGCAATATAAATGTCCTTTATGGTGAGATACCCTTAATGGTTAACTACTTCTAAAGTGATGCATCGTTTTTTTAAATCAATATGCAATCTAGAAATACAGGCAGCTACAGTGATATGCAAATCCTGACTTCTCCTGTAAAAGTCAAGCTCTGCCCCACCCCCTCCTAAGCCTCCCATCAAACATCGAGCCTCTGTATGACATTAAAGCGACGCTATGAATCCCTCACTGCCAGAGCTTTCACGTTTTATATTTTTTGCCATTTTTTTTTTACTTTATGTGGAGAGCGCTGCACAGCTGTGCGGGGGCCTGCGGTGGAATCACACAATTCAGGAAATTGACATAAATAGTTTGCATAAATTTCTGCAGATTAGAGGAATCTGCATGAGGGGAAAAAAAGGTTTCTCTCTAAATACAGAACATCTGCAGCAAGTGCTGGGAAAACGCGGAATAGACGTCGAAGGAGCTGGTTCTAACCAGCGCAGAGTGACGTGTTTCTGAATGCACAGAATAGAAATGACTATTAATAATATGAAAGTAGTATATAACTCTCACATCTTTTCAGTACTGAATCCAGATCAAACAATGAAACCTTGCTCAGCAAAGTATTTCATAACTCCCCCTTAGGGCTGCCACCTTTTCTTCTAACGAAACCCGAACACTCTAGCAACGCACTGAAATTTTTTTGGGGAGAATGAGTCGTGGCTTATTCATATAAAATAGCGCCGTCCGTTCATATGTAAATATCACAGTTTAGACTATTTTCAGTGGGGGGCCAGTAGCCCCTATCCTAATTTTGGTTGCCCCTGTCTGCATGACATCTTGTGTCCGGGTTTCAGCTGCCATGAAACCCGGACACAGCATTCAAAACCCGAACTGTCCGGGTGAATCCTGGACAGGTGGCAACCCTATCCCCCCTCTTTTTTTTTTCTCCTCCCCAAAGCAATATGTCGCTTACTGACCCATGTACTATCACAGCTTTGTACGCCACGTGCACAATAACTGCTACTTTACCTCGCTATTATGATCGGTGCCTTGAATGTACTAATTTGTATTGTTACTAGAATTTTCAGGGGCCACTGGCTTTACATGACTGGCTTATGATACATCTATGCAAATATTGGGCCTTTGGCCATGTTTTCTTCTGTTATTTCATCCTGTGACACATTACATTGTATGGGTCTTGCAACTGTGGTTTTCATCACCTGTATTGTGAAAAATGTTAAATAAAAACTATGGTAAAAAAAAAAAAGTATTTCTTAACTTGTTGGCCTTGTTCACACCAAACGCGTTCCAGGAGCAGAGCAGAGCAGTTACGGACCGGATCAAAACTGCGTCCAATGTATTCCAATGGTATTTTGGGCTCTAGTTCACACCGCAGCGTTCAGTTCCAGAGCATGTAAAAAAAACTGTATCAAGCCCTATTTTACCTGCTCTGGAACGCATGCAAACACCCTCGAACGCACTGAAAGCCCATTTTAAACTTTAAAAATAACGGCCCGGAACGCTTCAAAAACGCATTAAAAAGCGCGGCACAACCCACTGAGAAACTCATGCAGATTTGGTCTGCATTTGGTGTGAACAAGCCCTTACAGTCATCATGTTTGCAAACATCTCCAACTCTGTCAGCTCCGCTTCTCTGAACTTTCTGTCCAGCACAAGATCCCAAGGGACAGAGCCACTGTCCATCTACTAGCTTGGACAGGGGAAGAAGGGAGTGGCTTGTCTTACTGTGTTTGTGGAGACGCACACAGCTTACTAGCACACACAAGGGTGGCTCTATAGGACCCTGCAAGGGAAAGGAGCCACCCTAAAACAGGATTTCAAGACCAGCTGATTCTGCAGGAAACAAAAACTTTTAAAAATCAAGGAGCACCATCCATTGCAAGTGATTTCATCAGCATTAGAAATAGGTTAAAAACATTTTGACTTAATGTCACGTTAAGTGTAAGGTCATAAAGGTAAAGGACAGAGCAGTCTCCAGCAGCTGTCCATCTTTGGTTCTAGATCTACTTTAAACAGACTCACCATTTAGCTGCTCAATGGCTCGGACATGCCGACATTCATCCTTTTCTCCTGGCTGCCCTGGTAACTCAATTTCTAGAGTTGCCAATATATTTATTTCCTAATTACACTGAAGCTGAGCCTGTGGACACATAGGTGTGCTATTCCTTGATTCCTGCACCACCCTCTCTCTGTGCTCATTGCTTACTGAGCCCTGATTGGCACAGTCTTGCACCTGACCTGCGGTCAGGTGCAGGACTGTAGCCAATTACCGTTTTCGGACGGCGCAGTGCATTGTGGGATGTGCCGCGGTCGAACAGACCGCGGACATCCCATAATGTTCGGCGTTCGGCGAACGCTAGAACATGCAATGTTCGAGTCGAACCTATGGTCGACTCGAACATGCAGCCCATCCTTACTCATTGCAAACCAACCAACCAACTGGACCAGGGGAGGGAGGTTGCACAGTACAGAACCATATGACAAAAGGCAGCAATATCAGAGGCCTGCGAAATCGTGCTGCAATGGATGCAATATCATTTCACTGACTGTGTGTAACTGCTGCATGAAGATGAAACAAAAAACACTTCAAAGTTTAAAGGAGAATTATGAGGCAAGTGTTTTTCTATGAAACTGTCACAGGTCGGCTCAGTAGATCGGGAAGTGAGCAAACACATACTGGTGCTCGCTAACTTCTCGATCTATCCGTGCAGAGAGCCGTCACTCGCGGCTCCCTGCAGGGATTCCTGGCTGGCGGAACGGACGGGGGAGGGTACAGCTGGCTCTGCCTTTGGATAGGCAGAGCCAGCTGTCAATCCCACAGCTGGGTGGATCCAGACAGCATTGTCGGGATCCGTTCCGGCGTCTCAGTATACCGCGAGCTGTAGCTTTGGGTGATGGGAGGACGCTAGTTTGTGTCCTCCCGTTACCCTTAGGAATACTATGGGGAAATTCACTGACCCTATAGTTCTCCTTTAATAAAATAACTTTTTAAGAACTTTGTTTTTAGGCAAACATTTATTTTGCTTGCAAGTAGTAGCAATATAAGCCAACAGAAGATTCCAACCTTGAGGACTAGAGAAATTTAGTCGTTTTTTAAAATATTTAAAATCCAATTTTTTTTTCAAATATAAAATGGAGTGGAATTGTCTTTTTTGTAGTATCCAGAAACATCAGATTCTAATCCTGCTTGATTAGGAAGCAAACATGCAGATGTGTCAGATAAGGCCATACATGTGTATGGTCATAGCTTTGAAGATTCAACCTGCCAGCAAGACAAGCAGGGATGGAAATGTATATGGCTAAGGGCCCTTTCACACTGGTGCAATGCGTTTAGCTCACTGTTCTGCTTGAATAATTTAAATCAGCACACAACATTGCAGTACCGCGTGTTGCAGCACAGTCAGTCGAGGGCAGGAAGCTTGGGGTGCCATTCAAATTAATGGCAAAGCAACGCACCTCCCACATTAGTTAATGAGTTGTCATAAAGTACCCTCAGACATAGGGATTATTACCCAATATAGACTGACTGGAGTTGTCATGAGATGCCCACAGATGTAAGTATTATTAAGCAATATAGACTGACTGGAGCGGTCATACAGTGCCCTCAGACATAGGAATCATTTCTCAATATGGACTGATTGGAGTTGTCATGCAGTGCCCTCAGACATAGGAATCATTTCTCAATATGGACTGATTGGAGTTGTCATACAGTGCCCTCAGACATAGGAATCATTTCTCAATATGGACTGATTGGAGTTGTCATACAGTGCTCTCAGACATAGGAATAATTTCTCAATATGGACTATGGAAAAATTTTTATATGTACACATTTTATGAAATATACTAACACATTTATTTTTATTTTTTCTATGTTTATTATGGTTTATAGTGTCTGATAGAAGATCCTTTCAGTCCGGCAGGCGGGTGAGCGATTCTCCTCCTTCGGTCCTGCGTGCTGCAGGTAAAGAATCCGCCAGGCAGGACCTCGAGCAGACCGTCGAGGGCCTCCTCAGTGCGGCTCCGCGCACGAACGTCAACTGGTCACGTCAGGGAGGTGGGTGGGACTTCAATCTGACAGCCGGCTCGAGAAAGCTCTCAAATGCAAAAAAATTAGTTTGCGTGCCAGCCGATGTGGCCTCGCGTGCCAAGCCGGGCACGCGTGCCGGGGGTTGCCGACCCCTGCTCTAGACTATTAGACCTAGAGTTTTTTCTTACTATCATCAGCACAGGCATTGTGCAACACATGTGTTGTGTATGACACAAAATTGTTTATCACTTTGTGACAATTTCACACATTTTAGGAATACTATGTGGGTTTGTGAAGTGTAGTGCCATTGTCTTTTTTGCAACTAGCATTCTATGTCATAAATAGAAACCACTATATTTCTCTCCTTTAAAGAACTCCGGGTTGGATATAGCTTAACTGCTTGTTTATGTCTAGGAGTGATGATAAAGACAACTAGCCTGATCCTCTGTCCTGCATGGCTGCTTGACTGGTCCTCGCAGCCTCTTCTCCCCCAGTCTAAGGACCCGTGATGTCATCACATCTAATACAGGTGTATTAGATGTGGGAATGCTGAGAGACGCACTACATCTGAGTGGTCCCTGACGCAGGACCGAGGAACGGGTGAGTATATCACTGCCCCACTGCAAGGGTTCCTTTTTCTAGAACCTGGAGCTCTTCTGTAAAGCTAACCAGTCATAATAAGAGGAAGAGTCTGCAGGAGTAAGAGCATTGCATCAGCTGATCATAGTTGCAATGCTTTGCAGGCTCCAATGCAAAAAAAAAGAATGCAAATTTTTTGCTTGTATTAGTGTATTTATTAGGGTTTGTGAAAGGGTGAAATACGCATTTAACTAGGCTGCACTTGTCAAACAACTTTGTTTGAAACAAAGCGTGTCAGTGATTGCTCACAAATATCTAATAGGTAAGCTATTGGAAGATATAGACATACGGAGCATGAGTGAGAAACAAACATTAAAATCAGAAATTCAGCAGAAAGGTTTATGTTAAATCTCTTTATTATATGAATCAATTTGTTGCCCATTGGCCCCAATCATGATTGCCATCTAAATTCACAGTTTTACACTAATTTGGCAGTTAACAGCATAGAAATTCTGGTCTGGTTGTGTCAATGACAGTGTGTGTGTAATAACGACTACTGTTTAATAAAAAAACAAAAATCCCCTTTTTTCAGATAAACATGTAAACAGTTCTAATTGTGAATTCACAATGTACCTAGAAGTGGAAACATGAACAAGCTGTAGCAATTTAGATTTCTCATTGTCTTTATTTTCTTGCCACATAAGCAGACTCTCAAATCTGCCAACTTCACAACCAGCCCATCTTGCAACCAGAGGCGCCGGTATTGGTTTTTTCGTTGACTCTCAAATCAGTTGCAAGTTACCCCACCACCAACCATGTAAGCCAATCACGCCGCCATCAGAGAAGGAAACACATGGTAATCACTAGGGATGCACCAATACCGGTATATCAGTATTGAGTACGAGTACCGATATTTTCTTTTTTCTGTACTCTCCGATACCGAAATCGGAAGTCCCATTCAGGAAGCCAGGCGGTGTGTAATGACTCGCCACCTGGCTTCCTGATTAGCCGGGAAGCATGTAAAAACTCGCCACCCGGATTCCTGATTAGCAGGGAAGCCGTCCCCATGCATCTCTTCACTAGGTGACGAGAAAGCATGGAGCCGGCTTTCTGGCCAATCAGGAAGCCAGATGCTGTGTAATGATGCGGCGCCCGGCTTCCTGATTGGCCGAGAAGCCGACTACATGCTCCTTCGTCATGAGTAGTCGGGCAGCGTGTAATGACGCGCTGCCTGACTTCCTCATACCGGATGTATCGGGCTAGGCGTCGGAGCATTTGGGCGAGTACGAGTACTCGCCGAAATATTCGGCATTGATATTAGTATCGGTATATCCCTAGTAATCGCTAAAGAAACTGTGGGACAACCTGACCCGGAGATAAAGTGCACCTGTGATCAGACAGTAAAAGATTTAAAACACGATTTAAAAACACATCACTGACCTCTCTGGCTGCTTTTAATGTGAATCACTGAAGTTTCGACGCGTTTCCGGGGCACGCCCCCTTCGTCAGGACGTCCTGACGAAGGGGGCATGCCCCGGAAACGCGTCGACACTTTAGTGATTCACACACAGGACACACTGCACGGATTATTTTACTGCTCCGGTTTTATTGTTCTGAAGCTCGTTTTTACTTCAGTCTTGCGAGTACCTGTCAGTTCACTTTTGATGCCCGTTTATTGGAATAAACAATACTGCACTAGGAAAGGCGCCCCTCTGATCTGATTTCCATAGAAAAAACACATTGCAGGGAATCTATCATAACAATTGCGAATGTTTGAACTTGCACGGACTATATTTGACGCACGTTGCATCAGATTCATGCTGCTAGTGTAATGTTGTCCATAAATGAGCTTAAATAGGACTTGAGGAAAGAAGACTCGCAACTCCAGGCAAAAAGATGAACTGTCCCTTCTTGAAGAAGTGGTCATGGGGACTTCTTAAGTTGCAATTGTTTTGTTAGGTGATGCTCCAGTTTCAGACAGCCGCACAACAAGTGCAGATGAAAACAGGAGCAAAACATGTGCAATTGGAGACGTAGTGCAAGTTCGGGTCAAAACAGGCGCACATGTTAAAAGACAGATTTGCACATAACAAAAAAAAAAAGACAACAAACGATCCAAGAGGCTAAAACTGTCGCAAATGTTTTGCTAAATTCCTCCCAATGCCTGTGTCGAGAGCTTTGAAAATGAATTTATTCACAATGCTTATAGATACAGAGATGAATAAGGCACTTTTTTTTTTTAAAGTGCTATTACTGCTTGATCAGAACATGTAAATCTTTTAGTGTGCATGATCTGGGCACAGGTTCACATTTTAGGCAATGCTTAGTTGAAGCAAGAACCATTCCCAGCTGGGATGAACTTCCCCATTTTGAATAATTCACAATATCTTTTTTCACCGCAACATTTGGCCTTTTAGTTCTGATTTTAATATAGATTCATACAAATTTAAATACAATCCCAACTGATTTTTGTAGCAAACACGAGGTAATCTCTGCTTGCCGGATTCATTTTCAGTTATAAAAATACCTAATTGCCCGGTAAAACAATCTCCCCATAAAACATTATGCCGACGAAAACCATCCAAAGTGACTCATCTACAGTTTGCACATATCACACCATTGACTTCGGCTTCCAAAACCGTTATCGGCAACCCTCTCATCAAGAAAAAGGGCCCTGGTAGTTTATACCTTTTTTTTTTTAACCGTACACTATGTAAAAGTGCCAGAAACAAGATTAACAAATATGCGTGTAAAGATATGAAGGATTATGTAAACCTTTCAAAACAGTATACATTTCTTGAAAGCAGAGTCTCTATAAAATAAAATGGTGGCAGTTACACAATATATGTCTACTGTTTATCAAATCTATATTTTCAGTAGAAAATACACTGAAACAAATATTCCTGCACACAGACGCAATATATGTACTGCTTCCAGCAGTTAAATTGGCAATGTAATTGAATTTGCATATTCTTCCCAAGCCTTCCTTTAAGTTAATGGTTTATTGGTATGCTCTCCCACCGTGTGTTTGATGCAATTTCCTCTTGCCTTAGTATGAGTTCCTACTTTCTTTCTAGCAAGACACACTAGGGTTAGAAAATAACTATTCCTTTCCGGCCAGTACAAATACCAATATCTACTACATTGCATTGATACCTGAACCTTTTGCAAGCAATAGAGATATATACGTCAATACAAAGTATTTGGGGAATTTAACTATCTGATGAAGACTCCCTGTGGTAAATGTCTCGGTTCCATTCAGGCCAGGCATATCGGTCTGAGGAAGGGATAACTCAGTATTACAACAACAAGTCAGAATAATAGAATTTTGTCTATAATATAATGGATGAGGTTGTACCAAGTGAATAGATACCAAATATGTCAACCCTTAAAATCGCATGTGCCTGTGAAATGGCGAAAAACGATGGCAC
This sequence comes from Nanorana parkeri, assembly GCF_000935625.1. Classification (NCBI taxonomy): domain Eukaryota; kingdom Metazoa; phylum Chordata; class Amphibia; order Anura; family Dicroglossidae; genus Nanorana; species Nanorana parkeri. The sequence goes on along the minus strand of NW_017306351.1, from coordinate 1,596,073 downwards.
CCAAAATTGTCCAGGTCATCAATTTAAAGTGAACAATGACCGATGGCTCTAGAATTATGGCTGACACTCCGGTGTGCGTGGCAATACCAAATATGTGGTGTGCAACAGATGTTTCTGTATGGGTCAGCACCTGGCACACGTGTTATTATTATACAGGATTTATATAGCGCCAACAGTTTGCGCAGTTTGTTTACATTTATATATGCACATATGTGGGGACTTTTTAAAAAATTTGGAGTGTTTTTATTTAATTGATTAAACTTATCTTTTTTCTTTTTCGTAATCCGGTCATAACAGCAAAAAAGGCAGTCATTCCTGGCCTCCTTCTGAAAATACTAGTTGCTTGGCTGCTATGCTGACTCTCTGCTTTTGACTTTCCGAGTATGCAGCACAGGACTTTTGATCTATCTATAAATGTACTTATCTGTATGCTTCTTACGGGTCAGTGAATAAAAGTATAGAAGCAAGGGGGTCAGTATTTTCAGAAGCAGGTCAGAAATGGCATGCTTCTCTCATGATCTATTTCCTTTAACTGGTGCACTCCAGGCAAGATTGAAAAATAAGTATTGAGATGTACAAAGGGATCATAGCCTACCTGCTATATTTTACACAGCAACCGATCAGCTTAAAACCTACCGTGGATGATTGAATGTGATAGGTGATACAGGAAGCTGAGAGATACATTATGGGGATAGAAGCTCTGTCAGGGTGCATGTCATGAGCTCTGTTAAATCTAGCTTTCAGGGGGATTCATAGAACTCAGATTAGGGTAAACTAGGTGGATTTTGTAGCATAATTGACTGATAGAAAACATCTCCTCTACAAGGTCACAGTATCTTCCAATATCAATCCTGATCAAGGTTCTGAGGCCTCTGCAAATTTCCCAGCTCTGTTGGTAAAATCTCTTTAATATAATACAGTTAATACTAACCCTTCAAGTCACCATCAATGAATACAAGCACTTAGTGGAAGAAAGAATTAAGGCACATAATAGCAATGTTGTTGTAACATAGCAAAACGTTTTAAATGTGAACAAGTACACCAGACAGTGATAGCACAAGGGCTACACATGGTCAGCAGTTTCTGAAGATCAGCAAGTTCACAAGTCTTTCTAAGCAGGTCGGAGAACGAGACACTTACAAGGTCTTCCCCCTGCCCTCTGATACAACATCTTCTGGCTTGGCACGCATGTACCACTCAACCCAGGAACCATCATATATTGTAGTGTCTTCTTTACCACATAGGAACGCAGCGAGGGCCACGTGGCAGGCAGTGACTCCAGAGCCACATGATGCCACTAGTGGTTGTGACAGGTCAATGCCTTTCTCTTGGAAAATACGTCTGAGTTCTTCAGGAGACTTCTCCTTGCCTTCTTCGGTGAGGAAGCTTGGGAAAGGCATGTTCACTGTACCGGGCATGTGCCCAGGCTCAATTCCTGAAACAAACAAAAATATGAACAGATCAGGAAAACGATTGGTAAATGCTTAAATATCAACCTATGTTTATATAATTGGGAAGCCCATCCCAAGCAGGTCATTCAAAATCGGACAGATTCTCACGCTACAGCTTTTTGCAATCTGGTCAAAATACCGGTCAGGATCTATCTCATGGAGGATCTCACGAGCTCAATCACACAAAACAATACATCATTCTCCAGTACATGGCTTCCCTGGATGGGGTTCATACGGTCACCTGAATACCTCACTCTGAGTGTAACCAACTACCTGACAGGGACTGGAGGTGCTAACCCACCCGATCTAGTCTCCTTCCCCCCCTCTACCCCCCACACCCTTTCAATCTACTTCACCAACCCACCCACTCCCTCCCGCACTCCCCCCCCTACATATCAACCTACTACCTTAACATCTAAGTTGGAATCCCATACATACGTGTGACTCGAACTACGCTTCCCCCTCCACATTACCAGTGGGATATCGCGCCAGCTGTCCCTCATTACCTTCACTCCCCTCCCGAACCCGAGAGAGAGTCCCTACCAATAAGGCCCATGCTATCACCCCACATTAATGGACACCTCAGAAAGACAGCGTGGCCGGCTCACGTAATGACTCCCACCCTCTCTACCTCTACCCCATGATCCAGAATGTTGTTATCTGCCTGTATAGTTAAATAATGTGTTTTGTAAACACTAAGTTGACCTTTTGAAAAACTGTCTAAATAAAGAATTTATAAAAAAAAAAAAAAAACGGTCAGGGATGATGCAACTTCTGGAAACGTGCAGATTATAATGCTGAGATTGTACATTGAGCTGAGCATATGTGGCTCAGTTTACACTTCCGTCATAAAAAGCTAATTATTCCGTTCGTAATAATTCCGTCATAAAAAGCTACTTGCTAGTATTTTCTTTTTATATAAACTGACTTCAAAGAGAACTATGGGGTAAGTGTTTTTCCCCATAGGACATATACTATCCTCCTCCCATGACCCAAAGCTCAGTATATAGCGAGCTATTGCCCGCGATATACTGAGAGCGCCGCAGCCGGGACGGATCCTGAACAATACTGTCTGGATCCACCCAGCTGCGTGAGTGACAGCTGTGCCTACCCCTTATTGTTCGTTCCTCCACTCAACGATGGAGGATCGGAGTGGGAAGGGGGGGGGATCCCTGCAGGGAGCGGTGACTGACAGTCAGGGAGACGATCGGAAAATATGCAAGTGACGGTATGCGTTCGCTCACTTCCCGATCAAAAGAGCCAACCTGTGACAGCTTCTTTGTCACAGGTCAACTCTAACTATGAGGATGAATGGAAATCACTCACCTCATAGTTCTCCTTTAACTATAGCTTTAAAGCCTAAATCCTGGTATTTTTTTTTAAAGAATATCTCCAGAATTTTCAAAAGTTAAGGTGGTAGACCTACTGCAAGAGTTAACTACTTGTTTTGGTCTAGGGAACGGAATAAAATACTCACCTAAACCTTGATCCTGCAGCGGTGACCGTTCACCCTCTCCGGCTTTGGTAAGTCCCTCGGCTTACTCACCTCCAATGCAAGTGAATGGACCTGCATAAGACGTGATGTCAGCATGGCCTAGACTGCCAAAGCTCAGGAGAGAAAAGGCTACAGGGACCAGTCTAGCAGCCAGGCGGGATCGAGGATCAGGTAACTACAGTATATTTTCTTTATTTGCTCCCCTAGATTAAGCCCCACTGCAAGGGTTAACTTTTGAGAATCATTGAGTTCCTCTTTAAGTTTGGATTGTGTGGATAAGAGTTAAAATTTGTATCAGGTTTTCACTTTCGTGTGTGAGATTGTTCTGCTGAGGGGTTAAAGTGAACCTGTTGTTCTGCATTTCCACTAGCAAATGTTAATTTAACTTTGGAAAACACAATGATACAGATTTGAAATGCAGTGCTCTGTGTCAATGTAATGGTGTATATTTCTAGCTCTTTGCCCCCAATCACTACTAGGTAACAGATCAAGCATGTCAAACATCCATGTACTATTGGTTATAACATACAGCCTGAGGTTGGGTCCACAGAGGTCGACAGCAACATACACAGCTTGTTATACAGGTTAGAAAAATCAGCTACTTAAATCCATAGGCAATATGTTACCTGAGTACGGTATGTACCTGGGCTCTGCCATTTTTGTATTGCCTATCAATCATTTAGGTGCCGTTCCAAATCAAGCTTTGCATTCAGGCTCATGCACATGAGCATTTCTATCAGTAAAAAACTAAATGCATTCATGGTACTTTGCATGGACCATATTTTACACAGTGTGCATGCAAGACTTTGTAATCAAGTTTATATACAGTGCAAATGGACTCTATTGAGTCACCTGCATCCTAGCAATGAATAATGCTATTCAGCAACAGCCATCTGTGTGCTAGAGACCAAAGGACACTAGGTAGCAGAAGTGCTGTGCTTGATGGAAACATCCGCAGTACAGGCAGTGTGCAGGGAATTGTGATCAGGTGCTTGTAGTGATAAAATATGGCGGGTGTATAAATATATAAATACCCAAATATATATATATTTATGTGCGCTGTAATAATTGGATCTTCAGAAAATGTCCAAGCAACCTCAGTTCTTCTCCAGAGAGTAGCGTTTAATTGAATCGAAGTAACAGATGAACAGAAACAGTCCGACAGAATAAGAATAAAAATAAAATATCTAGACCTCAGATGACAAAGGTTTCATAAGGACCCACTCCACCCAGCATATATTTCCAATCTATATATGTACCTATGTGCATCTCTTCATGACTCATCTTTTTCTAGCCACTGTAGGCTCTGAATTCATTTACAGTTTAGGGTCATTCACTAACACTGAAAAGACTTCTGATTGGCTGGTCTAATTACCACTTTGATGTTAGATAACTAAACAGGTTTTAACAAAATTCCCTACAGCTGTTCTATTGTGTACAATCAACACTCTGAAAACAGGATGGTCAACTGGTAATAAAAACCTAGTTAGCATAGGCGTGTTTACTCTTTATTTAATTTTTCATAAGCCAATATAAACACAATATTTCCATGTATCACATTTACATCCTAATAATACCTAATAATATCAACACAGTTATCTATATGCAATAACCATCTTAAATTATTGATACCCTTCCCCTCTTTCCCTAAACAAAAACAAAAAAACAAAAAAAAGACAACATCCCCCTCCCATCCCATCTTCCCTTCTCCCCACTCCTCCTACTCTTATTGCTGTATATACCTTATATATTCTGTGGAAGATTGAAACACTATCCAATGTGCCCATATCTGACGGAAAGCCTCCTCTCTACCATACAAGGTAGCCGTCATGTCTTCCATTAATTTAATATCATTTATCCTTGAGAACCACTGAGCCATTGAGGGAGAGTCACTCCTTTTCCATAAGGCTGGTATACACGCCCTTGCAGCATTAATAAGATGCATCAGCAAGGGACCTTTATATATTTCTTTAATGACAAGGTATTTAAATGAAAGAGGTGCGTATCAGTGAACATTCCCAAAAAATATGAAGTAACGTTCCTTCTTGCTGTTTGCATCTCCAACGCTTAGAGGAAGTACCTGGGGACATCAACTGGAGACGAACTGGTGTCATATACCATCTCGCAAAAAACTTATACCCTGCTTCTTGTATTTTGTTTGAAATAGATGCCTTATGTGCCAAGTCCAGGATCCTATTTATTTGCTCTCTGGAAAAAGGATGACCTAGTTCCTGTTCCCATTTTCTAATAAACGAAGGAGAACTCTCCTTCTCTAGGTCTATTAGTTTAGAGTATGCCAAAGATAAAGTATGTCTAAGGGGGTTCTCCGAAAGGCACACCTTTTCAAAAGAGGTCAATTCCCTAAATAAATTAATTTGTTTTGATCTTGAATGAAAATAAGATGTCAATTGAATCAGTTGCCATTCATTCAGAAAATGCCCATATTTTTTTTAATATAAATTCCCTATTGTTACTAAAATGACTAGCTCTAAAAATATTGTCCTCTATCATCTTCAAGAAAGCTCTATCTGTAACGCCGGGGATAAAAATCAGGAGATCCCAACATAGGTGTCATAGGGGAAGGTATTAATGAAAGATCTGTATCACTAAAAAGCTTGCAAGTTATTTTTAACGTCGCTTTAATCAGAGGATGTGCATCTATCTCTAGTGATAGAGGGGGAGTAGCCCACGGTAGACCTTGTAATGGAATATTGGAGCTTAACTGTTCCAATGTAATCCATTGCTTCCTAGATGAAGAATTACACCACTCGGAAATTCTAGCCAGATGAGAGGCTTGGTAATACTTTAAAGAGTCTGGAAATCCAATCCCGCCCCTTAGTTAGTTTCGGAAAACATAGAGTTGACCATTTTATTCTAGCTTTACCTCCTGCCCACATAAACCGCAAAAATAACGATCTCAATGAAGAAGTAAATTGACTTGGGAGAGCTATAGGTAATGTTTGTACATATATCTGGGAAAATATTTATTTTGATATTATTTCTCTCAAACCATGTAAAAGTTTCCTTATTCCATCTATCAAATTCCTTTTTAAAAAGGTATGAAGCAGAGGTTTAAAATTATATTCATATATCTTAGTAAGATCAGCCGTTATATTCGTACCCAGATAACGTATATATGTTTGTGACCATCAAAATCTAAAAGACTCTTAAAGTTTAAGAGTCACAGGGGATAGATAATAGAAATGCCTAATACTCCAGATTTAGCTATATTGATTTTATAATTTAATAATTTCCCATACTATCGGTTTAGTAAGGTAAAACAGAAGGTCATCTGCATATGACCAACACTAGTTTTGAGACCTTGTATATCTGATGAATTACGGATAACCCCTAATAAAGGCTCTATGACCAATGCAAAAATCATAGGGGACAACGGACATCCCTGACGCATACCATTAGTTATCCCAAATGGTTCAGATAAAGTACTAGCAATTTTTACTACTGCCGATGGAGAAGAATATATTGCTGCAATCCATTTCCTCATAGATGGGCCCAGCCCTATATATGACAGTGTTTCCTGGATAAATCCCAACTTACCCTATCGAATGCCTTCTCAGCATCTGCCGAGAACAGCAATAAGTGCGTGCGGGACGCTTGACCTAAATGGATAATATTTAATGTCCGAATCGTATTATCCTTTGCCTATCTAGTTGCTATAAAACCTGTTTGATCTAAATGGATCAATGAGGTCGTAAATAGTGATAACCGATTAGCTAATATTTTTGTAAAAATCTTCAAAATCTAGGTTTAGCAAAGATATCGGCCGATAGCTTGCGCAGGAATGAGGATCCTTACCCTAGTTATGAATTACCGTTATATGCGCTCCCAAGGTATCTCTGGGAATTGATTTACCTTGTAGTATCGAGTTAAAGGCTATTATTAAATATGGGATAAGTATCTCTGGAAAAGTTTTATAATATTTTAAAGTAAAGCCATCTGGGCCCGGCGCCTTACTTATCTGCATGGTTTTTAATACTTTCCCTACTTCTTCATCTGTAATGAAGCCCTCCATCGATAATACATCTTCACTCGAAAGGGATGCAAGTCCTGGTTCTCCAAGATATGTTCTAATTTCTTCCTGTCTCTTCTGTGTCACCCTTGAGGTGTTTAATGGATGTAAATTATAAAAGGTCTTGATAGTACTGTCTAAAAACTTTAGCAATATCTTGTGGTGTATTTACCATCCGCCCCCTAGAGTCTACTATTCGCATTATAGGCAGTCCCCGGGTTACATACAAGATAGGGACTTTAGATTTGTACTTAAAAGTGACATTAAAAAGGATATTTTTCCCCCTCCCCCCAATGTTAATGTTAGCACTTACCTTAACCTCTTGCCGTCCGCCCGTAGTAAAAAAACGGACGGACGGCACTGCTGCATTGGCGGGTTGCCATCTCCCGGCGGCAATTTTTTTCTGCTCGCGCGCGCCCCCTAGCGGGCACGCACGGGCAGAAAAGTCCCGACCATTGCACACACCCGTTACCGGGTGTTTCACATATAGGCGATCAGTGGCTCCATAGCCCGCCGATCGCCTATATTTGCTCGTTCGCGTCCGCCCCCCGCGCCTTGAATCCCGGGATCCGCTGCCCCATCTTGAATCCCGGGACCGGCTCGGAGGGCGTCAGGAGGAGGAGGACGGGAGATCAGCTCCTTGCTGATCTCCGTCCGGGCTGTGAATGCAGAAGTGATGTGTATTACATCACTTCCGCATTCACTGATGAAGCAGATCTCTGCTTCATCAGCTTCTTTTGGGGTCCACAGGTGACATTAGGGGTCCTAGAGACCCCTAATGTCTCCATAAAGAGGATCTGTCAGTGTGCCTTTGCTATTATATAGGGGGATTGTTATCCCCCATATAATAGCAATAACAATAAGTGCAAAAAAAATAAATATAAATAAAAAAAATAAAAGTAACATATAAAAAAGTAAAATAAAATACAAGTCACATATAAAAAAGAAGGGGACAAACATTACAATTGCGCTACACTGCTTGTATGGTAACAGGCATCGCTGCCTGTTTTTAAATATCGGCCATTTCCCGCTCACGTGTCTGAGCGGATGTCAAAAGACGCCCGCTCAGATCTAGAGACGCCCGCTCAGATCTAGAGACCTCTCGGCCGGCCGTTTTTTTTACAACGGCCGGCCCTGTGGTGGTTAAAGTAAATTTAAAACTACCGTAATGCAGTGGCAGACATGGTCAGCAAAGAGTGCCATACATTTACTGCTAAAGTAAAAACATTTATTCACTTTAGACAGATAGACGCAGGTGAAGATTAGCCATTGTGATACCCTGAAATCTCTCACAGCCCATAATATGCAACTTGGGAACATGCGGTTTACTTCCTGCTTAAAATCGCATCAATAATATAGTAGATCTGCAAGATGATGCCTGCAAAAACAACTGTTAACAATAAACACTACTCCACCTCACCTTCCCGGGGCTCAGGCTCGAGTCCTCGGAACCTTCCCTCCACTCTGGCATCCACCATTTGAATTGTCCTCTTCTCAACATTCTCTACCATTTCTTCATGTCCTACAACTTGAGAAGTGTTCAATTTGGCTTGAAATTCTACTGGCTCAGGGCGAGGTTCCTTCCCTGAATTTACTGAATGTCCTTCCCTTAACCAAGCTTTCAAACCACCATCCAACACGGACACGTGTGGATGCCCAAAAACCCTAAACATCCACCACAGCCGGGGAGCACTGAATGAGCCAAAATCGCTGGTGTCGTACACCACAACGTGACTGCTGTTGGAGACTCCAAGTTTCCCAGCATATTCAGCAAACTGGTCTGCACTTGGAAGCATGTGGTCATACGGGGAGGTGCGGTCACTGCAGACATCTATGTCGAAGAAATAGGCTCCAGGAATGTGGCGCTCCTTGTACTCGCGCCAGGGGTCACGTCCAGTTTTGGGGAGATGCCATGATGCATCAAGTACTCGAAGATTTGATCTGACAGCTGAACCAGCCCGTAAAGTGTCCCAAAGCCAACGAGTGGAAACCAAAGCTCGGGGCAGAAGTTGTTGTGCCATGATGAAGGTCCTAAAAGGAAATGAATATAAGAACAAAATAAATAAGTGAATGCTAAACCATGTAACAGACAGACAAAAAGGACAAATCTCATCAAAATGCAGTACGAGCCCAAGTCCAAAGTTTTGAATAAAGTAAGGAAGAGGTAGAACCCCTTTTAACCGTGTATTTCTGTCAGTGATCATTTAGAAGAGATATCTCACTGATCGCTGAGTGTTTGCACTCACTCTCCTCTTTGACACGCTGTCACAGGAAGCTGAGCGAGCGGTGCAAGGAGGAGAGCTCAGCCTCCTGTGACAGCCCGGCCTGTCTCCGCCCACACACCGCTCTGCCGGACTGTGATAGGAGGCTGAGCGGTGTGGGAGGAGAGACGCCGGCCGCTCACAGCCCTCTCTTCCCGCAGTGCTCGGCTGCCTGTCACAGTTTCCCTCCTCCCCTCTGGGACATAGAGCAGCGCCCAGCGGGGAGGAAAGAAAGCACAGATGTGCCAATGTATTAGCACAAAAATGGCACTTTCGGCATTTAGCCAAAAGTGCCATTTTCAGCCGATATGTTTCGGCGGCCGATATATCGGTGCATCCCTAATTAGAACCTCTGTCATAATTTTACTTCAAGCTGCATCCCTATTAAGATTTTTACTAACTATCTGTCCAGGTGACGGGTGTCTGAAATGTTTTAAATGTCTGACTTTTTATTCTGCCAAAGGTTCTAATCCCTCCTGATTATATCCAAAATGAAAGAGAAAAGGTTTGGACTGGAGTTAGGCATTTCAGTAAAGTTCCTCTTCAGGGACCAGAAAAGGATGGCTGCATCTGCAGCTCATGGCTCTTGTTTTCCAATGGAACCATGCCTGAATGTTGGGAGTCATTCCTGAGGGCCAGCTACCCTGTGGGAATCAGACTTACTCTGAATTGGACTCAGGAACCAAGGACCAAGCAAACACCGCCACTTTAGTTTTTAATCTTGTTTATTTCACAGTTATTGTCTGCTTTGTATTTTTTTATCTGTAAATATTTTTCCTGCACTGTTTTCGTCCTCTCTTTACATTTAAAAATTGTCAAGGTGAATCTGAGTGTGCTAAATAAGAAGTTAGAGAATCCCTGTCTCTAAAGTAAGCTACCATATTTTAAACACTACTTTATTCCTGTTAGGCATGGCAGCTATTGTCCTAGATATTTTTTTAAGGGTTTGTTCACACCGAAAGCGTCTGCGAGTCAGAGCTGTAGCTGCTGGAACGCACCGCGATCACTGAGAAATTTCACCCCCCCTTTCACACACCCCCCGACCGCAGTGCGATCAAACGCGTGGCAAAACTTAGAGTAAGTCCTATTTTTTGCATTTGCAGTGGAACGGAACGCTGGCAAAGTTTTGCCACGCGCTCGATTGTACTGCGGGCGGGGGATGGCGTGGAAGCGGTGCCATTGAATACAATGCACCGCCACACCCCTTCCCCAAAACGCGGGGGGAAGTTTATCAGCGAACGCGGTGCGTTCCAGCAGGTGCCGCTCTGGAACGCACACGCTTTCGATGTGAACAAGGCCTTAAGGTCAGGTGTTTGTTAGTGTAAATGGTTAACTGTAGAGTTAATCACCCAGCAACAATGAGTCCTAGTCTGTTGGTGCTCAGATTGTTGTGCCGCAAACCGGAAAATCTCTGTACAAGTTGAGGCTGAGAGTGCAATCATCACCAGGTATGCTTTTCTTCATATTTCTCTACAGGATGCAAAGCTTTCAGGTATGCAATATTGTGTGCAGATTCATTCAAAAAGTAACTTAAAATTTGACAAAATGTTTCACAAAACCGCAAAAGAACCGAAGCAGCAGTTTTGGAAGAGATTTGATGGAATAAGGTTATTAGTGCACTACATTAATTTTCATGTTTTTGGTTAACATAGATTTTGCATACTCCGCTAGAAGAACCAACATGACATATTTACAGCTTTCCACAAAATTCCTTATTATGCGTCGTTACATGACAATTAGTTCATTTGTGTACAAAGTGCAGAAATGGCAGACTTGCACATTCAGGCAATGTTTAAAGAGAGTTAACATTGTGCACTCGGAGAAGTTGCATGAAGAAGTAATATCCTAGCAATAAAGTAATTTTCTTTGCCAACTGAGTTCAAGGTTCACTATAAAAGAGCAAAGAATACAGGTCTGTGGACTTTATCAGAGTCTGTGTGCTATCTCGGCTACAGCAAATAAACAGAGCTGGCAGAATGGAATGGACAAATTTACTAAATACTCGACATGAATTGATGAGGGAGTTACTAAAAGGTATCGGGAGACTAGCCAGGGATGAGACTCCATGGTGGCATATTAACTACAACAGACACAATTAATGGACCTCCAGTGCCAGTCAACAACGTCCACTGACCAAGAAAAATTATAAAGTTTCCAAGTTTGATTAAAGCTCTACGTTTTGTGGGAAGAACTCCTCAGTGTCTGCTGTTTGTCCAGCAATTATCAACTACATATAAGCAGTTCTATATACATCATAATATTAGGCAATGGCAGGCCAGTTGAGTTAAGAACATGAGGGTTGGGTCTGTCATAAGAGACACATGGAGGCTGCCTGCTTGGTGTGTTGACCCACTGGTTTCAATACCTTCTCAACCACTGACCCATTACAAGAATGCAGATCAGGAAATTCAAAAGTCCTTGCCTTCTGGTTAGGGACTCATGACAGCCATGCAAACTGGTACTCACTCTTTCTCCTGACACGTTTCTCCCAATTAGGGGCATAATTGCCTCTACAGTTTAGCTCCTAATGGGTGAAATCTGTTCAATGATGAGGAAGAGTCTGGGGGTAAGGCAGGCATGATGCTTGATGTATGATACAGCCCAATAAAGTAGATTGAGAAAAAAAAAAAAACAACATTCAATGGACATGAAGTTTTGTTGCACAATTTGTTTGTATCCTGGAGAACAGACAGACCTGGTCTGGTAGAAGATAGCCAGATGTTCTCCTGGAACACCTTTCTACAAACCTCACTGCAGTGGACTGGGCAGGACCAGGCTTGGTTTACAACCTGCAGCATTCCAATGGTTAGCTACATCACACATGTATGCAAAGCCCAAACTTTCTGAATAGAGTAAGTAAAGACTAGAGTCCCTGTCAAGTTTAGATTGCTCAATACAAATATTTCAGATACAACCTATATTCTAGTAGGCTCAGGGGACATTTAAATAGACTAACCAATGGGGATGCACTGATCGGCCGCCGAAACGTATCGGCCGAAAATGGCCCTTAGTTAAAATGGCCACTGTCAGAACACTAGGGAAGAAAAGAAAAATAGGTATAGAAAACAAAAGTATGCAACAAATAAAAAGCCAACAATTAGCTATAAGTATCTGTTTTTCGATTGTCATCCCATAATATTTCTAAAGGTGTATTTGCACTTATTTTGAATATACGGGTAAAGTTCCTCCTTACAGTGCATGCATAGCCAAAACCTTTTTTATGCAGTTTCAAATATGGTAAGACAGCATTTATTTCCCTCGTCATTTTATTTTTTGATGTCTCTGTCCAATTAGGGAGATTTTCCTTGACTTCCAGTCATGGCAACACAATAGGAAATGGGAGGATATCTCTACAAGTGAATACCTCTGTCAGACATTGTCAGGTGTCCCCATTGAAAGATTTTTTTTCCCCAAAACTTGTTTCTGATGACCATTATAAAATCTTATTTCCATCATTTTTTTTTGTTTTGTCTCAGTGCTGGTAATTTCTAGGAAAAATAGATACAGTTAAAGTTGCTAGGCTGCTGACAAGCCTGGAGAACTCCTATCACTAATTCAATACAACGTTCAAGCTGCAGAGATTGTAGTCTACGTATACGAGTAGACTCATTAATCCCTGATGGAGATGTGTTTTGGAGCCCTGAGATGCATTGGTTAGAGCAACACTGTAAACATGACAGGATGCACACACTTCCCTGGACAGGCCACAGCAGGAAACACAAATAGTCTGTATTTATTGTGGCAGTGTGTAGTGTTACTATTGGGGATTCACCGAGACTAGCAACTTGTGGTATCAGGAAGCCGGGCGGCAAGTCATTACACGCTGCCCGGAAAGTCAGCTCCAAGCACCCTGGTGATGAGGGAGCATGGAGCAGGCTGTGTCAGTCACAGTTTTAAGTGAACTCGGGTGAAATGGGTTCACACCAAGCCCCAGCTCATTACTACTAGTGACCACGGTCTCTGAAACTGGAGGTGAGGGGGAATCTTCTAATGGGCACACTTGTTCCAGTGACAACTGTTTCAGAGGGAATATCTGGAGCTTTGTAGGTTTACTCTTACTTTGTGCTACATTTTGAATGCAGGAAGTGAAGGAAAATCTAGATGGGACAAACAAACAAAAAGAAAACCCCTTCACTACTCTGGCATAACCATAATGTGTGCAGTGCAAACAGACCACCACACAGACCCACATGTGCACTCAACTCAATACACAGAGGGCCAAGGGCCAAGATACAGTTGTCCTGAGTGCAGTTTTTTCATGCGGGGGATGGTGGGGTGAGCTGTGCCCTCCTTTTCACAAAAGTCTGCAAAACTTTTGAATGTGTTTAATACACTGGCACAGGATGTTTGCTACTTTACTAGTCACTTCTAAGACTTTTTTGAAAGATAATTACCTTTGACTCAAACAAGCAGTTGATAAGAAGATTGAATTTGAATATGTTTTTCACAGAAGTATTGTTCACCGTTATATTTGTTGGGTGACAGCGCCGCTTCACATATTTGAATGAAAACTTTTGTAGAGTGGCAGCAGGGTGCCAAGTGCTGGAATGTGCTCTGCGTGCCAGCCCTGGTACTGAAAGAATACTGTACTGCCAAGCAGTGGTGTGTGTGTGGGGGTGGGGAAGGTTAGCAGTGGTGTGTGTGGGGGTGGGAAGCACTGCAACTGACCAGCAATGGAGGGAGTGTAAGGTGTACAATGGAGACCGGGGGGGGGCGTGTTGTTAATAGTAGGGATGCACCAATACTTTTCCTCAAGTACATGCCGATACCACAAAAAAAAAATGAAAAAAAAAAAATCTACAAATCCCACCAATACAACAATGCAGAATGCAGCTACATACTCTGTGTTGCTCCCCAGGGCTGTGTGCGTCGTCTCATCAGGATGTGCGGCGTATCACCAGGGCTGTGTGCGGCCAGAAGGAGGAGGCAGAGGAGGTGTGTGGCCCGGACCTGCACTGTAAAAGACAGCCGCCCGAGGTCCCCAGCAAGCACAGGAACTCAGGCAGCCGCTTCCATTTAAAAACTTAAATGCTGGGGTGCACAAGTACTTGTGATAATGCCCAGTATCGGCACTGGAGGTG
>NW_017306351.1:1581357-1581683 GCF_000935625.1 Nanorana parkeri | reverse complement strand
GCGGTCACTGACACCAATGCTGACTGGTATTAGGTCTGATTCGCACCTAGGCGGCACCTTTTTTGTGCGGTTACTTGCACGTTTATGCTCGTTATGCACATTTTTTAATGCACGTTTTAACCCCCTTTTCGGGGGTTTTCCTGCTGGCTTTTTTCTGCTCTGGTGTGAACCAGGGCCATTGAAAATCATGGTATTTCTTGTGTTGGGCATCTAAAAGTGCTTTTCAAACTGCTCAAAAACTCCTAGGTGTGAACCAGGCCTTACTGCGGTCCCGGACACCAATGCCGGGGGTCATTATTGCGGTCACGGACACCGATGACAGGGGG
>NW_017306351.1:1577679-1581139 GCF_000935625.1 Nanorana parkeri | reverse complement strand
GCGGTTACGGACACCAATGCCGGGGGTCATTATTGCGGTCACGGACACCAATGCCGGGGGTCATTAACGCGGTTCCGGACACCAATGCCGGGGGTCATTAACGCGGTCACGGACACCAATGCCGGGGGTCATTAACGCGGTCACGGACACCAATGCCGGAGGTCATTAACGCGGTCACGGACACCAATGCTGGGGGTCATTAACGCGGTCACGGACACCAATGCCGGGGTCATTAACGCGGTCATGGACACCAATTCCGGGGGTCATTAACGCGGTCACGGACACCAATGCCGGGGGTCATTAACGTGGTCACGGACACCAATGCCGGGGGTCATTAACGCGGTTACGGACACCAATGTCGGGGGTCATTATTGCCTTTACGGACACCAATGCCGGGGGTCATTATTGCCTTTACGGACACCAATGCCGGGGGTCATTATTGCCTTTACGGACACCAATGCCGGGGGTCATTATTGCCTTTACGGACACCAATGCCGGGGGTCATTATTGCCTTTACGGACACCAATTCCGGGGGTCATTATTGCGGTCACGGACACCAATGCCGGGGGTCATTATTGCGGTCAGGGACAGCAATGATTGGGTCAGTATTCAGTGCAAACCACGCCTGCCTTTTGCCATGGCATTTAGAAGGTGACCCAATTTATGATCTTGCACACGGGCTCATCACACTCTCAGAACATTGCTGTCTACACTATAGGAAGCTAAAAAAGAAATTACGTTTTGGCTTTTCATACACTTTATGTTTGGAAGACAAAACAAGGACAATAATTATCTCCAATACATGAAGTGATCCATTTCCCCTCAGACTGGGAAGGGAAAACTCACATTACAGAAAGCCTAAAATATTGAGTTGTGCAGATCTGGCCATATAAATGTCCCTTCTCCAGAATAGATCCTCACATTGCCAGCATGCTTCCCTGGATTTACACATAGGGTTGCCACCCATCCGGTTTTCACCCAGACAGGCCGGTTTTGGAGTCATGTGTCCAGGTGTCCAGCCAGCTTAAATTTTCTGACAGATGTGGCTGCCGAGGTCCTCGGGCAGTCACATTGGCCTGAAACCGGATCTTCCGGAGATGTGGGCAGTCTGCGCTTGTTAACAGGTGACCGCAACTCAGAGGAAGATCCGGTTTCAGGCCGATGCGGCTGCCTTAGATCGCGCTTGCCGAGGACCTCAGCAGCCGCATCGGTCATTCTACTCCTCCTAGCGCTGCCTGCCTGTGGACCCCTGGTGAGACACCATAGCCCAGGCAGCCCACCTGAGTGTCACACAGCCCCCCTGAGATCAGAGAAATGGAAAATCACCAGCACTCAAAATGTTGTTTTAGATTTTGGTGATCTTTGGTAGCTGTCACATGTCTCAGAAAAGCCAAAGTTTCGGGGCCACGCAGGGTCCCTTCATCAGGGCGACGTATGTCGTATTATGCACTTGAAGATACACAGCGCCATCCGTGTTCATCACTGCAAGCACCACATTGACTACTGGTTCTAGACGCTGTAAGGAGTGCAGGAGAGACATCCATACAGCCCACCTGAGAGCCCGCACAGCCCACCAGGTCATCAAGGTCACCAACCCATAACAACACAATATGTATGTTCATATTATTTTGTATTCCTGTAGTCCTCTATAGGCGGTCTCCTTACTCTCTCCACTGGCTGTCTCTCCTCGCTCTCTCCTCTACATTCTCCCCCCAAATAATTGCTGTGCGCTGCGCTAGACTATTCGGCTTTCACTTGAAGAAAAGGTGGCAACCCTAATGACCCACCCCGCCCACACAGCTCCGGAGGAGTGACACTACCTGGCCAGGCATGCTGGGATTTGCAGTCCTTCACGGATCCTACTAATAGATTAGACATGCCGCTGTAAACAGATGATGGTTGCCGATCTCGCTCTGCACACTCACCGCTCAGTGTCAGAGGACTCCCGGTCTCCTTCCTGCGTTGTATTGTCGTCACCTGTCCCCGCCGATGTCCTTCACATCCCCGGGTCCCTCCCCCCTCTCGCCTTGGGCTGTAGGTAGTTAGTACCTGGTCAAATCCTGCTCCTCTGCACGTCCGCAGCTGTCAGGACACAGGCACCTACACGGTGAGGGGTGTGACCCGGGCAAGGCCAATGGTAGAGCTGGAAGAGCAGCTGACTACACACAGGGGAGGATCCGGGCTTCACTACAGACCTATCAGAGGAGAATACGGTGATAACACCCCTCACTGTGCAATGGTATGGTCCGGATGATGACAGAGGAAATAAAACAAACTAAAGGACATACTGCCGATAGGAAGACACCCTGGAAATATATGCAAATAGTTCGAGAAAGGGCTTGTGGGTAATGCCAGAGTCTATAAATGAATGCCACGCCCCCTGTATTTTTAAAGTGACCTTATCACCAAAATAAAAACAAGCAAGTCCTAGCACAGAAAAAATGTTAAATGCACATTTGCATTGTTTTTCCACTTCATAAATAATTTGTATTGACTTTCAATGTGCCTATAAAGTGATAATAGACCTTTGCTTTTTTATACATGTTTTATACATTTTTGAAACATTCTTGTTGTTAAAAGTTGTTTTTCTCCTCCTGCAGCTGGTAACCGAAATGCTGATCCCCTGCCTGTATGCGGGTGACTCCTTCAGCCAGCTGGCTTCTGAGGAGACACCCATGCGTGCACGCTCACGTCTGTGACCCGTGCCTAGCTGTGTGCATCCATAGACACACAGACAGTGCAAGGCATGCTACGCCCTACTCCTTCCATAGCTCTACTCCCAACAGATTAACTGGCGGAAGCAGAAGCCTATTGCTCCACTGCCCTCAGTACCCTCCCCCACAACCAGGAAGTTCAGGCAATGGCGGATATCTTCCCGGACCTGGCGGAAGTGACAAAAGACGATAGGTAAGTGTTTAGGGACAGGGAAGCATGCAAAGGTCCTGGGCCTTTTAACCTAATGTAGAGAATGCAATAAAATAACAAATGCCTCGCCTTTAAACTACTTTAAACTTAGTAAAAAATCTGACTACTACAGTCAGAGCCATTCCTATAATGAGAAAGCATGAGGCTATTGCCTTAGACAGCATCTCTTTGGGAGGGGGAAGGGGCAGACAGAGCGGCATTGCCACTCTGCTTTACGATGTTTGCAGTGTGTCTGCTACGCCCTTTCCAGCCAGAGAGTGTCCAAGGTTGCTAGCAGCCAGACAGGGAAATGTATAAGGGCCATACACATCTCTCCGCCCAGCTCTTGGCAACCTGGGTCACTCTGGCCGGCATCCTGCCCAGCTCACTGACATCACTGGTCACCGGGAGCTGAGTGAGACAATCTAGCCGGTGTCAAGCCCAGCTCCTCGCAACCAGTGATGTCAGTGAGCTGGTTGGGACTCTTGCTAGATCCAGAGCCACAGCTAAGTGGCATCACTAAGTGTGCATCACCAGCACCATCGACCCCCCCCCC
>NW_017306351.1:1570836-1577524 GCF_000935625.1 Nanorana parkeri | reverse complement strand
CCCCCCGAGACTCAAATAGGCTAGGCTAGGCAAATAGGCTAGGGACACCCCTGACTACAGTACATACATACCTAACAGCTGTCCCTCATTTGGAGCCAGATCCCTCTGTACCTCTTTTCTCCTCAGCTGTAACTTTTTCCGCTATGATGTACATATACAGTATCTATGAAAAGGTTCTATTTACTATATTTACCAACAAAAGCATTACTGCACCCATCAACGTCTGCTCATCCTAAACCCACAGTCCGGCAAATCCTCCAGGATTTTAGAGCATGTGCACTACTGTAAATCTAGGTCTCATCTTACTTCTCTCACCCTTTTGCTTCTCTTGCTATCCAGGGACATTTCCCCTAATCCTGGCCCCCCACAATCTAAGTCTATTCAGCACACCAAACACCCCTCTTCCTCTGGCAACAGCCGCAATCCAAGTAATCTCATTCCCATATATCTGCTCCCAAGGTCCAGTCCCCCCTTTTCATGTGCCCTTTGGAATGCTCGCTTAGTCTGTAACAAGCTCACCTCCATCCATGACCTCTTTTTCTCCAACTCCTTTAACCTACTTGCCTTTACTGAAACCTGACTCCAGGATTCTGACTCTGCCTCATCGGCTGCCCTTTCCCATGGTGGCCTCCACTGGACTCATTCACCCGGATCCAGTGGACTCAAGGGAGGGGTGTTGGCTTCCTTCTATCGCCACAAAACACATTCCAAGTTCTTCCCACACACCACCTTCTCTATCATTTTCCTCTTTCGAAGTTCATTGTATACATCTGTTTTCCTGTTTCATTAAGGATTGCTGTGATTTATCGGCCTCCAGGACCGGTATCACGCTTCAATATTAACAACAATGCAACCTCTAAGCTACTTAACCTAACTTCTTCCTTTGGCCTAACACAATGGACTAACAATTCTACTCACTCTGATGATAACACCCCTGATCTCATATTCTCTCACCTCAGCACTCCTTTCAATCTCACCAACAACCCTTTTCCACTCTCTGATCACAACCTCATCAGATTCACACTCTCCCTTTCATCCGCCCCCACCATTCCAATCAGCAAACCGCCACTCATAGGAACCTTCGCCACTTTAACCCCTCTCTTTACTCAGCAACTGACTACCTTTATGGCAAAATCACAACCCGTTCCTGCCCTGACCTTGCCACTTCTCTCTACAATAACTCACTCTCATCCTGTATGGACACACTTTCCCCACTCACAGAATCAGGCCCCCGTCACTACAGCCTTGGCAGACAGATGACACTAGAAGACTCAGAAGACATAGTTGTGCGCTTGAGCGTCAATGGCGTAAATCCAAATCCCTGCAAGATTTCCCCCTATATCAATCTGCCCTCCAAAAATACAGTACCTGCCTCCACACAGCCAAACAGACCTACTTTATCACATTCATTAACACCCTTTCATCTAGTCCTCCTCAGCTGTTCTCTACTTTCAACTCCCTATTACGTCACCCACCGCTTCCTCCAACTACCTCACTGACTGCTGAGGAATTTGCCAATCACTTCAAAGACAAGATTGATGCAATTGGCAATGAAACCTCCATTGTCCAGACCTCTCCCACTCCAAACACACCTTGCCTGCCACCACACTCACTACTCTCTTCATTTGATCCAGTTACCACGATGAAGTCGCTAATCTTTTGTCTAACACACGCCTAACCACCTGCCCCCTGGACTCCTTCCACCCCCCAGTAACCCTATAGCTCTATCCTACACTCTCTTACTCACGTCTTCAATCTCTCCATTTCTAATGGTGTCGTCCTTACCCCTCTAAAACAAGCACTGGTGACCCTCATATTAAAAAAAACCCTCTTTGGGGCCCACTAGTCTGAACAACTTGAGACCCATCTCCCTGCTCCCATTAATCTCCAAACTTCTTGAACGGCTGATCTACAACCGCCTGAGTTGACACCTTACCATTAACAATCTCCTTGACCTGTCTCAATCTGGCTTTCGTCTGCAACACTCCACAGAAACTGCCCTTCTAAAACTTACTAACGATCTACTAACTGCTAAAACCAATGGCCAATACTCTATACACATACTTTTAGACCTTTCTGCTGCCTTTGACACAGTTGACCACCTGCTTCTCCTTAATAAACTCCAATCCATTGGCCTCCAAGACTCCGCTTTCTCATGGTTCACCTCCTACCTATCTCAGCGCATCTTCAGTGTCACCTATAATTCTACCTCCTCCTCTCCTCTTCCTCTTTCCGTGGGGGTCCCCCAAGGGTCTGTCCATGGACCCCTTCTATTCTCTATCTACCCTTCTTCCCTGGGTCAATTGATAGCCTCCCATGGCTTCCAATACTATCTTTATGCTGATGACACCCAAATCTATCTCTCCACTCCTCAGCTCCCCTCTTCTGTCTCTTTACGTATCTCTAATCTACTCACTGACAAATCAGCATGGATGTCACACCACTACCTCAAACTCAATCTGTCAAAAACTAAGCTTATAATATTTTCTCCCCTCTGTGTTCCCTCCCGCAACTTCCCCATCACAATCAACAGCACTACGATCAACCCCTCCCATCAAGCCAGGGTACTCGGTGTAATCCTTGACTCTGAGCTCTCCTTTTAGCCCCACATCCATTCACTATCCAAATCTTGCAGATTCAACCTCAGTAACATTTCTAAAATACGCCCCTTTTTAACAAATGAGACCACAAAGCTTCTAATTCACTCCCTTGTAATATCTCGCCTCGACTACTGTAACTCCCTCCTTGTTGGCCTACCCCTAAACAGCCTATCCCCCCTTCAGTCTACCATGAATGCTGCTGCCAGACTCATCCACCTTACCAACCGTTCAGTGTCTGCCGCCCCTCTCTGCCAATCCCTCCACTGGCTCCCAATTGCCCAACAAATAAAATTCAAAATACTAACAACAACATACAAAGCCATCTTCAACTACGCCCCAATCTACATCACCAACCTCATCTCAAAATATCACCCAAACTGTCCTCTCCGCTTCTCTCAAGACCTCCTGCTTTCCAGCTCTCTAATTACCTCCTCCCATCCTCGCCTCCTGGACTTCTCCAGAGTGTCCCCCATCCTCTGGAACTCCTTACCCCAATCTGTCCGCCTAACTCCTACGCTGCCCACCTTTAGGCGATCCTTAAAAACCCACCTCTTCAGGGAAGCCAATTTCATCTCAACATAACTGCCCTTTTACTTCTTCCAATAACTCAATCTAAACAATTATTACCTTTTGTGTCACTTGCCCTTCCTACTAGATTGTAAGCTCTCACAAGCAAGGCCCTCCTCACCCTATTGTACTGAAATTGTATTGTAACTGTACTGTCTCCTCCATTTTGTAAAGCGCTGCGTAAATTGTTGGTGCTATATAAATCCTGTATAATAATAATATCAACCAGTTGCCGTCCGCCCGTTGTAAAAAAACGGACGGCACTGCTGCATTGGCGGGTTGCCGTCTTCAGACGGCATTTTTTTTCTGCGGGCGCGCACGGGCAGAAAAGACCAGTGCAATGCAAACACACGTTACCGGGTGTTTCACATATAGACGATCGGCGGCTCTATAGCCTGCTGATCGTCTATATGTGCTAGTTTTTCCGGTCCGCCGCTTTTTCGGTCCCCCCGTCTGCTGCCGCCCCCTCCTGACCCCTCACCTTCAATCCCGGGATCCGCTGCCCCATCTGCGGCCCGGGACCGGCTCAGGAGGAAGAGAAAGGGAGATCAGCTGCTTCCTGATTTCCTTAGCAAAAAACTTGGGTTGCTTTACTCCTGGAGATCCGCTTTTACTAGATTACCCTTGTGTTTATGGGATCTAGTCCGTCAACCGTATCGGTAACCTATTGATTGCATATAGAAAAAAAAGACAGGGCTGACTGCCTTCAAAGGGGAGGCAGTCAAGGGTTCAACAGAGATCGGGACGGACCGAAATTTGAAATTTTGTATAAAAAACAGCTTTATTCGTTCATAACCAAGCACCATGCAAACTTAGGAAGACATAAATAAAATCATGAATGTTCACTGACAAAACAGACTTATAGTCAGTGAACATTCATGATTTTATTTATGTCTTCCTAAGTTTGCATGGTGCTTGGTTATGAACGAATAAAGCTGTTTTTTATACAAAATTTCAAATTTCGGTCCGTCCCGATCTCTGTTGAACCCTTGACTGCCTCCCCTTTGAAGGCAGTCAGCCCTGTCTTTTTTTCTTTATCCTTCCTGATCTCCCTCCGGGCTGTGAGTGCAGAAGTGATGTGTATTACATCACTTCCGCATTCTCCTGTCAGTCATCTGGCTGCTATAGCCAGAGAAAAGAAGCTGATGAAGCAGATCTCTGATCCTATCCGTGGCAAAACATTGCCTACGTTCCCGTCCAGTGCGAACGTAAAAAACAAGAGTATGCAGCATTTTTTTTGGCGTTCACACTGGACCAGAACACAGACAATGTTTTGCCACGCATCTGATCGCACTGCGGGCAGGGCTGCGGTGCCATTGACTTCAATGCTCCGCCACGCCCCCTCCCGTCCCAGAATGTAGTGGGGAGTTTAGTGTGCAATTGCTGTGTGTTCCAGTAGCTACTGCTCTGGAACGCACCGCAATTGGTGTGAATTGGCCCTAAAACCTTTCATCTTATCTCTTAATTATCTTGTGTGCTCTTTGGAAAAGCCAATATAAGGGAAAAGTAATGGTGGAAAAAAAAACAATTCTGAGTTTAAATTATCATTTTTGGCATATAAATTCTTAATGGCTCACATAGCGTGGGTGTGGCAGGAATGTGTCCATTTCCGAAATACAACGAGGTGAATTCATAAAAACTGGAGGAGACAGAATCTGGAGCAGCTGCCCATGGCAACCAATCAGCTTCTCTCTTCAGTTTATTTGGTTAAGCTTTATAGTTAAGCTTTTTAGAAGCTGATTGGTTGCTACAGGCAGCTGCTTCAATTTTTGTCTGCTCCAGTTTTGATAAATTCCCCTCAGTAGTGGGAATTCATCAAAACTGTAGCAGAGAGAATCTCAAGCAGTTGCCCAAGGCAACCAATCAGCTTCTATCTTTCATTTTTAAATATTAACTGAATAAACTGAAGACAGAAGCTGATTGGTTACTATGGGCAGCTGCTTCAGATTCTATCTGCTCCAGTTTTGATAAATCCCCCCATTGTTATTGAAGGTGTCCTTCTTTCTCAAGTTGCGATGTATGGTCAAGGAGAGGCTTTCCCCTCACTCTGCACTATCACAGTATCTGAGGTCTGGTAAGTGGATGGGGGGTTAGGGGCTTTGTCAGGTAGGCTGTTCATGACCCCATGATTTCTAATAGAGGCCATGCATAGAAGTATTATGCATCTCCTGATTGGATGTGGTTAAGTGGAGTGTATGTAGACCCAATAAACTTCTCCCATTTGTTCCTTTGGCCTATATACAATCGGAGGTATTTTATTATATCTATTGTATAAGTTCAGAAAAAACTAAACCTGTTGATTTATTTCAAAAATTCAGAGCTGTTCCGTGTCCTGTTCTCTCTGCTTTTGTTATCTCAAAGAGTCTATTTAGCCCTCCCAGTTCTTATTTTGGGACTACAAGTCAGTTAGTGCCTATGTTTGGAGATAAAGACAGCGGGAATGATTGAATAGTTTAGCAAAAGACAGCTAGGCGTGGCTAACACCACTCATTGTGTCATGACATCCGCGCGGTAATCGCTGAAAAAAAGGTGCACCACACGGTTTTTTTAAACCACGATCATGTGCGATTGCACAGGCCGTATAGTGGTGGGAAACCGTGCCATCTGCCTGGGATGACTGGGGTGCCATTAGAAAATAATGGCACCGCCATCGCGATGGGCGGTGGTTTGCAATTCCGTGACCGTGCGGCCATCCGCGTGGTCACACCCCACCCAGGTGTGAACCTGGCCTGAAGGGCCACCCACTGTTAGAATTTCAGCTGATTACTGTGAATTGGATGAAATTGTAAAAGTGTATAGCCAGTTTGGCAGCTTAGAAACATCTTTTGTTTGTGTACATTACAGACATTCCAACTCTCCCGGATGCTCCTGGAGTCTCCCGCTATTAGATAGCGGCTCCCGGTCCCCTGGGAGAGCAACACTTTCTCCCGGAAAGGTTTACTTTACTCGATCAAGCAGAGTAAGGCTTTCCCTGCTTTGTTTTTTTTTTTCCTGACATCGGAGCCGCTGTCCGCCATCAGTCAGAAAAAAAAACAAAAAACAGCATAGGTATGCATAGCTAGATTCCTATTGGCTATTTCACTTTGCAATAGACAATAGCAAACTAGCTATTGCACTCGCCCACTGCTGCTGTGAATCAGCAGAGGGGGACCTGAAGTTCTCCAAGAATGAGATGATACATGGACCTATACATACGCACACATCAGCAATAGGATGGACTTGATGGACTTATGTCTTTATTCAACCTCAAATACTATGTAACTATGTAAGGTCCTCTTCTAGTGATTGACAGCAGCAGAGGGTGCAATAGCGGGTGCAATAGCCAGCTTGCTATTGGATATTGCAAAGTGAAATAGCCAATAGGAATCTAGCTATGCATTCCTATGCTGTTTTTTTATTTATTTTTTATTCTGACGGCAGCAGCATAGCTTCTTTGCAGATAGCAAAGAAGCTATAGCTTCCTGTGCTATCTGCCATCATTTCAGGGGGGTGCTCTTTCTCGCACCCACGGTTGGCGGGGG
>NW_017306351.1:1543740-1570807 GCF_000935625.1 Nanorana parkeri | reverse complement strand
GAGTGTGGGGGGTGGGGGGGGGGTGGGCAGAGGGCACCTCCCTGAAATTGCTTTTTTCAGGTTGGGATCCCTGACATTAGGGGTCTGGCAAGCTTGCAAGGCCTGCTCTCATAGAAAAACACAGTGCCTGTGTTGTGAAGGTAAAAAAGTATCTGGAATGCTTACAGATACAGAGGTGAAAGAGGGCTTGATTTGAAGACTCCATTCACGAAGGAGCGGCTGTCCGTGTGTATGCGGCTGTATGAATATGCGTGGAGCCGCTCTAATCAGAAAAAACAATGCACTTTAAAGGCCATTGTTCAAACTTTTGCGGCAGCAAAATAGTCCAAGTGCGATTTTTTTAACGGATTCTGCACGTTCGTCGCTATAGTAATACCAACAAACTAGCGGAAATCCATGCAGATGGAGGATTTTAGCGTTTGCAAACGCTATATGTGAATGGAGCCTTACTGTTTGTTCAGTATTACTGTTTGTAATACTGTGTGCTCAATCTTGACGCAGGTTCACTTTATTACTTTTGTTTTCATCCTTTATAGCATTTCAGTGCTGCTGATCTCCTGCAGCCTCTTCCAGTCTACTGGCTAAAATTTCTGACTGACTGGTTTCAGTACGTAATGAGTCACTAACCCATTCAAGTATGCAGATCAGAAAAGTCAGAGAAAGTCAGAAGACCTTGTCTGCATATTTGTTTTAGGTCAGTGACTGAATGTAATGAAGCTAGAGTGCGGCATCAAAGCGAGGCAACTAGTATTTGCAGAATGAGAAGTAAGCAATGACAGCCGCCATGTTTCCCTCCTTGCAGGTTTCCTTTAGTTTGAAAGCAATGATTACATCCCCTTGTGTAAAGGCAGCATCAATAAAATAAATAGTCTAATCCTGGGAAAACAGGATGCCAGAAGCAAATAGATGAAGGCATGGAGGAATAGACACAAGAAGGCATAATTATACTTGTAAAGCTACTGGCGTTTTATTTGCAGAAAAACAAAATATATTACTCAATATTGGTATTTTCGCTATTTTCCTAGCGTACAGCAAAATTGACTTTCAGCATCCCTAGAGCTCTGTAAAGCTCTAACATTGCCAGCTTACATCATCTGTTCTCTCTGGCACGTAGCTTGACTTGTAATGCAATTTGCACAACCTGCACTGTATAGACTATGTAAGTTGCAGCTCCTGTGTAAAGATGAACAAACAAATTAAACTTTAACTGCACTTTCTGTAAGAACTATAAATTTTTACTTATCACAGAAGCCTCTGAAAATACCAATATGATGGGTCACCTTTTCGGAAGAGATGTTCTTCTGTGCAGCCTCCTGGCTTGGACTTGAGTACATCCTGCTGTATTCTAAAAAAATCTGCTCCCAGGAGTACCGTTGCTCATTCAGCTAAAAGCAGAGCAGGTCCCTGTCTGCAAAATTCACCCTCAAGTGGGCTGGAGCAGCTTGATTAGACCTGAATGCAAGCACATAGCCAGGCCATGCTATTAGAAACAAAATGTGCCTCTAAATAAAGATAATCCATCATATTTCCTTGTTTTCATAGGCAGAGGGCAAGTACATATATACATACTGACAGTCATTTTGGTGTCACCCCCTCTAAGAAGTCAGGCACTCGGTCATTGACCGAGAGCCCGACAGTGTCAGGAGAGAGGAGGGGACACAGCGGCATACCTCATCGCGCCGGGTGAACGTCCCCTCCTCTCTCTGCCGGTGACCATAACCAAGATGGCCACCGGCAGGCGTCAATCAGACGGCTGCACATGCGCGATGTGACATCACGCGCAATGACGACATGGCAGGGTGTCACCCGGCCTCGGGACGCCCCTGGCGGAAGTGCAGGTATTTTGTAAAAGTCCAGCTATTTTCATTTTCTGAACTCTATCTGAATTTTCTGAAGATTTGCAGATGGAAATATTGTAGGAGAGAAGTGTGTTTTTCTTTGGGCATATGGGTCTTTTTTTCTCTTGAACAACTGGCAGCATTAGTTCCACCAGAATCTTGGAGTCAGAAGAAGGTGCAACAATAATGAAAATGTTTTAACTTTTTGTATACTGCAATGAAAAGTTGAAAAAAATATGATTTTCCAAAGCTTGAGGTCTACCAATTTGAACTTGGCCAACAATGACTTGAAAGGGCAAGTAAAGGTTTTGAAGTCATTGATTAAATTAGTAATTTGCCCAACATTCGCCCATTTTATAGCCAAAAGATTTGCACATTCACTCTTTTATAATAGTTTCCACATTCAATCAAGATTTGTCGGGTGAAAATAGAATCAAACAACATTTGCCCATGTTCGCTAACATCTGTTCTTATTTATAACAGTAAATGTAGGTCCTTTCTGAAATTCACGCAACATTTACCAATTTTTCACTTTGCACAATATTTAAACTATTCCCTGGTTTAGAGGTAGGGAATGTGTCTTTTAAAATGTTTCTTGATTTGAAACTAAGACGGCCCCTCTTCCAAACCACTAACACTAGGTTCTTAGCCACCCCTGGTGCACCGCAATACCGTGCATTGCGGTGCAATTAAAATAAGTAGTACATGCTCTACTTGCACCATCACAAATGGTATTGCGGTACCGTGTTTTGCGGCGCGATCAAGTGCATTGCGGGTGAGAGGTGTATTTGGGGTGCCATTCAAATAAATGGCAATGCAACACATCTCCCACACTGTTATTGCATGGTAGATGGTGTGATGGTAGCTGCCGGTCCAAACCAACTGTATGTCACTACCACGTGACTATACACAGTTCTGAACCACTGAACCACCACAAAGGCGTGACACTACCCCTCTAAGTCCCACCCTGCACAGAGATATGCCAGCCCACAGGACAACAATCTAAGGCCAGCAGACAGAGTGATAGTCACTGGGGTAGGTTAACCCTGTACACACCAAAACAATAGCTGCCACCATGTGTTTTAACAGAAACATGCTACAGCAAATGCTGTGACATTTCATACATTTAAACAATAGCTGTGAAGCCCACTGTCCCTCCAGACAGGAATATGACAGGTGTTACAATACAGAAGCATGCTTTAATGTCTTATTTAGAGCGTAAGCTTAACAATTTTAAAAGATTGTTTTTAATAAAAGAAACAGTGCAGACAAATTATATAGAAAAATATGTTATAAAAGAGACAGAGATATAACAACAGTAAAAATAAAAGGTAATAAAAATGAGAGGACTTAACAAGTCCTGTTTTTTGTGAGTTCTAGCAGTTCTAGTCCAGACAATGAAACTGAAGAAAGATCTGAATAGGGCTCTTCCTCAGGTAAAGCTTGAAAAGCTTCCTTCTTGATGTTATAGGGGAGCTCTTCTTTGATGATACAGGAGCCTCTTTGTTTGATGTTACAACAAAAGTTTCCTAGCTGCCTTCTGCAGCAGCTTTTTGTGAGCCCTCAAGGGGTGTCACTGAGCTGGCCCCAAGTTAGTCAAGAAGAATCAGACAGGAGGGCTGAGGTTTGATGATTTTCTATGCTACCCCTCCCAAACTGTCCATTTTATATTAATAAACATATGTCTATATTTTCATATATTACCACCAGATAAACCACAGATCAGTGTGTGTTATTAAATTAGCTTCAGATGCACATTAAACTTTACCACTCTGTGGTTTATGGCTGCCACAGAAAGGTTGATGTGTGTTTTTAGGCCTCCGGACCTCCTAAACTCATGTTTAGTATGTACAGATTTCATATGAAGTGATGCAGCTATTTACATATTTATTAATAAGGTAGTACCCCCACTAATAAGTGAAGTACCCCCACTTCAATATAGGCACGACTCGCCACCTCCTCAGGGAGATGTCCGCTGTTACACACTCTTCGACAGCAGACACAAGCGATGTTTCCACCTCGTGGGTCTCCCTTGAAGTCTCCTGGATATTCAGGATCCTCTCTATCTGAGATAGAGATTTATAACACCTACACTCAACACTAAATAAAAGAAGAAAGAGAAGAAATGAGTCAGGCGGTTGGTTAATTAATGATAATCCAGTGATAGTCTGTCCATGAGAAAACTTCCCTCCCCCCCAAAACAAAAGAACTTGTTACACCCCACCACTCCAATTAGAGTAACACATTGCAGACGAGCAGAAAGGAGTTAATAGTACACACGGTTAAATTGAAATCAGTGGTATCCACCACCAAACAACAGAGAATTTGAAATTCCAATAACAAAACGGAAAATATAAAAGATAAAATAACTTGGGAGTAAAAGCAAGAATAATATCTCTACGAACAAAGAAAACATCTATACAGGAAATATCAAATAAATAAGCAACATCTAAAAACACCTGAGATAATTCAGTCGAAAACAGAGAAAGTTGGTGTTGCAAATTATAGATATATATAGAATTCTTCATTACATCTGAATAAGAAAACCAGAAGAACATTCTCCTTTTTCGTTGTCTCCCTCCTCCCCCCCCCCCCCATGGTGGGGATACAAGGCTAATATCAATGAGGATCGATCCACATATTATTCATGACTGCATGTGTTCTATAATGTTTTTAATGGTAATCGGTGAATCCAATGTGCAACAGTATGTGTTTTTTCAATAAAATTATATATATTTTTTACAATCAATTGACGTGTCCGGATCCTTAAGTTGACCGCTACTAACCGGTTATCTCCTAACGGGTTAACCCTCTTCTTTTTGTACCATATCAAATCCTAACCCTTTCAGTGGGGCTACCCCCGCCCTGCAAGGGTTAAGTGCTTGTTTTGTCTATGGAGCTAAATTAACAAAGATATACCCAATCAAACCTCACATACGGCTGGTGGTGTAATGTCCGTTGGCACCCTCACATCTAATGCATTGTATTGGGCATGATGACTCACGGGTTCTTAGACCACCGGAGCAAAGGAGGAGAGATACCACAGGGAGTGGTCTAGCAGCCAGCCGGACCCGAGGTTACCGAATATATCTTTATTATTTTAGTTCCCTAGACAAAGGATCACGGTCACCCACAATACACTGATCACAGTTGCATTGCATTGCAGGCTCCATTGCACATTTCTTCTCCCTTCCTAAATGTGTGAGCATGTATTGACCTTTTGCAAAAGGTGGAATATGCCTTTAGGGAGTGGGAATATTAGTAAGTTGTCATGATGGCTTGGGGATGTAAATTCCACAATAATGGAAGGAGTTTAGGTAAGGATGATAGCTGATGCAATAGGCTCAAGATGGATGAGTTATCTTGTCTCTACCCAATATTTTATCTTATAATACATTTTCCTGCAAATGTTCAGTTGTCAAATAGATCTACTGACTGAGTGTGGAACAGTGTGGATCACATGAAATGGTAATTTAATAGTTGAGTGCCTTATTTTGTCAAAAATTTAAATCTCACAAAGTGTTGTTCTAACATCACCTTAAGCAACCCTTTTTTGGTCCCCCCAATAGATGTCAGTTACTAGCAACCAGAAGCCAGTTGTAAGTGCCAAGTGATAACCTGTGTCTTTGTTAGCAGATTTGTACATTGATCGTTACATTAGCACTAGTGGTAAAACAACAATACTTAAAGTGTATGAAAAAGTGATTTTTTTTTTAGCTTTAAATAGAGTGGGGAAGGAATAGACCCACTGGCAGAGTTTATTGCTGTCTGTGTCCTCAACGGGGAGCTGTACCCCTCTATATGTCATGGTGGCCATTGCCACTGAAACAGAAAATGTAATCCTTACTTTAACATGGGTTGTCATGACAGCAAGAGCTGAGGTAAAATCTTTTAATGGTTACAACTTGGGATGCACTGATGCCGATACTAGTATCGGTGCCAATACCGAGGATTTGGGTGAGTACTCATACTTGCCCAAATGTTCCGATACCTTCCCCGATACCAAAACTTCCGGTCAGAGGAAGATTTCCTCTGACTGGCAGTGCTGTAGGGGAACATGGAGCCGGCTTCCCGTGCAATCATGAAGCAGGCGGCATGTCATTACCCGCTGCTTCCTGATTACCCGGGAAGCCGGCTCCATGCCAGTATCAGTATCGGTACTCGGTATCAGCGAGTACCGAAAGCAAAATATTACTACTTGTACTCAATACTGAAAGAACTAGATACTAGTAATACTAGTTACAACAGTTCCATTGACTGTGTAATTCATCTCACTTTGGAAACATTTCCTACCATTCCTGCTCCAAGATAGGAAGTGAAGAGAAATCTTTCCATCAGGGCACAGACAGAAAAAATTAACCCTATAAGAGTATTAACTCAACACAAGACCAAATAAAGAAAAGTTTTGGCTATATATACACTTTGAAGTTCAAGCTAAATAAAGGGTGTACATCTCGCCATACACTGCTTGAATTTCATCCAAGTCCTGCTGACCAAAATTGGAGCCGTGGATGACCCTGTCGGTACAACTCCATTGAACAAAATATGATTTTTAGACATTTTCAATTGACTTTTTTTGTAGGAGTAAGGTCCAAATGTGTTGGCTGAACAGTGTCTGCAACCAACCTATGGGCACTGGCTGTCAGAATATAACAGCCCAGCAGGGAAGAATCAAGTATTTGTTCACACTCAGCCCGTACAGCTTAATGGGAAAAAACGCTAAGCCTTTGGCCAGCCTTATGCTCCTTTGTGAATGAATCCTTTAGTGATATGAACTGTGTCAAGGAAATTACTTTGTGAATTGATTCTCATGTATATCTCCGAAGAAGCCAGTAGAGGGTGCAGAACACAGAAATATGTACTCTCTCTAGTGAACTTTCCTCGGATATAAATGAGAAATGCACCACAGCAGGTGAAATCGGAAACTCAGCAGAATCTGATCTCTGCCTGTTATACCTGCAAAAGGAGCAACAGGGGTCCTAGATAGCTGAACAGACCTGGCTGGGAATCAAACCCTGCCCTAGTATATCCAAGTCTTCTTTTCACAGAAATTTTCTTTTCAGGTATCCACACAAACTGTCCAGCTATTACATAGTATAAGGGATTTCATTTGGAGAGTGAAGAAAGAAGAAATAGCATTCTTCTAGGAAAACAGAAATTGGTTTTAGCAGGTAAAGGACTTCAGGCCAAATAGCTGTGGCTTGCTAAGGCAGTGCAACGATTAGCTGCCACTGTTTATGGAGAGTTCATCTGACATACTGTGAATATTAATGGTAGCAATGATTTTGTCTTTCTTAGAAGGCCCCCAAGCAGTGGCGACTCTAGGAACAATATATAGGGGGGCACATAAGGTACCCCACTCAAAACTGGGGGGCACTAATACTTTTATGGGTCAAGGAAAAGTACAGCACACTGTGGCGGAGGGATCCCTCATCACTGCGGTGCAAAAGAGCAATTGCTGTGGCCCTGGTAGTTCTAGTACTGACTCCTGTCAACTGTATAGGGACTACAAAACTCAGCTATACATTATACAGCAATGCAGAATACCACCAGCTATAGAAGACTACAAATTTCAGCAATACATTATACAGCAATGCTGAATACCACCAACTATATAGGACTACAAATCTCAACAATACATTATACAGCAATGCAGAATACCACCAACTATAGAGGACTACAAATGTCAGCAATACATTATACAGCAATGCAAAATACCACCAACTATAGAGGACTACAAATCTCAACAATACATTATACAGCAATGCAGAATACCACCAACTATAGAGGACTACAAATCTCAACAATATATTATACATTAATGCAGAATACCAGCAGCTATAGAGCACTAGAGATCTCAGCAATACAGAATAATACCACCAGCAATGTAACGCAGAGTGCAGAGGTCAGTAAAGTAATGCAGAGTGTGGAGGTCAGTTGTAACACGGAGTGTGGTGGTCAGGGGTGCGTGTAACGCAGAGTGCGGCGGTCAGGCGTGTGTGCAGCGCAGAGTGCGGCGGTCAGGCGTGTGTGCAGCGCAGAGTGCGGCGGTCAGGCATGCAGTGCAAAGTGCGGTGTTCAGGCGTGCGTGCAGCGCAGGGTGCGGCGTTCAGGCGTGCGTGTAACGCAGGGTGCGGCAGTCGGGTGCAAGCAACGCAGGGTGCGGCGGTCAGGGGGGCGTGCAGCGGAGGGGGCAGAGGCCGGGGGTGCGTGCCTCGCAGGGTGGGGCGGTCAGGGGTGCGGGCAACGCAGGGTGCAGCGGTCAGGGGTGCGGGCAACGCAGGGTGCAGCGGTCAGGGGTGCGGGCAACGCAGGGTGTGCTGCTCAGGGGTGCATCGCAGATAGAAAAGGTACTTACAGTTCTGATGTGCTTTGTCCTCGTGCACTCTTATTCCTCTCTGGGTGGTGGCGGGGGGAGGAGCGTCGATCCCCAAGCCACATTGATGTTCCTCTTCTGCCTCTGCAGGCCCCGCTGAGCTGATATACACAGGCAGCCAATGGCAGTGCTGCCCTCTCCCTCCCAGCCAATAGCAGCTGCGATGAGTGGGGGAAGATTCAAGCTGGCTGCCGACTGCCGAGGAGCCTGTACAGTGAAGCGGGCGGGCAGTACTTTCACAGAACTGATAGATCGCTGCTGCAGCGGCCTCCGTTTTAAAAGGGAATCAGCGGGGGGAACACGGGGGAGCAAGGAATATCCTAGGGGGGTAATTGCCCCCCCTTGCCCCCCTGTAGTGACGCCTATGCCCCCAAGTAAGTAGCCTTTTCTCATTAGTAACATGGGTACTTTTTTTTTTTTCTCACCAGCTTGATAAAGAAGACTTTGGATTCCATCTTATCAGCAAATCCTCCAACCAGTAGTTTCTTAAATTTGTAAAAGATTCTGAAATAGAGGCTAGGATTTAAAAGTATGTTATTATTAAAAAAATATCTATGGTGTCTTTTGTTTCCATAGTTACATAAAACATAGATACTAATTTACTTAACAGAAAGTCAGACATGGTATAATCAAGAGAGTGTCGAATCTTCTGCTAGTCCTTGCTTACCTAGTGCTGAGACCTTTTGTCTGGAATTATTCCTCCTATGTTCGCTTCCCTTTGCCATTACTGGTTTTAAATTTAGACCAAATCCATGCAAAGAATGCCCATGATGGAAACAATGAGCTGATGCCATTTAAAGCAGAAGTAAAGTGAGGGGGAAAAAGCCCCCCCTGGAGCTTTTAGTCATAATGTGCTAGTATGCACAGCATTTAGCACATTATGGCAGGCTCACCTGCCAAAGCAATCCAAATCCAGGGTTGTGCTCCTCTCTCGACCGGCACTTCCATCTTGGTCCCGCTCTTCTTCCAGGTTTCATGACTTTGACCACTTAATTGGCCAGACCCCGATGATGTAACTCCTGTGCATGCATATGGGAGTCACTTGACCTCAACGTGTCGTGGTTGTGGTACGCATGCGCGGGGAAAAAAAATTCTGAATGGCTGCTAGAAGCTTTTATGGCAGAAGAGATTTATGTTACCAGTCTCAAACATGGAAGAATGAGAGCAAATAATTGTAGAGTAATGGGATGAGGCCAGTAACATTATGGGAGCTCGTGCCAGGATGTTGTGGTGCCACCAATGAGAGGGTAGCGTGAGACCTGCGTGAACACTATTGTGGGACATCCAAAAGCAAGTTCATCTGCTTAGTGAAGAACAGATGCATAGACTCGCTCTTTCATTGGAAGATGAAAGAGGCATTTTAACCAAGTTAACCACGGGGACAAGGTTCTTTCTTTCTAGGTGCGACCCTGGAAAAGCACCCTCCCAGTACCGAGGGCATGCGGCCTGGTATGGCAGAGAGGGGGCGCTCGCTCATCCCCCCCTTTTCCTGCCCTGCCAGGCCTGTGCTCGGATCAAGGGTCTGGTTGGGAATTTTAGTGGGAACCCAACGTCTAGTATGACTTTGGGGGGGAACCCCACACACTTTTTTTTTAATTGTAACTTGGGGTCCCTCCTAAAATTCCTACCAGACCCAAATGGTCTGGTGTGACTTTAAGGGGGAACCCCACACTCTTTTTTTAACTTTTTTTTTTTTTTCCAATGTGATCCCTCCTAACTTTTCTACCAGACCTAAAGAGTCTGATATTGTTTGGGAAGGGGAACCGCATGCTTTTTTTTTTTTCTTCATAAATGTCATCTTTTTCTTTTTAAATGTCACTTTTTGCTGCAGCAGGTACTATACATCGTACAGCTGTGCCCTCCCCCCCCCCCCCCTCCCCCCCTCCACATACTTTGGCATGATATTTACATTTTTTATTTTTATTGCTTCACTTTAAGCGAATCCCCGTACCCTTTTTATGGCCAATAACTTTCATATAAGGCTTCCGAGTTCTGGTCCCATGGACTTACACCAAGTTCGAGTTTAAACTTTTTTCATGTTCTAAAGTTCGAACTCGAAACGAACTCGTGTGTGTTCGGCCCATCACTACTGCTTAGGCCAGGGTTTTTCTTACATTGGGATTATCTAGTGCAGTGTTTTTATAGTTAGTCAGGTTGAAAAAAGACACATGTACATCGAGTTCAACCTATAGAGATATGGATGTAGAGATGTGGAGAACGCTATGCCACAATTACCCACCTTTGATCCAGAGGAAGGAAAATAAAACCCTATAAAGCATGGTTCCATTTGCTCCAATCACAGCATTGTGCTTGAATCATTTGCATACAAAAGCATATAAAAATCACTTGGTCAGAGCAAAGGCAGATCACGCCCCTCTGATGAAGCCCCTCGAAAGGGAGAAACGCATTAGTAAGTAGCATGGCCTGATGCTACCCCTCATGGCTTAAGACACCCAGCTATTGGAAGGTGAATCGCCACACGGAAAGTACTTTGAAAGCGGCTGTACTCAGACCATTCTTCATTCAAGAGATGAGTATATATCTTTTATTAGTACGACCATACACGTAAGAGACTCCCTCACCCCGATGATCGTATCGAGACGGTACTGTGTGGATGTGCGTCTTCAGATCGTTACACCACGGGGCACCTTTGTACTTTCTAAGCTGTTTATGGATATCATCTTCTCCGCTCTTGGATGTTTCCTTTCAAGTGGTTATCTATACGGATACCATTTATCTGTTTGAAGGATATATAATTGATTCGTACAACTGCTACACTTTGTTGTGAAACTACCGGCATTGCTAATTGTACATTGAACATCAGAGAAGCACAGTTAAAGCTGGAGTGTTATCAAGTAATCCATCAAACGGCTTGATACATAGGGGTCAATTCACAAAGCTTATTTTCTTCATTTCGCCCGTTATTTCATTGATATCGCTTGTTATATAGTTGCTGTGTAAAGGTGGTCAATTCACAAAACTCAATAACGCTTCTTATTTTTAAGAAGTGGTAAATTAACTATTCAGATGTTATTTTAACTATTCAGACGTTATTTTAATTATTCAGACATTATTTTAACAACAGTGATAAAATAGGCTTGAAATGCAATTCACAAAAGGAAAAGGTCCTTTTATCACTCTTTATTGAGATGTAGATTTATCACCTCCTTCAGGGTGGCGTTATGACAGATTTCAGGCGTTATCGGATGCTTGCTGCACTGAGATAACACGAGGTAGATAGAAATGGAACCTTTTTTCTTCATTTTCACGTGGCTTAATGCTTTTGCATACAGAAGAAGAAGGCAGCACGTAGTTGTCATTTCTACAGTTTTTATCCTTCTACAAATGTAGATGATTTTTTACAGTTAGAGGTTAGTGGCAAATCTCGCATGATTCTAGGCGAGAGACTCCTCAGCCTTCCCCTAGCACAGCACTGTCAGTTCTTGCGCCAAGCAGCCATTCAAAATATGCTGCCCAACGCCGAGTGTCAGCTTGAGGTAGGGTGGGCTCCATCCATATGTGCATTGCTTACAGCTCCCTCTCATGTCCTGCAGAGGTTGCTGGCGCGGTGTGACGCCACATTCTGGCTCCCGCCACCTCTACAGGGTGTGCAAGGGAGCTGTACAAGCAATGCACATATGGATGGAGCTCCATCACAGTACAGCAGCCCACACTGGGCCCCAGGCTAAGGATCTACTCCAGTTCTGACAAGGTAAGGAGACTGGGTGGATCTTAAATTTTTTTATTTTTTTTGGAGTGTGCATGTGAGATTGTGTCTGTGGTTGTGTGTTTTTGAGGGCCCATTCACACTACAGTGCGCTAATCGCACTGTCCCGTGCAATTAACCCACTGTACTTCGCAATTGCACCTACCATGCATTTTGGTGTGAGAAGTACATTGCATTGACATTCATTTGAATGGCACCCCAAACGCACCTCCCACCCACAGTTCTATTGCCCGCATTGTAACGTGCAGTACCGCAATGCCGTGTGTTCCATTGCAGTGCAACCTGTGTCACGACTGAATGACCAAGGACAAATGTGGGTCCTTAGGTTACACAGGTTGAGAACCACTGCTGTAGACCAACTGTTCCCTTGCCTATGTTTTCCCCTCCTGATCTACCTTCAAATCACCTCATGCTCCAGTGCTGCTTTGATAATTTAGGAGCCACTTCTGGGCTTGCTCCAATCTTCCCGGCGGTGCCCCTTCTAATCTGTCATGGAGGAGAGACTTGAGTGATTTCAAGCCTACACCTACATGGTGGTTCTGGAGGGGTGCTGCCGCACCAAAAGAAGGGAGCACAGAAGCGGGTCTAAAGCCACTGATCCAACATGGAGGCCCACCACATAGCAATACATTATACAGCAATACAGAATACCACCAGCTATAGAGAACTACAAATCCCAGCAATACATTATATAGCAACGCAGAATAATATGAAGCTACAAAGTCTGTGTTGCTCCTGGGTGGTGGGCTGTGCCGAGTCTCAGGTGGGCTGTGTCGGGTGGGCTGTGTGGAGTCTCAGGTGGGCTGTGCGGAGTCTGAGGTGGGCTGTGCGGAGTCTTGGGTGGGCTGTGCAGAGTCTCGGGTGGGCTGTGCGGGGTTTCGGGTGGGTTGTGCGGGGTCTCAAGTTGTGCTTTGCGCTTTAAAAGCGGTTTAAACTTACCTGTGTCTTCCCCACGCGCTCCCGTCTGAAAATCCGAAACTGCTTAGGCGGCCGCAAAGCATCTTGTGGCGGGCGCATGCGCAGTTCGGATTTTTGGCCGGGAGACGAGGAGAGGCGCAAGGTAAGTCTATGGACACGTGCACCCGCATGCAGACACCGTGGGACAGGAAGTGCCAGCAAGCTCAGAGTAGTCAGCGCTGGACGGAGACTCGCCGCACCGCTGGAGGGACAGATAAAAACATCAGGAAAGAAGAAGATCGGATTAAGAGTCATCATTTAAGTTAAGTGCTTTAATTAACATTGGGGGAGGGAAACTTTTTTTTACTTTAATGTCACGTTAACTTTATTGTTTCCCACCTACCTGATTGCCCGCTCTGTCTCCGTGCAGCCTTCTGATCCTGATCACTGGAAGGACACCCTGTCTCCTGCAGGGCCCGCACTAAGACATGTACAGATCATTCGGGGCCAGGCAGAAACATATACATCTGAAGGGATGCCGGGGATGTCCTGTTTGATAAAACATCGGCGTCTGCTCCGGCCGTCACCAATGTTTTATCAAACAGGACATCGCCGGCATCCCTTTAGATGGGCCCTTCTCTGCAGCCTTCAGAACGCTGTTAAACTCCGTGCCCGGGAGTACGTGCCCCCCTCTGCCCTCCCCTCGCTAGCCACTGCCAGGACACTCTGGGGGGGTTTTGAACCCCCATATCCCCCCCTTATCTATGCCCCTGGCTCCACCCCTTCTGCTATCATGACATCCCAGTCTTTATCCGTAGGGTTCAATATTAAGTTGGCCCACCCTTTGCAGCTATAACACCTTCAACTCTTCTGGGAAGGCTGTCCACAAGGTTTAGGAGTGTGTCTATGGGAATGTTTGACCATTCTTCCAGAAGCGCATTTGTGAGGTCAGGTACTGATGTTGGAAGAGAAGGCCTGGCTCGCAGTCTCCACTCTAATTCATCCCAAAGGTGTTCTATCAGGTTGAGGACAGGACTCTGTGCAGGCCAGTCAAGTTCCTCCACCCCAAACTCGCTCATCCATGTTTTTATGGACCTTGCTTTGTGCACTGATCCGCAGTCATGTTGGAACAGCAAGGGGCCATCCTAAAACTGTTCCCACAAAGTTGGGAGCACGAAATTGTACAAAATGTCTTGGTATGCTGATGCCTCAAGAGTTCCCTTCACTGGAACTAAGGGGCCAAGACCAACCCCTGAAAAACAACCCCACATCATAATCCCCCTCCACCAAACTTTACACTTGGCACAATGCAGTCGGGCAAGTACCGTTCCCCTGGCAACCGCCAAACCCAGACATGTCCATCGGATTGCCAGAGAAGCATGATCCGTTACCCCAGAGAACACGTCTCCACTTCTCTAGAATCCAGTGGCGGCGTGCTGTACACCACTGCATCCGGTGCTTTGCATTGCACTTGGTGATGTAAGGCTTGGATGCAGCTGCTCAGCCATGGAAACCCATTCCATAAAGCTCTCTACGCACTGTTGTTGTGCCAATCTGAAGGCCACATGGAGTTTGGAGGTGTGTAGCTATTGACTCAGCAGACAGTTGGCGACTTCTGTGCACTGGACTTCCTCTGACCGGCAGTGCCGTGAGTAAAGATCGTGTAAAGCCTCGCTTCTCTTATCTATGGGAATGGATCGCAACTGCGGAGTTTCATGGATGGGGATCAGTTGTGCAGCTGAACTCTGTTGCCCTGTATTTGGTTAGGCGGATCGAGGGCTGCTTAACATCATACTCCCCTTGGCAACAATGGAAGTGCCACTCCTCTGGTAGTTAGAGAGCAGGGTATGAAGTTCAGCACAACAACAATAGCACACAGAGTTAATGGCTGTGAGCAACAGCATGGAGTTTAGCTAGCAGGTAATGAAGTTCAGCACAACAGCAATAGCAAACAGGGTTAATAGCTGTGAGCAACAGCAAGGAGTTTAGCTAGCAGGTGTATGAAGTTCAGCACAACAGCAATATCACACAGAGTTAATGGCTGTGAGCAATAGAAAGGCGTTTAGCTAGCAGGTGTATGAAGTTCAGCACAACAGCACTATAGTAGTGTCCTGGTAGCCAGGAGGCATTTGCCTCTACTTGCGGTTTGTTTGGTGGTCAATGGTAGAGCCCTGAGACTCTTGGATCCGACGACCTGCTTGTGGCTGATGATCCTGAAGGGCAGCAAGGCAGACACTGATTGATCAGTGTCCTGCTACAATCAATAGTAGGACGCCGATCAATCAGTGAGCAGCAGCTTTAAGCCGACTGCTCGAATGAGGTGGGTGGAGTCCCAGGGAGTGCCTGCGCACTACTGAGTCCCCGCTAGGGGGTGAGGGGTTACCACAGCGCGCCTGCGCAGGACGGCGTTGGAGCCTGACGGTGGACCGTAACCTGGTACGTCTATTACAGATGGAGCCGGGAAGCTGGCTCCATGCTGTTTGGCCGGCTCGATGCTGATTGGCCGGGAAGCGGGCTTTCCAGCCAATCAGTGTCGAGCCGGGCAAACAAATCTGATAATATAGCGACATGACAACCACCCTGCAGGAACCTAGTTCCCCTCACAAAGATCCTTAGCATTCTTTAACGTACCAGTCCCTTGGCCAGATCTGCCGTCTCCTGTGTGCACAGCGCTCACATGATCGACACTCAGCCTGCTACTGCGCATGCACATGATTTCTGAATGAGAGCGCTGGGCAGTCTGCGCATGCGGAGTAGCAGGCTGAGGGCTGATCGCGTGGGCAGATTCGGGAGAGCGGTGTCTGCCCAGCTTCCTGATTGCCCGGGAAGACGGCTCTACGCTACCGAAAAAACGGTATCGGTGCATCCCTATTAATATATTTAAAAATTTTAAGGGGGTTAATCTTGCTATATTTTGCAACCTGTCGTTCGTTTTGAATCTTTGCAAGCTTTATTTCCTTTTTACATATTTTGTTATATTCTTTGTAGCTTTCAAATGACGACAGTGTTCCTTCATTTTTATATTTTTTAAACACCCTTTTCTTATTCCTTCTGGCTTCTTTTAAACTTATTGCTTACTGGAATATATATTTGCCATATGGTTGCGAACAATTGTTTTGAAACATTCCCATTTTTGTTCTGTGTTTTTTTGATGAAAATATTAATTCCCACTCTAAATCTTCAAGAGCAGCTCTCAGCATGGGAACATTTTCTCTCCTGAAGTTCAGTGTTTTTATTTTTCCAGTATGTGGATGTTGTTTACAACTTAAAAGAGAACTATGGGGTCAGGGCTTTTCCCCATAGTTCTCCTTAGGGTAACGGGATGACACAAACTAGCGTCCTCCCGTCACCCTAAGCTCAGTATACGGCGAGCTACAGCTCGCGCTATACTGAGACGCCGCAGCCATGTCGAGATCCGCCCAGCTGCGTGAGTGACAGCTGGCTCTGCCTATCTAGAGGCAGAGCCAGCTGTACCCGCCCTCTCCCCTGTCCGTTCCGCTAGTCAGCACTGGTGGATCGGAGCGGGGAGGGGGGAATCAAGCCCCTCCCCTGTCACGGCAGAGAGCCGTGACAGGATCGAGAAGTGAGCAAATGCCGGCATGTGTTCGCTAACTTCCCGCTCTACTGAGCCGACCTGTGACAGTCTCATTGTCACAGGTCGGCTAGAACTATGAGGTGAGTGAAAAGCACTCACCTCATAGTTCTCCTTTAAGTTAAAGGAAATCATATTATGGTCACTGCTACCTACATGTTCTTTTATATGAATATTTGTAATAAGCTCTGCATTGTTTGAGATTACCAGATGCAGCAGAGCATCATTTCTAGTTGGGGCTTCTACATACTGTACCATAAAAGTGTCATACAATAAGTTTATAAATGTCTGCCCTTTTACTGTTCCAGCAGTGCCATCATGCCAGTCAATGTCAGGATAGTTAAAATCTCCCATTAATACTACTGTCCCCGCCCTTGTAGCCCTTTCTATCTGTGTAAGGAGCTGAGTCTCTATCTCTTCATTCACACTGGGGGCCCTGTAACAAACTCCATCAATTACCTATGCGTTATGCATACCAGTATACAACTCATATTAGATAGCTATAAGCTTTTCTTATAATGCTTGAAGTAGCAGGCACTGATATATAATCTGTGGCAGTTCTGTATGCAATTTTAAGAGTTAAAGACTTTGAAGAAAATGGAAGGTGTTTGCATCTGTGTTACAAAAGCCATGTCTGTATGCAACCAGGCATGGGTGTCTTTAAGGCTGAATAGTTCATTTAAATTGGGATTTTCTCAGAATGGTTTTGCATAAAGCAGATTGCTCTAATTATATCCCACACCCTGAGAGATGGTGTTGCAATACAATTTTTCCTGGTTTAAGACACTTACTTGCAAACTGATTCCTGCTCAAAAACGTGCACGCACATAAGCGTGCAATCCTATGCTTAAAGATCCAGGCAAACGCGCTTTGGCACATGGACGTCCGCGTAAATAGCGCACGCATGTGAGCTTACTGGTGCACGCTCGTTAGCGTGCACGGTTCTCTATATAAACTGCCAGTGGCCATGATCAAGTTGCTGAGTGGTCATCTGCTAGTCCCTGTGTGCCCTGCATTCTGTATCCTGATTTCCTATGTTTGAAACCGGTTTGTGACCATTGACTTCGCTTTTTTCCCTCTAATGTGGTAGCCCAGGCAAAATAGTAGATATAGGTCACTAAACTCTAGCATAACTACATTTTCTATACACTGACTGCTGTATGTGCCTTTGTTGATGCTTTCCAATTAATCTAAGCTGTTCATGATTTTGTACAAATTGCTAAAACCCTAAACAGATTGTAAGCTCTGTTTACACTCAACAAGACTGCCCATTTTTAAAGAATATGTAGCACCAACCCCTGCTCCCTGTACTGTTGCTATGCTGTCAAGATATGACTTGCTGCTAATGCTGCCAGAGGAAATCAGGAGGTGCCAGGGAGCACAGTAGGAGAGCTGGTTGGGTCAGTATACCTTACCTTTTACATCTTGTTCTAAATGCCAGATATAGTTTGCAGACTAGAGATTCACTGCTGTCTTATCTTTCTACACAGTCGAGAACACAGAAGGCAATCAAGTGAATAACCGAGCCAAAGTAAGGTGAGCCAAACGCTGTTCGGCGATTCACTTGAGCCTTGTACGGCTGATTTCAGCCATACATCGGCTGCCTTCGGTCAGCCGAACATGCTAATGCCCTTTGGCCGACCTTTCTCCACGCTTCGCCTGTCACTACGGCTCAGCCGAGCCAAAACATATGCGTTCGGCTCTGAATGAAGGGCAGAGGCGGCCGAAGTATCATCCAAAGCTAAGGTTGGATCCTTCGGCTCATTAGTGAATAGCCCTCTAAGTATTATTTAAAGACCAACTATACTTAAAAATTGTGACCTAACCCTTTGGTTCATAATTTACCCAAAAAGTTTGTGATATAATCACTGCAAAAACAGCTTCAGCCAGGCACTGGGAAGAGGTGTAATTCTGGTCTATACATCGCTTCCTCTCCTTTTACAGCACCGTTTGTCAAAACAAAATTTTCCGTAATACCAGGGGAATTGTAGTTAAGGGATAGCAACATGGGTGGGTGCATTGATACTGACCTGTCAGTGTAAGGTAATATGAGGCGGAACAGATCAGGAGACTCCTGACCTGCCAATCAAATGGCTCTGATACAGTGAGCAGTCCAGACCAAGAGTCTGAGACTCCCAGGTCCTCCCACTACAGCGCAAAAAACACGTAATGATGTCACCACTCACTGAGTAGAACTACAGCGGGGAAGTGACCAAACCTGTGGCCAGGGGAAACAGCATAGCGGCCAATGGTTTTATCACAGGGATGTGTGGAAATAAACAGAAGAGGTATGATTTTCTCAATGTTATTACACCTAGACAATTAAAAGGGAACATGCTTGGTAAAGACAGAAAAGCACTAAAATGCACATTAGAAAAATGTTTACCTGAAGTTCGGCTTTAAGTTGCTTTTGCATTCCTATTGACTTGAATAGGAACAGAGATAGTTCTTATGCACACAAGCTCTTACTATACTTGCAGCACGTTATTTCTCTTTCTATAAGATATTATTTTATTTTGCAACTATTGCTTGATATTGAGAGGCGCTGCTTAGCTTACTGTTCACCAGTATTCCCAAGTCCTTCTACAGTGCTTTACTAGTTATGTGACTATATTTTTTTGTTTATAGCCACCTTCAGGTTCAAATGCCTCACCTTGCAGAATGTCACTACCTTCTATGACATTTAACCTGCCTTTAACTGTGTACCAATGTTATGTACATCATGTAACAGTTAAACAAGAAAATAAAATTTACAAGCGAAAGTCATGTGACCTGATTTTTCAATTCTAACCAGTTGAGACGAGTGGTTTTCTGCATTGCAGTTTCCTCCAGCAGTCAGAGGAGTTAAAAAAAATAATAACTAGAGTTTCAACCTCTTGGAACTAATCCAGGAGTGGCGCTTTAGTCTCTCATATAATCTCCACTCTAGCTCACAACTGCCTACACACTACACAGGTCTGCCAGAATGTCGCAGCAACTTCTCTCCCGGGCTCTGGTGTCAATAAACTGGCTAGCTGGAGCCCTGAGAACAAGTCAACCAGGCCCAGCTCTGCGTGTACTGGATGCATCATTCTACTACCCACCAATCAGAGATGGACGCAAGGAGTATGTGGAAAAGCACAT
Source organism: Nanorana parkeri (assembly GCF_000935625.1). NCBI lineage: Eukaryota > Metazoa > Chordata > Amphibia > Anura > Dicroglossidae > Nanorana > Nanorana parkeri. Next base: position 1,551,254 of record NW_017306351.1, on the reverse strand, counting down.
ACCAGGAGCATTATATTTTGACATAAATGAATGTAAGGACCAGACATCTCCCTATGAAATGATGCTACCCAGTGAATCTGCCTTTGCCAAATATGTGGGCAACCTTGGCATTAATAATGATACCCATGTTATAGTGTATGATGCTGATCAAGTGGGCATTTACTATGCTGCAAGGATCTGGTGGATGTTTAAGGTCTTCGGTCATAAAAAGGTATTTGTTCTGGATGGAGGATTCAGAAACTGGGAGAAGGAGGGACATCCGGTAACATCTGAAGTGACAAAACCACAACCAGAGAATTATAAAGCTGTGCTGAATTCTTCTCTAGTAAAGAAATTTGAAGACATTCAGCAGAATCTAAACAGCAAAGAGTTCCAGCTGGTTGACTCTCGTTCTGAAGGACGCTACACTGGGACAGAGCCTGAACCAGGAGACGGTAAGTAAAAATGGTGTCTGCTATTTTGTCTGTATTGAAATTTTCAACCATGCATGTTATAATTCAGTTTTGTAATATTATATTATTCTTTCCACACTTACAACCCTATGTAACTAGTTAGGTACAACACTTTAGCAGCAAAACGTCCCTGTAACTTGTTTTAACATTTTGGCAACTACGGAGAAATGTTCTGAGGCTTGAAAAAATTCAGAGGTCATTTTAGGATAGACCCAAACAGCTTACGCAACTCAGTAGATGTTTAGTATGTAGCTTCTTATCAGGTGACTGGCTACTGTGATAAAGAAAACAGCCACTGCATTTCTGTGTATTGGTTTGTAATATTAAACCACGTCTCCAGCTAAAACTAAGAAAGACAGTTCAAAAAGTGTGACATGAATTTAAGAAGCACAATGTATTATATGCCTGAAATTACTAGAGTGCTTACAATTTACCAAAGCACACCTTGAATGTGTTATACAGTATGTGCCTCATTTTGCACAGTAGTAGAAAGATAAAAGCTCTTTAGAAAATGGTGCAGCTCTCGTGCTTTAAGCAGGCTTAAAGGAGACCTGTAGTTAAACTTGTCAATCTTAAACTTGACCTCAGAAATTGTCTACTATCTTCTAGGGATGCACTGATACTGGTTTTTCGTTATCGATTAAGAGTATCAATATTTTTTTTACCGGAGGTCCTATTAAGGAAGCCGTGTAATGACTCGCCGCCTAGCTTCCTGATTAGCCAGGAAGCTGTCTCCATGCTCCCGCGTCACCAAGCGACAAGGAAGCATGGAGCCGACTTTCTGTTCAATCAAGAAGCCGGGGGGCAGGTAATGAGTCGCTGCCTGGCTTCTGACCAATCAGAAAGCTGGGCGACGATTCATTATATGCCGTCTGGCTTCCTGATTGGCCAGGAAGCTGGCTTTATGCTCCCTACTCACTAAGTGATGAGGGAGCATTGAGCCAGCTTCCATTTGGCCATTACCCGCCACCCTGGCTTCCTGATTGGTTGGGAAGCCAGCTCTATCCTCCCTGATGACAAAGGAGCAGCCAATCAGGATGCCGAGCGGCATGTAATGACTCGCCATCCGGCTTCCTGATACCGTAAGTTCTGGTATTGGGATAGGCATTGGGAGCATTTGGGCGAGTGCAAATAATCGCCCAATTACTCAAGTATCGGCACCGATACTAGTATCGGTATCAGTGCATCCCTACTATCTTCTATCTACTAGGAGAATCAAGTGTTTGTTTGTTTTTGTTCAGCAATGACATGCATTACAATTTCTGTCCAATCAACTTAAAAATGACCTATGCAATATGAGGACCTACGCAATCAATATAATCAATTTGTATCTAATCAGGTTGACACTTGCACTACATAGTTGTTGGTGGATCTAAAGGAGATTGCAAAACCTGATTGTTATGTGCTTGGTGAGCTTAAAGCTGGCCATACACCTATAGATTATCTGCAGATTTTCTATGGTCAGATGGAAAAAGAGTAACAAATTCCTCCATCTACACTAAACTGTGTGGATGGTGGAATCTCCCACTGTGCCAAGCTTCAGTATCTTGCTAGTCGGCCCCACTGGCTGTCAAAATACCTGGACAATGCCTGCATCCAATCAGATTGTTCAGTTATTTTGACAGCCAGAGGGGCCGACTAGCAAGATACTGAAGCTTGGCCCAGTTGGAGACTCCTCCAACCCCACAGTTTAGCGTAGATGGAGGAATCTGTTGCACTTTTTTTGACCATAGAAAAGCTGCAGAAAATCTATAGGTGTATGGCCAGCTTTAGACTTTGGGTGACCTTTGACTCCAACTAAAGCCACTTAGATAAAATCAGTGAAGCCCGATAAAGGGAAAGTTCAGAGTTGAATCATGAATGGTTCTTTTTAAGTTGACATAAAAAAAAAGAATATATGCTTTGCCCATGCTGAATTCATGCCATTCTCCCTAGGGCACATACTTACAGTTATCTTCTTCCCTAATCACTCCATTCAGCCACTGGGAGTGGGAAGAGGAAGCCCTTAAAAGCTATTATTTAACTTTACGGGCAGGGGACAAATTCCTTGCAGACATATGCATGTTGGAAAGTGTTTTGCTCACTTTTTGTTCCTAGACGAGAGCCAACAATAAAAATTTAACAGAGGTTCTAACTGTGATGGACCTCGCTACTCAGGATAAGTATGTCCGCCGCTGCATTCTTCCTTGCTCAGGAGATATGCAAACCCGCTGATCTATAGCTCTCAGTTTCCCCAGTCACTGGTCGGGACACAAGTGTAGGGTAAACAAACTCTGATTTATTGAGCAACTGCACAAACTTTTATACAGAAAGTGATCAGATTAGAATATAATCCCATCACATCCACCTTCCCCTCCCCAGAAATCCTGTCTTCACAACACTATAGGTGTCCACCTGCTAAATAGCTCCAGACAGCCATAGCAGAGCCTGGCCAGAATGTAATTGTTCTGAGCTCCCTCAGAGAACAATGGGAGATAACGAGGGATGGTGCTGATAGTCTTTTCATAACCAGGTTACACAGTATAACGCGCTCAAACATAACTCAACACCAATACACCTTTAATTCATAAAACTGATCACCATGTCGTCACACTAACCCTCCCCTCCATCCAAACTAAAAAGTTGGCTAAATGGCTAAAGTTTCACTTTACATTGACCCATTTTCTTGAAGGGAAGATTTGCTATCTTATAGGGAATATATAAAATGATTCGTTTTATCTAAGCAGTACAGTACCATGAAAGCTGTACTATTTCGCTTGAACGCCTGTCTAAAAGGAGCAGTGTGCTATGACTGTGCTTAGACACTGTTGTTCTGTTCATACCTGTATATCTGCAGTATAAAATCTAAGGTACTGCTGCCGCTGACTGTTAGTTTCACAGGATATGAAGTGAGATTTAGTCATATCATTACTGTTCTGCGCACTGTTCTTCTGAATGCTTGCTAGAGAGGAGGTAGTATCCGAAGGCCTGTAGTTCAAGGATCCCCTTGCTTCTGCTTCACCCATTCTGTGGATCTGTGCTTCCTCCACCTCTCCTCTCTTGCTGCTTCTTGATCATTTCCCTACCAGTCATCAGATCAGCAGCCATCAGGTGGGCACTTCTGACATGTGGAAGCAAAACCCCGCTTCTCTGTCAAGATGGCTGCTTCCACACAGAGACACAGTGTGCAGCAAGACATTTAAGTCAGTAATAGAGAAAAGCTGCTCGGAGCATACAAGCAACACTGGTGACCAATCCTTGGCCCTGTGCTTGTCTTTTTTGGGCATGGCTTCCATAATACTTTGACTCTGGCGCTTTGTCTCATCCTCTCCAATCCTTCAGTGCATTATAAAAGCCTCAATATCTTATAGAGATGTGCACATTATGGATGGAGTGTACAAGTGCTCCAACTTCCAAGCCAAGAGGTCATATTAACATATTGAGCCAACTAATGAGGTCCATTTGTAGATGAAGAAAGATATTTGCAGTCACCTGTGTTTAAAGCAGCTAGGCCCATTCTTGTGCACTGAAGAACTCACAGAGCATTTGGCCAAAATATCAGGCTATAGACCAGTATTTGTAATGTGACCTGGAACATGAGAAGGACAGTTGTATCTACAGCATATGTTTGCCTAATTATTTTAACATATAAATGTAACTATTGCTACTATGAGACTCCATGTGGTAGTAATAGTTACATTTATCTGATAATTCTCTCTAGCTTTCTCTTGAATGTTCACATGATGTCTCTTGTTACTAAGCTGTATTATATCTACCGCTTCCCCTAATATTTGAAGAGCATTTGACCAGAAGAGAAAATAGCCTTAAGAACATTTGATGTTGCCCCATTCTCACAACTGGTTAATTCAAACAGAAGGAATGTACATGCAATTTAGCAGCAGAAATAGCTATCCAGACCCCTAAGCATTTGGGGGTTGGTTAACTGTTAAAGGTCCACTTTAAGGTTATGTTAAATATTAGAATTCATGTTAAAGATGGTTAAGTGTTAAAGTAGATTTATACCCTAGCTTGATGACATTGGGTTTGCCTAATGACTGTATATTATAAACAAATGCCATTTTTTGGTATTGCTTTTAGAAAATACTGTACTGCAAATCACTGCTCAGTACCAACTTCCTGCTAATGACAACAAGGTGTGTCAACACAAGCTCTTATAGTATCCAATGGATACGCATGTGAGAGTATGACAACATAGGGTAAATAATGGGAGTCAGGGATGCAGTACTGTATCCCTATAAAAGAAGTGACATGGACATGGTGTTTATCATTTTGTTTGCTTTTCTATTAATTTGTTTTGTTGAATTTACAGAAATATTCCCTGGACACATACCTGGCTCTTTAAACCTTCCATTCACCAGTTTTTTGACAGAAGAAGGATTTGAGAAGTCGCCTGATGAGATTCAGCGTCTGTTTCAAGATAAAGGAATAGATCTGGAGAAACCGCTGACAATTACTTGTCGGCGTGGTGTTACAGCGTGCCAACTGGCCTTAGCTTCCTACATTCTAGGCAAGGAACATACTGCCATTTATGATGGGTCATGGTATGAATGGTTCCATAGGGCCAAGCCAGAACAAAGAATAAGTGTTTGGAAGAGTGAGAAGTAACATGTAGTCTATGTGTCTGGGGTAACATGGCAGTGTTTTGATAGCTAAAAGTAGTGTAAAAAGGGGTGGCCAGCTTCAGAGGGGATGTGTGATACTTTTTAACTGGGGTGGTGGTCTTGGACTCTTCGCTAAAATAATACGCTTATTTTGTTTTGCCAAACCAAAAGTGCTGAATGATGTTTAAAAGATAGTTGCGACTATGAGTAAAAGATTTAAGTGTTTCTAATGAACCCTTCAGCCTTGAAGTAGGAAGTACGTAAGAAGCAGCTGTACCATATATTACCCCTACCATCTGTGTCCATGTAAACAGTGCCTTTATAAGTGTGTAGTGTTGACTTGTCCTTGAAATCTGCTCCAAAGTGTTGAACTCCTGGACCATCGATCTGCATGTTTTCCAATAGCTGCCTGTCTTATGACGGAACTGATCCTAGCTACTGATCTTTTAAAGCCTATCTCCGGGGGTAAATAAAACTCCCATTGCAGTGGGGCTACCCCCACACTGCAAGGATTAACTGCGTGTTAATGTCTTTGGGACCTGTGTAAAGGACTTTTACTTACCTGATCCCTGCTTTCCTGGCAGTTGGTGCTCACCTCGTTCTTCCTACGCTCCATGGACTGTCCCTCAAGGTCCACACATATACTGCAGGGAACCTGTTGGAGCACAAGGGGAAAGAGGCTGCAGATGCCAGCCTTGAAACTTGCAGGAGCGGGAATCAGGTAAGTAAAAGTTGTTGTTTTTTTTAGAGGTCCCGTACACATTAATGAGCAGTTAACCCTTGCAGTGTGGGGTAGCCTGACTGTAAGGAGAGTCTTTTTATCCTTTTTTTTTTTTACTTTAAAAAATTTCTTATGATCTATAGGCCTGTGTATATTTTGACTGAAAAAATAAATTGTTGTTAAGAAAGTCTGTCCCTTGTTGATATGTCTCCATTTGTGTGTCTGTATTTGTCAGTCAAGGTTGGGTTGGAGTGGTGGCAGGTGCAGTGGTGAGTATGAGGACCGAATGGGCGGCAAGCGTGGTGATGACAGCAGGGAAACCATAAAGATGCTGATAGGAACGTGGGATGAGGGCCAGGGGCAGTAGTAGAAGAAGAGTTGGCCTGCAGGCATGGTGGTGAGAGCATGATGGTGAGGGATCAGTTGCAGTAGTGAGAACAGGGGGGGAATTGTTGGGGTGTGCATGTGAGGAGGCAAGAGCAGAGCAAGAGAATGGGGACAGGTGCTGTGGTGAGGGAGGGTAGTAGTGCTGACATAGCAGAGTAGTGAGAACACAGATGCGGGCATTTGGCAAAGTGGTGAGAGCGTATGGGGGGGGGGGTGTTTGGCAGAGTATAGAGAATAGAGGGCCTTTAACAAAGTGTTGAGAAAGGGATGGGTGTTTGACTGAGTTGTGAGAAAGTGGGGGAATATTTGGTAAGAACAGTGGCATTTGTCAAAGTGGTAAGAATGGGGTGGGGGGTGCATTTGATGGTTTTAGTACTGTATACATTACCGCAGCACGCTAAAGATTATATAGCATGTCAAGTGTGGCAGGTGGTGCAGCCTGGCAAATCCTACCATAGAGGTGAACGGGATAGTTCAATTAAAAATCTCCCTTGGGATCCATTCCAGATTAAAAAAATCATCATTCAGGAGGCAGCAGTATGGTCTCCTAAATGCCAGGCAGCCACTGGTCCACCGTCCTGTGAAAAGTGATCCACCGCTAACCGCTTTTCAGAGGGTGGTGGAGCCTAATGCTTGTCTACATGAGGCCTTAGAGTGATAGCCCAAGCAGAGGAAGGTTCAGTTTGAATCAGTGCCAAGTATACTGGGTGTAAAGATCAGTGATCGGTGCAGTGCAGATTAGAATTAAGACATCAGTAACATTTAAGGTGAAATTGACAGCCATTTAAAAAATGAACAAACACAAACACAACATTTAATCCAGTTAGCTTTGCATTAGAAAATCATTAAATGCACTTTACATAGAACAAGCGTAACTTGGGTAACTACCGTACTTCTTATCCCCTGTATGAGAACACTATACATGCAATTGCAGGAGAGAAGACAAGAATAACAACATCAGATGCACTATAAAGAACCCAGAGGTGGAATTGGCAGTTCACCAATGGAATTAATGAGGGATAGTAACAAAACTGGTTTTATTCACCATTCAATGTTTTATATCTCTGGGAGCCTCCAGTTGTGAGATTTCACTCCTGCAATTTATGTTTTTATACTCTATCACAAAGCCATAATGAATGTGTCAGCTATACTCCATAATTTGTTTATTCTTCATAACAGCGGAATCCATCAGTGGCATGTGATACCATTGCTGGCTCTATAAGGACCCTGGCAGAGAATAATGGTGGAGATAGCTCAATGATAGAATCCATGATAAATATAAGGCAGCACGTGACTCAGCTAACACACAACTATATAAAACTAAATATCATATGGTAGAGCTATATATGATTT
>NW_017306351.1:1434465-1543727 GCF_000935625.1 Nanorana parkeri | reverse complement strand
TCTTGCATATGTTACTGTTTAAAATCCATACCAGACTCTTATTCAGGCAAGCAGGAAAGGCCACACAGTACCCTCTGTTACTCATTCACAAAAAAAAGTAGCAAATAACCACACAGACACTTTAGAAAAAGTACTTAAAAGAAACATGTCCGAAGCTCATCCCTAATTCGATACATCTTAAAATGTATTTTTAGAAATGCAGCAAAGTAAGTACCTGAATTTGACTTAGTTTTAGCCTCATGCAGTCCCCATTCAGCACAGCTCAGACTGGTAGGGGAAAAATAGCATACTGTTGTCCTCTAGTGCAAGGATTATGCTGATAGAAGAAGACAGCAGAGTGAGGCCCCGTTCACATATAGCGACATACCTTTGCAGCGGCCGGGATAGCGCGACTTTCGGGGCGACGTTCCAGCGACGGTAGCGCGACCTTCTCCGTCGGGCTCCATAGAAAAAAAGCAAAATCGCGCAATATCCGCCGAAAAAAGGGTCCGGTAGAAGCGACTTGCGACCGCGACGAGCGACATGGAGTTAAGACAGCTCCATTGAATAGCATTGGCCGGCGACTTCTCGCGATATCGCGCGGCAAAAATGCGCGATATCACGGCGGTAATCGCGTGACAAGTCGCTATATGTGAACGGGGCCTTACAGAGATCAGCTCATCAGTCTGATGCCTCCTTTTACTGTACATGGTGGAGGTGGGGAGGAGACCTGTTAACGTTACCAAACTGCAGCAGAGAAAAATTAGGCCTTCTCCCCTGGCATGTAAAACATTTTGTTATGTATTTCATTTTTCTATGAAGCTGTTTGCCTGGAGTTCAGTTTTATCCAACTGCCACCTCTGACTTTTTTTTATATGTACCTGACTTACTTTACCAAATCTTTTTTAGACAATAAATAAGTTCTATCCCCACTCCTAATAACCATATTAATCTAGAAGTTGGCAAACTTACTTATTGAAGATGCCCATAGGAAGTGCTTCCTCAATGCGCTGAATTTCACTCAGCCCTGTGAATATGCACTTCCTTGTGTCACAACTCTGAGAGAGCCTGTCTTCTGAACTACATCTGAAAAATGTAAGATGATTGCATGCTGGAAGCAATGCATGATGAGATATGTAATCTTGAGAAATCAGGATTGCATTACATAAAGCAGCATGGAAAGAGACGGAAAGCCCACTGGGAATCCAGGAAGTTGGTGGAAGTGATGGGCAGACAGAAGGCAGCACTCACTACATAAAAGGGATTTTTTTCAAATAAGCTTTCATTGTATTTTCATAAACAACTCCTGTATGTATCCCTATTAGAATGCTGGTGTTGTAACAGGAGAGTATATGCTAAGACTTTAGAACTCCATAAATTTCCTTTACAAAATGGTGTTGCAAGCTTCTTCCAGGGCTGCTTAGAGACTCAACAGTTTAGATGTATGTTTGAGTGATCTGTGCTGATGGGAAAATTCAGTTCAGATTAGCTAATCTGCCTCTTTTCAAGAGATCATGGTCCAAATGCCCAGATTTTGATAATGTGATTTTGGTCATGTGATTGGCATTGTACTAACCTGCAGTAGCCTTTTTCCTGGAAAGGTAAGTATCTCATGGGCAGGGTCCTCTTTACCATCTTGTCTGCTGATTCTATATAAATCCTGTATGAGGATATAATAATAATCTCATCCTTCTACTACTGTTTATCTATCTCCCCATCCAGACAGATAAGATAACATTTCGATTAGACTTACTTTATTTACAATAGGTAGCCTGGCTGACTGAGTCAGCTCCTGACCTTTTGTGTATTGGACAATCACTCAGCAAGATCCCACCTGGTAGATTTGGGTGTTCATGCCCATCTATCCATGCTTCAGCTCCTCCATTGCATTTCCCATAATATAAATAAATACATTTAAAAAAACAATCAAACTGATAACGTGGGGCCCCTTAGTGATGCCCAGAGCAGGTTTGTACACCCAGGAATAGAAGAAAGGAGATCTCACTTATACAGCCCCAAAGACATATACAAGAAATTGTCAAGTGGCTTAATTCTCCAGCTACTGAAATATCAATGTTGAGTAAACTATTTTGACAATCTGTATGTGTTGAGGCTGTAGATGTGAAATAGTAATCAGACAACAACGATGGAGAGTCAAGGCATTTCTAAACACACATTTCTTGGCATTTTAATGACCAATTCAACTACACAAAATACGTCAGCAGTTTACGGATTCAAGTTAAGAGCAATAATAAAAGAACTTGCCAACGCTTTACAGCCTTCAGTGACCTGAGCTCTACTTAGACTTATTCCTTGGATTAACCAATAAGATAATAGAGAAGCTGAAAAACACACCGGTAAGTGGAAAGCAAAAGTCCATTCTGCAAATATTCATTACAAAAATATCCTTATCACTTGCTCACATTGCTTATAAAAGTGTTTCAGGCATTTTGTACCCAGAAGGAGAACAGTTCTAAAACATAATAAAATGTCAGTTGATGAAGCAGGAAAAATAAATAATGTAAAATTATTGATGTGGAAGTAGAATTGGTTCTCCCATAGATAATTGATGAAAGCATTACAAGCTTCATTTAATCATTGTGTGATTATAAGGTTTCAGACTTTAGAGAATAGATGTTTATCTTAAAGCTCAACTCCAGTCAACTTTATAAAAAATCGAATCTGGATGCCCCCCAGTATATACTGCTACATTGAATGTTTAGTCTAGATAGGATTTAATAGAGAGTAATGTTTACCTTACACCTTGGTTCCATGGTAGCCAGTGCTCTGATCTTTTTCCGAGCATGCAATGACAATGGCGAATTGGGAGACATGAGAAGAGGATCGGTTTTGTGGAGCCAGTTGTCACTTCTGGAACTAGAAGGGAGGAAGCTGGTGGGACCATGAAGAAAGGTAAGTAATCCTGTCTATTAATTAGGCCCACCTAGACTAAATGAGCAATAACGCCTGATGTATTTTTGCCAATTCGAAGTCTTTACTATAATTTTTTCTTTTTTTTTTTAGGTATATAAATAGTACTGACAATGTACATAGTTGCACATTCACATCAGTCCCTGCCCTCAAGGAACTTACAATCTAAGGTCCCTATCTCACACAGGGCCAATTTAGACACGAGCCACTTAACTTTCCAGCAGCCACTTAACTTTCCAGCATGTCTTAGGAGTGTGGGAGGAAACAGGGACAAAATGCAAACTCCTTGCAGGTAGTGTCCTGACTGGGACTTGAATCAGGAACCCCCAGTGCTGCAACACAGAATTGCTCACCACAATGCCACTGTGCATTATTATTAATACTAGGGATGCACCGATTTTTTCGGTATCGAGTACGAGTACCGGTATTTATATTTCGGTACTCGCCGAGTGCTGAGTACCAATACCGGCGCTTCCGCTACCATTAAGCAGGCTTCCCGGGCAATCAGGAAGCCGACCGGCATGTCATTACCCACCACCCGGCTTCTTGATTGCCTCGGAAGCCTGCTCCAAGCTGTTTGGCTGGCTCGATGCTGATTGGTCAGGAAGCCGGCTTCCCAGCCAATTAGCTGTTTGACTGGCTCGATGCTGATCGGCCAGGAAGCCAGCTTCCCAGCCAATCAGCATGGAGCCAGCTTCCTGGCCAATCAGGATGTGGGTCATTAACAGCCACTCGGCTTCCTGATTGGCCAGGAAGTCGGGTCCATGATGTTTGGCCGGCTCAAAGCTGATTGGCTGGAAAGCCGGCTTCCCGGCCAATAAGCATAGAGCTGGCAGAACAGCATTGAGCCAGCCTCCCAGCCAATCAGGAAGCCGGGCGGCAAGTCATTACCCGCCGCCCAGCTTCCTGGTTGGCCCGGGAAGGCGTCTCCATGTTCCCTCGCGGCATTGCCGGTCAGAGGAAGTCTCCCTCTGACTGGAAGTTCCGGTATCGGGAAAGGTATCAGAGCATTTGGACGAGTACTCGCCCAAATACTCGGTATCGGCACCGATACTAGTATCTGTTTGGGTGCATCCCTATTGGATAAATTGCCCACTAGATGGAGGCTTGTTATGGGAGAAAAACAGAGGCCATCACTGCTTACCTCTCCTTCAGGAAATTTTATTTGCCCAGCTTTCGTTTGAAAATCCTTTCATTAAAATTTGAGTCACTAACCTGGAATAAGTATGCGGATAAGAACTCCTGGCTTTTCCTTAACTTTAGTAGTCTGCATACTTGTTCTGCGAAAATACTGGAGCAAAGTGTAAGGATAAAGGCCAAGCAGCTAGTGTTCTCAGATAAAGGTAAGATATGGCAGACTCCATCCCATATGCCTGATATGATAGGTTTACTTAAGCAACTATTGACAAAAGATGCCATACCTATAAAGAGTGCTTTCTCAGCTGTCTCATAGGAGCATGTTTATAAAGCAGTGAATGTGGCATTCACCAAACATTCACATGTAGTAAATTAAAACACATACACCAGTAAGAGTTGACTGCAATGAATATATAGTAAATGCCACATTCACTGATCCCCATTGACTTTTTATGGAAGAAGGAGAAGTAAAGAATAACACTTGTGCAGCAGTGCAAAGCAGAGTCTGCATATATTATTAGCAAATATGACTTGCTCAACATATACAGTATATATATACTGTATTGCCAAAAGTATTGGGACGCCTGCCTTTACACACACATGAACTTTAATAGCATCCCAGTCTTAGTCCGTAGGGTTCAATACTGAGTTCGCCCACCTTTTGCCACTATAACAGCTTCAACTCTTCCGGGAAGGTGTCCAAGGTTTAGGAGTGTGTCTATGGGGATGTTTGACCATCAGAAGAGCATTTGCGAGGTCAGGTACTGATGTTGGACAAGAAGGCCTGGCTCGCAGTCTCCACTCTAATTCATCCCAAAGTAGACATGTGCACCAGCAAAAAATTTGTTTTGTTTCGTTTCGTTTTGATTCGGATTTTCGTTCGTTTTTCGGATTCGGGTCCGCAATTAAATTTGTTGCGGGATTCGGATGAAATTTGTTAGCAGTAGTTGTGTTTCGGATTCGGGTCCGTGATGGAATTCGTTTCGGGATTCGGATGAATTTCGTTAGCAGCAAAGTGATATTAGAAAAAAAAACGTTTTGGGGTGAGGTGCGTGGGGTTCTCCCCAAAATTTTAAGGGGGAACCCCAGCCCCCAAAAATGGGGGGAAAAAACGTGGGGTCCCCCTAACAGTCCTACCAGACCCTTGATCCGAGCACTGGCCCGGCAGGGAGGAAAGGGGGGGGGTGATCGAGCTGCTTCCCCCCTCCCTGCGCCTTACCTGGCCACGTGCCCTCGGCATTGGGAGGGTGCCCCGTGCCGATGGGGACAAGCCTGACCCAGTGGTTGTGGGGGCTTATTTGCATCGGGATACCCCTTTACATAAGGGTGCCCCCAGATGAGAGAAGGGTTAAATCAAATAGTTATTAAAAAGTCCAGACTTTTAGATAAAATCCTTTAATTGGATAATAAAACAGTCTCAATTTTTGACTATTCCTTTAATTTAAAATAAAAATAAAAATGGCTCCATCGTTGTAATCCACGCTTTTTTTTTTCATCTTCTGCAGACTGTAAAAAAAAACATTTTTTTTTCCTAATGTCACTTTGCTGCTAACGAAATTTCGTCCAATAAACAAAATTTCGACCGGACTACCGCTAACGAATTTCGGGAAATCGGGAATTCGGATCCGTTTGCATTCGTTATAGCTGTAATTCGGAATTCGGATGCATCTGAATCTCCGAAATTTCGTCCGAATTTCGATTCGTTTGTATTCGTTTTAGCTGTAATTCGGATGCCTTAAGATTTCCCTTCACTGGAACTAAGGGGCTAAGCCCAACCCCTGAAAAACATCCCCCCTCCACCAAACTTTACATTTGGCACAATGCAGTCAAGCAGGCAAGTACCGTTCTCCTGGAAACCGCCAAATCCAGAGAACACGTCTCCACTTCTCTAGAGTCCAGTGGCGGCGTGCTTTAAACCACTGCATCTGACGCTTTGCATTGTACCTGGTGATGTAAGGCTTAGATGCAGCTGCTCGGCCATGGAAACCCATTCCATGAAGCTCTTTACACACTGGTGTTGTGCCAATGTGAAGGCCACATAAAGTTTGGAGGTGTGTAGCTATTGACTCTGCAGACAGTTCGGTGCTTCTGTGCACTGTGCACTTCAGCATGCGCTGACTCCGTTCTGTCATTTTACGTGGCCTACCACTTTGTGGCTGAGTTACCGTTGTTCCCAGTTGCTTCCACTTTGTTATAATACCACTAACAGTTGACCCTGGAATATTTAGTAGCAGGGAAATTTCACGGATGGACTTATTGCACAGGTGGCAACCTATCACGCTACCACGCTTGAATTCATTGAGCTCCTGAGAGCGACTCATTCTTTCACAAATGTTTGTAGAAACAGTCTGCATGCCTAGGTGCTTGACTTTATACACCTGTGGCCATGAAGGTGATTGGAACACCTGAATCCAATGATTTGGAGGGGTGTCCCAATACTTTTGGCAATATAGTGTGTGTATGTGTATTTATATATATATATACACTGAGTGGCCAGATTGTTATGACCACCCCATCAGTACTTTGTTGGGCCACGAGATGACTTCGTTGGGCCGCCTCGTGACTCCACGAGATGTTGAAAGGTGATGCGAGGAATCTGACACTGCACTGTTGCCATTCTGTTGTCTTGTACCAGTCTTGCCACTTTCCGTTCTGCCCTAACATTGACTAGTCGCTGACGGCCACAATTTGCACGTTTAGACCCAGATTTTCGGCTGACAGTCCAGTCTTTAAACACTTTAACAACAGTTGCTCTTGAACATTTAACGAATTCTGCTGTTTTGCTGATACTCGCTCCATGGCTTGATCCCCAACAATCATCCCACGTTCAAAGGCTGTATAAATCGCGTTGTTTACCCATATCTTCAGATAAAAATCACTTCTACTGTTGCGGTAAACAACCTGCTTCCCTATTTATAATGGTCTGGCCCTCTAGCAACTTCAGCGCAAAATTATAGCTAATTTTAGCTAATTTGCCTACAAGCATCAGGTGGTCATAATAATCTGGACATGTTAGAAAATGTACAAAACACTGTGGCTTGTTGCAGAGTATTGGAACACATGTGCACTGCAATTAGAGAAGAATTCTGTTCTACTGGAACATCAGGATAATGTTATAAAATGAGCTGTTCACTAAATACGGTGTAATCAGCTAACATTCACCTAAATATAGAATCTAGGACCTAGGGCCCTGCAGAATGTTGTGTCAGTGAATCTGAATCATTCATCATGTAATTTACACATTAATAATTTACATGCCTTTCTTATAAATGCTGCACATATTTACACCTGCATTATTGGAAATCCGAGCTAATTACTAGCTTAAGGGAATGGTATTTTTAATATCTGTGGGTTGGTTATGGGTTCTCTTTTGTACAATTACTCACAGACAGTAACTATTGCCTGGGGATATTTATGTTGGTACCCTCACTATCCCCAGTAAAATGCTTAGTAGCCACTAGTAGCCACTTTTGAGCACCTCTCTGACTCTTCTGTCTGGTCCTGTGGGTAAGTCTTGATCAGGCTTATGCTTAAAGGAGAACTATGAGATGAGTGATTTCCACTCACCTCATAGTTCTAGCCGACCTGTGACAATGAGACTGTCACAGGTCGGCTCAGTAGATCGGGAGGTGAGCGAACACATACCGGGTTCGCTCGCCTCTCGATCCTGTCACGGCTCTCTGCCGTGACAGAGGGAGGGGCTGGATTCCGCCAGTCAGCGCTGGCAGATCGGAGCGGGGAGAGGGCGGGTACAGCTGGCTCTGCCTCTAGATAGGCTGGGCGGATCTCGACGTCGATGTCGGGATCCGCTGCGGCGTCTCAGTACAGCTCGCGGTATACTGAGCTTAGGACGCTAGTTTGTGTCCTCCCGTTACCCTAAGGAATACTATGGGGAAAAACACTGACCCCATAGTTCTCCTTTAACTGAGAAGTAATCTGAGAAGTAATCTGCATGGAGGCCACAAACCTAGCTGCACTGCCTGTTAGGTGTACCTGGTTCGCAAGACTGGACGAACAGAATAAAAAAATTACAAAGGTAGAGGGGCAAACAGAGGTCCAGTTATTGTAATTTTTATTTTCAATATTATAACTTATTATTATTGTCTGAGTATGTGTCACGATTCACAGTTTTTTTGCCTGCGTATTGTCACTATGGCCTGTTTTTAGGCTGCATATTGTTATAGTTGCCTGTTTTATTGTCCCTCAGTCCCACTGTCAAGGAATCTCAGGATCACTTATTTCTAAAAGTCCCCAAGTATGTTAATCAGTTTATTGTAGTACAATGTCAACACTGTTAGATCTAAGGGTTCTGTGTGTTTTTAGCACATATTCTTTTAGTGTGTATTAAGGTATTTTCAGAATTGTAAGGGTTAATTTTGTGACAAAGATTAAGTTAGGATTAGGGGCCGGTTCACAACATAACGTTGCGCTACAAGCATGGTAATCGTGTGTTTAGTGCATTCTATTACAAAGCACTATTTGTTAGGTGCGCTAGTGTGTTGCATTGCCATTCATTTAAATGGCACCTCAACACACCTCCTGGCAATGCATTGCACTGTGCGAAAGCATGCTCTAAACTAGGGATGCACCGATACTTTTCGAGTACCAGTGCCGATACTTGGCATTTTCACGAGAACTACCAGGGTTGCAGTGGTTGCAGCTGTGACCTGGCGCTGGTGCTCCACCACTGTCCTGAAATCATTAGTCTGTATTGTTTTAGAAAAACTGTCACATGACAATAAACAAAAATGTATCAGTACTCGTACTTGTAAGTACTCGGCAAGTACCAGTACTCGTACTCGCAAAACTGGTATCTGTGCATCCCTTTATTTATATTTATAAAAACAAAATCACACATTAAAACAGAGATGTACAAATCCCAGGAGCTCCGTGTGCTCCTTACAAATGACAGCTGCCTCCTAATTTTTTTATTTTTCTCTAGTCTAGTCTTGGAGCTCGAAAAGTATCGGTACATTTACTTGTATTTGTATCGAGTACTGTACTTGGTATCGGTGCATCCCTACTCTAAACCCATGGGCACCATGCTTTCAGCGTGTTATAGTGTGAACCAGCCCTAAGGGTTGGGGGTTAAGGTTCCAGAGTAAAGAATACAATTGTAAGAGGTGTGCACAAAATAGTGGTCTGCAGCAGGACATGTAGCCAACAGTGTTAATTAGAGACATACAGTACCTAAAATATTGGTGGATGAATAATAGTAGTGACAATATTATTCCCAGTGGAATACACAGGTAACCCAATGGGGATAGCATTCAAATCAGTGACATTTACATAGAGCACAGTGGTACAAATAATCTAGTGGTGTATACAGCATGGGTATCAATAGGCCCAGCCACCAGGGGAAGGGAAAAAGGGAAAATATTTTTATTGTGGAGTAGGGAGATTTGTGAGAGGGGACATTTTTGCTTAGGGTTTTATTGGAGTGGATACTAGAAATGTAGTGATTGCCAATGCTGTAGTCACTCTGGCTGAATTATAGTTGGCATTTATCTGGTTAATTCCTGGTGTTCTAGCATTGATTGTACTTGCCTGAGTGGAGTGTGTCTCTGCTGCAGTGTAAGACAACCAATGGGGGACAGTATAAGGGTGTGTACAGTCCATCAGCCAATCGCAGGGGCCCTCATAGCCAGTGCTGCATGCTGGTACAGGGCATATATACTTAGAGGAATTGCCATTTGCTCAGTCTAGCCTGGGATAGCCTAGAGTCCAGACAGGGCTGGGTGCTGTCCAACCTGCCCCTGGGCTAGGCTAGGGGTGTGAAATGCGTGTTGAAAATGTTTTGTTAGGCCTCAAGCTCGGAGGAGGCATTGGCTACTGATTGAGGAGGAAAACCAGGGAAGATGATGGCTTCTGGAGGAGCCTGAAATGGACTGGACCTCAGGAGCAAGTCTGATGTCTCTCCTACTGAAGATCTGTGCCAATCCCTATTCCACCTAGGGTTGCCACCTGTCCAGGATTCACCCGGCCAGTCCAGGTTTTGAATGCTGTGTCTGGGTTTCATGGTAGCAGAAACATGGACACAAGATGTCAGGCAGACAGGAGCAACCAAAAATAAAATTAGGCTACTGGCCCCCCACTGAAAATAGTCTCAACTATGATATTTACACATGAATGAGTGGGCCTATTTACATATGAATAAGCCACGACTCATTCTCCCCAAAAAATGTGTTCAGATTTCGCTTGAGTAAAAGGTGCCAACCCTAATCCCACCCTGCTCCTAATGAATCTACACTGAATTTTTTAAAGGGACCAGTGAGTCTGGAGTCTGTCTATATTTCTAATGGATGTCCTAAGCTCTATACCCTGTCTCTCAGTGTGGATATGTTAATAAAATTCTTCAGCATCATACTTTTGGCCTAGATCTCAGCTTTGTTGGGACACTAGAAGTGAGTGGTTAATGCTAATGGGGCAGCTGTAGTGGCGGAACTACCGCCGGTGTGGGCCTTCCCTGCTTTCTTTCCTCCCCACTGGGCGCTGCTCTGTGTCCCAGCGGGGAGGAGAGAAAGTGACAGCCGGCCGAGTGATGCGGGAGGAGAGCGCTGTGTTTGTGGGGGTTTTTGGGGGGTGAGGGGTGTTGGGGGGAAAAAAAAAATCTTGCACCAGGGCACTTTGTTCCTTAGGTCCACCACTGGGCAGCTGGTTACCAAAATCCCCTAGACAGGCTATAGATGACCCTGGTATTCCAGCGGCTCCAATGGGGGGTAAGCACTACACTAGTAAAAGGGGATTGGTGAGAGAGATTTTTACTGAGGAGTTTTGATAAATTACCCTTAATGTATTTTGTGTTTGATGTGCTGTATGTTACACACATATGGTTGCTGCACTCTGTACTTTACATACTCTTAATCGCTGCACTCTGTACTCTGGGCTGTATGTTACATACTTCTGGCCCCTACACTCTGTACCACACACTACATCCATCTGACTCCTGAGTTCTGTGTGTTACATGGACAATACCTTTGCACTCTCTGTGTTAGATAGCACTGATCCCTGCACGCTATATGAAGTATTGTACATTACATACTTCTCATCAAAGTATTCACTGTCTTAACTGCTGCTGATTGTTTTGTAGTCCCTGAATATTTTAGTAATGGTTTTCGCTAGAGTAGGCTCAGGCAACATGTTCACTTTATATTCTGTGTAATTTTAATGTGTTAAATTTTTAAAAAAAATACTGAGCTGAGGTTTGTGATTCTGCTAAATTGTTGCTTGTGGCACAATAATTAAAGCAGATTTTGTTGGTGTAAAGTACTGTGGCATATGTGTTCCATACAGCGTATAGACCAAGGTTATATGTAACCAAGCCTTTCAGCCTCTCCCACTGTTATCACAATTTAATCATATCCACCAATGAGAACGGTGCTCACCTCTTGAGGTCAGGGTGTGATGCAGAGTACAGAGGTCAGGGTGTGACCCACAGTACAGAGGTCAGGGTGTGACACACAGTACAGAGTTCAGTACACAGTGCAGAGGTCTGCAGTTAGTATGTAACGCAGTGCAGAGGTCTCAAAGAAAGTACAGGGACTTACAGTTGCTTTGACTTCTTCTTCTCCTGGTGATGGTGGGGGAGCAGCTAGGTTTCCTACACGTCCAGCCGGCTCCAGGTGCTCTCTCTCCCACGCAGCAGAAGCCAGCCAACTGCAGTTCGGCAGTCTTCCTCTCCCACCAGTGGCAGCTGAGGTGGGTGGAGGAAACTCCTGTGGCCGCCAAGGAGCCCGATCCAAGTGGGCAAAGACGATGGCAGTTGAGCTTCTTGTTCTCTTCTCATCGCGGCCCAGCAGTCTTAAAGTCAGAGCCGTCTTAAAGAGGCCCCCCTCCCTGTCCACATCCTTCGGACGTTTTTAATCTGAGTTGCCTCACTCAGTATGCCCGTCGATTGCGGCCATATTGAGTGGGGCACTTAGATTAATAACGTGCTCTTTAAGACTGCTCTGATCACACCTCTCTGCGCTCCCTCTCTCTCCTCCCGGCCGCTGCAGCTTCAGCTCCACGAAGCGGGCACTCAGAGAGGCGGCTCTGATCACCCCTCTCTGCGCTCCTCTCTCTCCTCTCAGCCGCTGCAGCTTCAGCTCCACGAAGCGGCCACTCAGAGGCGGCTCTGATCACACCTGTCAGCACTCCCTCTCACTCCTCCTCGCTTCAGAGCGGCCGGGAGGAGAGAGAGGGAGCGTTGACAGGTGTGATCAGAGCCGCCTCTCTGAGTGCCTGCATTTTAAAGCTGCAGCCGCCAGTAGGAGAGAGTGTGATCGCCGCCGCAGCCATCTTAAAGAAGCCCCCCTCCCAGTCCGCATCTTTCAGCCCCCCCACCGGTGCTCTCAAGCAGCCGCTTGTCTTGCTTGTAAGGTAGCGCCGGCTCTGAGGGTACCCCAAGGCTTTAACAATCCTAGTAATGTCTCGACTATGAATTAGAAGACCTTGATACGGTAAACTCCCTGATGACCGGTATTCACCCAACTGTTTTAAAAAAAATCCATCGCTCTGCACTCACTGTTATGAAGCATGCCGATCCTCTGCGACCTTGTTGGAGAGGGAGAGTGGGCTTTGCAGCATGGGGGGGTGAATAGGGTAGGGGAGCAGGGCCGAAAAGTGTGATTTCTGCTGGCACTGTACAGATACAGCATTGTATTACCCTGTAAGAAATCTTCTGTTTACTCTGTTTCCTCGGGTCAGCTGGGATCTACAATACAGTGCAGTATTAGAGCGCCGGTATTTCAGCACCCGTATTACAGCACCCGTATTACAGCACCTGTATTACAGCACCTGTATTACAGCACCTGTATTACAGCACCTGTATTACAGCACCTGTATTACAGCACCTGTATTACAGCACCCCGTATTACAGCACCCCGTATTACAGCACTATTACAGCACCTGTATTACAGCAGCCGTATTACAGCATTATTACAGCACCTGAATGACAGCACCTGTATTACAGTACTGAACTGTACTGAAAATTTTGTGTTCTCACCCAACTCCAAATACAGTATGGCAAACCCAGTCCCAAGTAAGTGTAAATGGATAGTGCTTAGCGTTAAGCAGGAGATGGAAATATGCAAGAGGCTTTATAAAGATGAGTTGTGCAGTGCTAACAAAGGAATTTTATATTGGTTTGTTAACCGTCTATAACATTAAGTTACGTGTGTCTATTTGTCTTAATTTGCTTTTAAGTACTGTATTTCAATATTAATATGAAGTCAATACAGAGTTTGTTATGGTATGGTATAGTATGGGGTATGGCATTAGTTAGACCTATTTTTAATAGTAACTCTCAAGCAACCAGAAACTACAGTTATCCATAAACCACCAATCCCCATGAATGCCAGATAACAGGGGAGTTTACTGTATAAAGTTTTTACAATTTTCCGGCTGTGTAATTTTCCATTATGGAATGGAGGCTCTACAATAGAATGCAAAGCATCTGAGTGTTAAAATGTTCAAAAGTGATGTTATGATACAAGTACACGGGGGAGTAAATAAGTGCAATATTTTTCTAAATAAAAAATGGCAAAAGGACAAAGGACAAAAACTTCACTCCGCACTAACACCTTACCATAGTGTGTGTTTGCCTTGGCTTGACTTTTTTTTGACCATTGGCAGACTTTGCTAACGCTAATTACTAAACAAAGTCCAGCAAATTGTGTTTTTGATAGAAACCTTTAGAGTACAGAAGTCTGGGAACAGCAGACAATAGCAGTTCCAGAAAAAAAAAATTTAGTTGGTACATAGAGAAATAAACAAGTAAAATTGTTTAATGTTGAAGACTGAGATGTGTCTGTTACTGTATACATACCTCCCAACTTTTTGAGATGAGAAAGAGGGACACCTTCCGACACAATGTATTTAGACAACTCCCCCTGTTATGCAAATCAAGAATTTATATGCCAAAAATGATTGGTTAAGCCCAGAATTGTTTGTTTTCATTATTACTTTATATTGGCTTTTCAAAATAAAAACAAGATATTTAAGGGACAGGATGACGGTTTAAATGCATAATAACACTTTTGGAGCTAAAATAGAACCTTTTCATAGATATCTCTACATCAGACCAAAAAGAGGGACAGAGAGATTTGGTTCCAAATGAGGGACAGTCCCTCCAAATAAGAGACAATTGGGAGGTATGCTGTTAAGTTATCCAAAGCCATAAGGTCGCTGGCACAATTTCAAGAAGAAACCGAACTAAACTGTATTAGCTAATTCTAGGTTGAAAATAAGAGTTTTTGTTGCATACTTTTGCAAATGCATGTTGATGCCACATTGAGGCACCGCTGAAAAGTGTGGTCTCTAACTCAAAACTATCTGATTTCCCAACTATCCGACATATACAGTATAGCATTGTAGAGGGAGCCATGGCTTCGTTTAGCGGGGGTCGTGACGGCGCCCCCCCTCAGCCATGCGCCCGGGGCAAGTGCCCCCCCTGCCCCCCCGGTTGTTACGCCACTGCATTGCACAAACTAAGAACAGGCTCACCTACAGTCAGCTCCGTCTTCCATAAAGGTACAGAAACACACTAAAAGCCCGGACCGTGCCTTTACAAGGCAGGTGAAGACTACAGGGGTCATATTTTTTTAATCTGACATTCAACAAACATTCACTGCAGGAGAACCCTCCTAGGTGCATGTGTTTTAACCACTTGCTGTCTGGGGCATTTTCTTACTATTTGCGCACACATGATAAAATACACATTTTTGGCTAGAAAACTGCTTCAGACCTCCAAAAAATGATACATGTTCTTGAAGCAGAGGCTCTGTAGAATAAAAAACTGCTAGTTGCAATTTTTTATGTCGCACGGTTTCAGCGCAAATGTTTATCATGCCGCATGGTACAAACGATCCGGCAGCTGTGCAGACGCCGGATCGCTTGTAGCGCTGGAGGATCGGAGCGGGGAGGAGGGAATCCAGCCCCTCCCCTGTCACGGCAGGGGAGCTATGACAGGCTCGAGAAGTGAGCGAACGCCAGTATACTGTATCTACTGCGCCGACCTGTGACAGTCTCATTGTCACAGGTCGGCTAGAACTATGAGGTGAGTGAAAAGCACTCACCTCATAGTTCTCCTTTAAGGAGGTGTGAGGAGCCTAGCAGCAGCACAGGAACTGTCTCACATCCTGTGTTGGGTGAAAAGATGTGTACCGGCTTTGTCTACTGTTTATATTCCAGGAGTAGATAATTGGCAGGCGGATTATCGAATTTGTAAAGGCTTAGATCATAAGAACGTTTTTCTTCAGATTTGTCAGAAATGGGGAACTCCAGATGTGCATCTTCTGGCCTCTTGACTGAATCAGAAAGTGCATAATTTTGTGTCGGGATGTGTCGGATGCCTTGGCATTAGCAATTTTTTCCCAGCATCTGTTAGCCTTGAATTCCTTGGTTCGTACCCTCTTTCAAGGCATTTTACATGTTTCTTCTCCAGTCAAGTTTCCTTTGCCTTCATGGGACTTATATTTAGTTCTCTTGGTCTTACAGCATTTTCCTTTAGAGAGTATTTGTGAAGTAATTTTATTATCTGTGTTACAGAAGGTGTCCTTTTTCATTGCCATTACGTTTGCTCAGAGAGTTTTGGAATTAGCTGCCTTAGGTTGTAAACCTCCTTTTTTGATTGTACATAAAGATAAGGTTGTTCTTCGTCCTAGATATTTATTTCTTCTCAAGGTAGTATCTGATTTCTATTTAAATGAGGATATTGTTCTACCCTCACTTTGCCCTCGTTCGACGCATCCTAAAGAAATATTGCTTCACTAACTGGATGAAGTTGGGCGGTGCAAGTTTATTTGTCTACTACTGAATCTTTCCATAAATTAGATTCTGTTTTTGTGATTACTGACGGCCCATGGAAATGATTAGCGACTTCTACGAATAACATATTTTGTTGGGTCACACAAGTTATTGTTCAGGCCTATGCTCTTATACGACAATCTCCACCTTTACTGGTTACAACTCATTCTGCCCATGTGGTAAGCATATCATAAGCCTTTTTAACATCAAGCTAGTGAGCAGGAGGTCTTGGGAGGAGCGTATGGGACGGTTAGGGTGATAGTTTGAGACAATGTTGGAGATGTAACTTAGGGCAGAGTTGTAAGCTCTGAGGAAGGGGGTATATTCCCAGAAACGCGTCATATAGTAAGGCAGCTTTGTGTGGGGTCTGCCTTGTACCATTCATTCAGTGATTACAAGTGATTACCATGTCTGTTTGTTTTGCATGTTTTGTGAGAAATACTTCCCAGTGGCCTTGTGATGACAGCAGCCTGCAAACGATTGTTGGTGATGGCAGAGTTGTGAAGTGGTTTGTATTTAGAATGTTATCCTTTGGGCGATTGGAAGCCAGTGCAGGGATCGGCAGAGGGGGGTTGCGGATACTGAGCGGTTGGTTAGGTGGGTAAGTCTGGCAGCAGCATTAATGATAGACTGAAGGGGGGATAATCTATGTAGAGGTAGGCCAATGAGGAGGGAGTTACAATAGTCGAGACGAGAGATAAAAAGTGAGTGGATGAACAGCTTTGTGGTTTCATTGGTGAGGAAGGGGCGCATTTTGGAGATGTGACGAAGGGGAAGACGGCAGGATCTGAATTGGATGTGGGGAAGAAAGGTGAGGTCCTAGTTAAGGATGACACCTAGCACCTTGGCACGGTGCTCCGGTGTGTACTTCAATGAAGGAAAGAGGAAACAGCAAACTCCCTTCTTTGGGTCTTTTTGTGCCTTAGTTCTACTGCATTGTGACTAATTGAACTGCCTTCGATGGGGTGTGGCCACCAGCAGGAGCTGCGCCCCAGAGTTGAGCTTCTTTTATGTGCCTAGCATCTTACTCCTGCAAGTGGCAGTATAACTCATCAGTACAGAGAGCAAGATCTTTGCTGTGTCCTTCAATGAATGCAGAGAAAAGGATTTTATAGTGAATACTATTATTACCATTACATTTTATTACTATTATATACCTATTATTCATTGTGACCTATTACAGCAAAAAGTCTGTTCATGCTGTCCTAAATAAACGCATATTAATTTATCCAAGGCAATTTTGCTGTTGTATCTAAGGGCTAAACTGTCTAGTCACATATTACTCCCACACATAATCTGGAGTCAATAGATTATACAATCAAGAAGAGAAGAGGGAGGGAAATTGGTGTGTATCTGCCTAGCTCTTACCCTGCTCTGCCGGACACACCTTTACATATGGTTATTCATTTGTTTGTTTTTTACTCCCATGAATTTTTGGACATGTTCCTACAGCATTAGTCACCCCATTACATATTGTATTACTTCCAAGTTCAGAAGTGTAAACACCACTTTTTCTTCTATATCGCATGGCTCCCAACTGTCCCCATTTTAGAATCAAATCCCTCTGCCCCTCTTTCCTGCTCAGTTGTCCCACTTTTCAGTCTAATGTACAGATGTCTATGAAAAGACAACCAAAAGTGATATTGTGCACTACAACCTTTATTTTATCTTCTAAGTATCTTGTTTGCTCTTTTAAAAAGCCAGTATAAAAAGAAAAATAATTGTGAAAAAAACTATTCTAGGCATACCAATCACTTTTGGCATATACATTCTGACAGGGTTATTCACTAATGGGTGAAGAGTTTGGAGAAGACAGAGGAAGTGAACAATAGGAGAACTCAACAATCTAGGACAACTTGGCTGAACTGGAAAGTGAGCTGAATTTGAGAATGTTTCCAAGAGCAACCAGTAAGGATTCACTTTCACTTTATGGCAAATTAAACAAAAATTCTGACTTTTTTTTCCAAGCTTTTAAAATAAAGTACCTCAGATCTGTATGTATATTTATTTTCTGTGATTCAATGTAGAACAGGACAATGGCAGGGCCAGCAGTGCTAGTCAGTCAGGCTTTATTTGGAGGCGAATTTTGATATTAAGGGGGTTATAAGTGAGTGAATAACCGAGCCAAAGTGAAGTGAGCGGCACGCTCACTTCAGCCGTATTCACTTCAGCCTTGTACGGCTGATTTCAGCTGTAGATCGGCTAAAATCAGCCGTACATCGGCTGAGCCGAAGTGCAGAAGGAGTTCCAACATCTGGATCGGCTGAGCCGGAGCTCCGGCAGCTCACTTGCTCATTCTCATAGGGGCTGAACAGCAGTAAGTGAATAGCCCAATGCTGCAGAGCCTGTTATGGAATATGCTAAGCCTCTGAATTCCTTGTGAGCCTTTCCTCCCCTATTCTGGCACAATAACATTCTGAACCTGCTTCACAATGACATATATGACAGAGTAATGTTTCCTAGCAGTGTTGTGTTCTGTCATATCAATTCTCATATATTGAATTAAAAAGGATTTTTTTTTACCCCAAAGCCATGGACATACCTTTATGTTTTTTTAATCATATTTACAATTTTTTCATTCAACTAATATTTCTCATTTCTTTTCTTACTATGACACAGCAATCAAGCACACATGATAGATAATAGTGTAGATACAACCAAAATATTTTCATTTTGGACAGTGTAGGGAATGATTAAGGCTCTGTTCACATCTATGCAATGAGTGTGTGAAGTAACGTGATCCTGTTTACATTTCTAGGGATGTCCCGATACTAGTAGTTTCCTACTATTATCGGTATCAGGGCTGATACAGGGCATTTTCGCTAGGACTTTTACTCATGAAAATGCCCCGATTCTAAAGTCTGATTGCTGTTTAATGATTGATTGATGGCATCTGCATTGCTGGTTGCCATTCTCCATTGCTGTATCAGTGATGATACAGCAATAGAGAATGGCAACTGGCTATAGAGGACCATGATTGCTGGTTGCCATTCTCCATTGCTAATTAATCATCGATTGCTGAGATTTGTAGTCCTCTATCGCTGGTTACCATTCTCCATTGCTATATAATCATGGATTGATGGGATGTGTATTCCTCTTTTACTGGTTGTCATTCTCCTTTTCTGAATAATCATGGATTGAGCTACAGTTCTTCATAATTATACTAAATCTGCCCTAAAATCATTAGTCTGTATTGTTTTAGAAAAAAATGTCACATGTCCCTTTAAGGAAAAGTATCGGTAATTGGTATCGGCAAGTCCCTGAGGGAAAGTACTTGGACTTGGTCTTAAAAAATGGTATCGGAACAGCCCTACTTATTTCTTAATGGCACCCCAACACACCTAGCCATCAGATGTGTGTTGTAACGCACACATCACATGGTAACCTATTACCACGCAATGTGGTTCAATGTGATTTTTAAAAAAGGTGGACACACTTCTTTCAGTGTGATGTAGCTGCAGTAGGCAGCCCATTCTAATGAGCCTTAAAGCCAGGCAACTAGCATTGCCGGTAGGATATCAGCCATAGCAGCCCCATGTTTGTCTCCTATTTACTTTGCGCATGTTGAAAATGATTTTCACAGTATACAAGGTAAATAAAGAAAAAAAAACATTTTATTAAAATTGACTGCACTTTTAATAGACCTCAGGGTTGCAATTCCCCAAACAATCTTCCAGGACTGCATTACCATTTTGATTAATGATTGTGCATTCTATTGCTATGTGACAGCACCACCTACAGGCGATACAGGAACATGGCAACATAAAGCTTTTGTTCACCATAACAACATCAACATAAATGGTTTCTTAGCAACAACTGACACTGTGGAATAAGACGTCAGTGATTCATGTGTGCCTTCCAAGACTACAAATATCTTCAATGGAGGGAATGAGTTCAGGTGAGAAAGCAACCTCCATAAACCTATCATGGCATATACAGAACCTTTGTTTCTGCTGCTTCACACTAATTGAACTAATTTGGCCTCTATTTCATCTCACTCTTTCTTATATTATTTAGTATCATCTTATTTTATGACTTCTGCTCAAAAATCTTTATTACAATGTTGATGTGAAACTTCTGACGAAAGTATTGGCCACCAGAATTAATAATTTCTTAGGTAAATTATTTCATAGCGAACAAGTGGGTTTTGTGCCCCTAAGGCTGCGTTCACACCTGACCGTTTTGTAGGGCGTTCTACGCTCGACGAACGCTCTACAAAACGGTCAAAAATATAAATTGCATTGTAGTCAATGCCCTCGTTCCCACCTCGCCGTATTTCTGCCCGTCCCTAACGCCCTACAAAACGGCCCACGCCTGAAAAGGTCCCGGGACTACTTTGGGCCGTTTTGTAGGGCGTTTCCCATTTGGATACTGCTAAGTAGCCTTTGGAATCGCGCAACGGTCGCGCAACTTTTTTAACCGCGAATCGCGGTAAAAAAATTGCGTGAGGGTCGCGCGACAGACGCGCATATTACAATACGCCTAGGTGTGAATGGGGCCTAAGACAAGCTGGGGAAAACATACATAAGATTTTCTCACTGTGTCATCTGGCTCTTCAACGGAAAATAGAGATGTTCCTACTCTCCCTAGATATGAATAAGGACTTTGATTCCATCTCTTGGCCATACCTTATGTCAACATTAGAGAAATGGGGATATGGTTCCGGTTTTATGGCTTGGATATGTGAAATTTACTCCTGTCCTACAGCTATCTTGAAATATCAAGGTTTCTGTTCTGCCCTCTTCCAGATAAAGCGTGGTACTGCTATTTTCTATGACACTCGCACACTACCTGCTGTCATGACATCAACATCAGAGCAGACCTGCCGGGGAATTTTCCATCAGGCTCTGCCCACTCAATGTAATGGCCCACTCAATGTAATGGCCAAATATGGCCATTTTTGGATAATGATATCAGCCAGCATCCACAACCCCTTTGTTTACAATTAGCTGCTGTCTGGGGAATATCCTGTCCGGCAGCAAAATGGGGCTGGGGATGCATAACTGGTTGCTAGGACTTTGGCGGCTCGTAGTCCTAGCAACCCATGAAGGGGAAGCTGTCAGATTCATGCCAGCTTCCAGCACTTACATGCACCACTTCTAAGCACTGGTGTCTCATATGTACACCAGATCAGAGTTTGTTTTAATTACCGCCAGTTTTCCAATCTGTAAACTATCGGTCATTCTTTTTTAATCTGTTGCAGCCATAGTGACATGTGCTTAAAGTGGCAGTATTAAGAACTACCTGAATCTGTTGCAGGTGTGAGTAAAGCTACCAAGAATGGTGACAAGGCTTTTTATGAATTTGGCGCAGAACTATTAAAGGTCCATACCACTAGAAACATGGTGCTAAGCCTTAATTGAATCCCCCCCCATAGTGTTTTCTACTGACTGTGAAGGATACATTTCTGATCCAGTTTTTCTCTGTCTATTCCTCAAATTGTTTTTAAAACAAACACTTGTACAAGGAGCACAATGCAAGAGAACCCTTGATTGTGTCCAAATATGT
The DNA here is from genome assembly GCF_000935625.1 of Nanorana parkeri. Classification (NCBI taxonomy): domain Eukaryota; kingdom Metazoa; phylum Chordata; class Amphibia; order Anura; family Dicroglossidae; genus Nanorana; species Nanorana parkeri. The sequence continues at coordinate 1,522,385 of NW_017306351.1, read as the reverse complement.
AGGGTGCTGACACACTTTTGACCACTTTATTTTTTTGATGGGAGCCATATAAGTTAGAAATTGGGGAAATAGAAGATAATTAAATAACATCTAGAAAAGGACTAAGCAATGACTGAGGAATAGAAAGACAGATTATGTAAATGGTTACAATAGGAGGCTAGAGAGATTTTAAAAAGGAGTAAAGAAAAAACGTAAGGATTTGGAAAGAGAAAACTGGATCAGAAACGTATTCTTCCAACACTATGGGGGGAATTTAATAAAGGCTTAGCACCACGTTTCTTGTGGCATAGACCTTTAAAAGGTTCTGGGCCAAATTCAAAAAAGCCCCATCTCATGTTTAGTTTACTTATTTGTATTGAGATTGTAGTCTAGCATGGGAGCGAGCTTGGAGTGGTGGCTACTTTACAACACACACAGGGACCATGGGGAACAAAAGTAGCCCCCCTCCAGAAGGAAGGACAGTGTCAGCACTAATTCAGTGATGATTTGAGGATCTACAGCCGAGTTATACCTAAATAAGCTACATTTTGTTAATAATTAACATACTTGAATGCATTTTTAAGGTTTAAACTCCTCAGTTTAGTGTCACTTTAAATCTTGGGAGAACTCTGTGTCTAATCAGAAACAGGGTCTTCCAAGATGGCAGACAATTCAATCCTCTGGTAAGTTTTCCTAGCCTCAGAGGTAAGCAATCATCAGGTGATCACTGTGTTTACCTGATATACTCATAATGAATTCCAGGGATTGTTTCCAAGCACCACACTAATGATGTCCAACAAGCCTCTGGGAATTTAAAAAAACTTACCCTTGTAGTGGTGCTACTCTGGCACTGCAAGAGTTAAGTGTCGTCTTGTTTAAAGCTATACCCACCTGATCCTCAGTCTCACAGCGGTCATCACTCACCTCTCTCCCCCTCCACTCTTGTTGTGAAATGTCCCTCAGTATCCTCATGTCTAATGCAAGTCAGTAGACCTGAATAAGATGTGATGACGTCTTTGGTCCTTAGACCAGTGAAGCCTGGGGAAGAATAGGCCGTGGGGACCGGCCTACCAGCCCACCAGCCCAGCAGGACAGAGGGTAAGTATATTTGCTTTATTTGAGCCCATAGACAAAACAAGTACTTACCTCTTGCAGTGTGGGGGTAGCCCCAATGCAAGGGTTTGTTTTTTAAATTCCCAGAGTTCTTCTTTAAGCAGCTGTATGTAGCCTGTATTCAATGGCTTCAAATTATTGTGTTGTTTTATGCTGTAGACTAGCAGTTCTGGACACACAGTTTGCCCAGGAATGATTTGCATGGCTCCTCTGCTCTCTTTGGCAAGTATTATTACCTTTGCAATGTACTGGCTGAAAAATGCCTGTGTATGGACAGCATACATTCAGCAGACAAGATAAATCTTCTGGCTGCACCAGTACAATATTCTGAGCAGAAATCAATGGCAGTAACAGCAGCAATTGTAATGTACATGTAAAGATTTCTGAGGCGTAATATCCATAAAAATTAAAAGAATCCATAAATGAGAAAATTGTACTTCAAACCTGCAATTTCCTAATGCAATTGAGAAAATGAATACCTTTTTCTTCTAAATCCTCCAGTTACAAAGGCCAGTACACAGCTGTTTTAGTGAATGGTGCTTGTGATTTCTTTTTCTGAATAGCATATTCTAAGATGTGCGTGTACTTTCTAATGATGGGTGGATGTCTCATATAGAGTGGCAATTGATAGCTGAATCTTCTGGTATCTCTTCACATTACTGCTCCGTGTTACTAATGTTTAGATGCATACATAAATGCTTGTATTCACATTAAGGAATGGGCTAAGGGCAAAATATGCAGCACTGCAGTTACCTAATGCTCTGATTAACTGAATGTTTTTTAAAGTGCATGTGAACCCTAACAAAGTACTTCTCTTATTTGCTCCCTTTTGGTCTGATAAATATACAATTGAAAGTGTTTTGCTATGTCTGTTCAATAAGTGAAAAAAAACATAATTGTTGATTCTGACAGAAATCTTGTAAACTGATAACTTTCTGTGGTCTCTGTCTGTGCTGACTCTTATTAGTTATAAGGATTACAGTACTACAACTCCCCCTAAGTTATGGAGAAGAGGGGGAGGAAGTGGTTTACTGGCAGGATCCACAGGTGAAAATAAAGAATAATAATCATAACAAATTGTCAGGGTTCCACCCTGACTTTACTGGTTTGCAGCATTCTGGCTTGGCTGCCATTTTACTCACCTGTTTCCTTCTTTGCCTGAGCAGACTCTGGAACGTTGCTCACTACTCCCACGCTCCCTGTTATGGCCAGACAGGAGAGCATCATCTGAGTGAGTCAGATGGGCGTTTCCTGTCTCTGAGTGATGATGCCACCCCACTCACCATATATATATACCACTCAGTCCAGTCTGACCTTGCCCTTGTGTGGTCTTCTTGCTAGTGCATGCCTGCTGCTCTGAGTATCCCACTCTGGCTCCTGACCTTGGCTTGTTCCTGTTTAAGATTCTGCTTGCTCCTGTGGACACTGTTCTTAATAAATATTTTAACTAGCACCTTTTGCTTGTTTGGTTTTCATTGTGCTCTGACACAAATGAAAAGAATGCATATCTTTTAAGTACTGGTAAACTGCAATATATGATATATTTGTTTTTATTTTCGATATGCTTAAAGCAGAACTCTGGGCAAAATTGTTCTTAACCGTTGCATTCCCCACCAAATGCTAGTTTCGCCGTGGCAAGGATTAAGGCTACGGGACTTGAGTAATTATGTCATAAGTTAGACGGACTGTTGTGCATGTGTGATCCATGTTCTTTTTCCTGCCTTTTAGCCTGTTGGAAGCACCATCACACTGCAAAGGCATTTTAAATCATCCTGTCCCTGGCCATGTTTCACTGCCAGCCTATCGTCACCTCTGGCTACCCGCAAACCTCATCAGCTCCAGCTGCTTGGGTTTGTGAGTACGCAAGGCCTTTCCTAATTGTTTACCACTAAGCGGTGCAAAATATATTTGCGCTGCGCCAACTGTTGGCGTTATATAAATCCTGTATAATAATAATAATATTTTCTAAGACGCACAGAGGACAGTCCTGCCCCAAATGGGTGAGCTCAGCCAATCTGCCCTACTGCTTCAGTGATTTCTTCGTATTCCCCAAAGAAACCAACACTTGTAACCCATACCTTGGAACTCTTATTATTATAGGGCCATCCTCATCGGAGTCTTATACAGCTATGTCGTATGAGGCCAAGACCTCCTCTGTGTCCACAAGGGCCCTTATATCCAATGCAGACTTTTTATTTGTGCACAATAAACAGAGCAAACTGCTCTCAGAGGCTCTAAACCCACTTCATCCCCTTCAGAATCCTCACACTCTACTCCTCAAGTGAATATTCAAATGGCTGCAAAGACCTTCCCACTATACACAGTATTTAAAACATTCCTATAGGGTCCCCCTGATAAAGTGATAGAGCCTTTACAGGGGATTTTAATGCTTACTGGTCTCTGCCCACTGTAGCCCACTGTAACCAATCCAGTGACACACCTTGACAAGTATGCAACCAAACAAGTTGGACATGCTTTCACCTTTTGGAATTTTATTGCAGATAGTTAGACTACCTACTTGCATCTCAGTTTAAATAAACTGCTGTTGGCAGTGACTTCTTTTGTTTATTTGTGAAACGATGTTGTGTATGGCTAAAATCCCTTCAAGTGCACTCCTCCATCACAAGGGCAAAACATGTGTCCTGCAGAATTTTGAAGAAATGTCTGGAGCCCTGTGCTTCAGCTGAGATGACCTCTTACAAGCATCTAAGGTTGTGTTTTGCATGGGGTGATGTCGGTCATTTACATTAGGCACTTTGGCCACAAGCCTGGGACACCGAGGATGCACCCAAAAAACATCAAATTGACTTGCCCTTTAAGAGAAGTCATCTCTTCAGACCTGCCCTTGACACTCTCATTAACAATGCCACTGTTGTTTGAACTGTGCTCCTTCACCCAATAGGTGGAGGAACCACAATCTTTGTGGTAAAATTAGGTACCTCGGCTTATATTCGGGTCGGCTTATACTCGAGTATATACGGTAATAGTTGAGTTACTTGAATGAATTTTTAATATTTAACGCCTGAGTTTAGTGTCACTTTAAGCAATTCCCAATACTTACATGTTTTCATCAAATCATATTATATTGTATAATCTTGATTTCATTTTTTTTCCAAATACATTGAGAAGGTCTATGGTTGCAATTCTAATGCAGTACAAATATTCACCCTATAGGACTGCCGGCTTGTTGGTCAGCCCCACCTGATATTAAAGAGAAATGCCAGGTAGCTGCTACAAAGAGTGAGCATAGCAGTGGACAAGTCATGAGTAGCAGAAATAAAATATCTCATCAAGATGCGGACATTTGCCAGCTAGGCATCAGGAACCTTATCCCAGCTAATATAAGACACAAGTATGGCAGCTCTTTGGTTGAGCAACTCATTTCTCCAGAAGAGGTAAGAGCAAATATTAGGAATTGTTGTTGTTCTCAACATTTCAGTTTATAAAGTGAAGATTTTTAACATGTCCCATGTAGATGCGAAATTTCCTGAGAGATGTGGAGGAGAGAACAAGGGACATGCCCAGAGTCACCCTAAAACATGCCACCCTAAATCCCTGGCTTATGGAAGATTATCTACACAGGACATACTCTGAGCTAAGTCACTACCTCCGCAGTAATGTCTTTCCAGGTAATGGTCTATCACCAAAAGCCAGCTTGTCTTAGTTTTGCTTTGTTAACATGCCTGATTAGAGGGCCGCGTCTGCCTGGTCCAGCCCCGATTGCATACTGAGGCGATTCGGGCTGGCTGGATCAGGCACTAGCTGCTTAATTTGGCGGGGGCAAACTGTCAGCTGCGGGCATAGCAGAGCCCCATTAACAACCAGGGAGCCCCCACTGGCCACCACAGAGCCCACACTAGGGTCCAGGGAGCCCCCACTAACAACCAGGGAGCCCCCACTGACCACCGCAGAGCCCACACTAGGGTCCAGGGAGCCCGCACTGGCCACCACAGAGCCCCCACTAACCACCAGGGTCCAGGAAGCCCCCACTAACCACCAGGGAGCCCCCACTGGCTACCACAGAGCCCCCACTAACCACCAGGGAGCTTGCACTGGCCACCGCAGAGCCCCCACTAACCACCAGGCAGCCTCCACTGGCCACCACAGAGCCTCCACTAACCACCAGGGAGTCTACACTGGGCACCACAGAGCCTCCACTAACCACCGGCGTCCAGGAAGCCCCCACTAACCACCAGGGTCCAACACTGAGCCCCCACTAACTACCAGGGTTCAGGGAGCCCCCACTAACCACCTGGGAGCCACCACTAATTATCAGGGAGCCACCATTGACCACCAGATAGCCCGCACTGACCAGCAGAGAGCCCCACTGGCCACATGACAGTCCGCATTGGCCACCTGAGAGCCTAATTAGGGAGCCGCCTCTGTTGCACCTGCACGCACCTGTGAAACTCTCTGGACCGCTGGTGAGAGCCTGCACAACTCACCTGAGAGCTCACACTGACCTCCTGAGAGCCCATACAACCCTCCTTGCTGTATCATGTATTGCTGGGATTTGTAGCCCTCTATAGCTGATGCCATTCTGCATTGCTGTATAATGTATTGCTGGGAATTGCAGTCCTCTATAGCTGTTGGTATTCTTCATTGTTGTGTAATGTATTGTTGGGAATTGTAGTTCTCTATAGCTGTCTGTATTCTTCATTGCTGTACAATGTATTTCTGAGATTTATAGCCCTCTGTAGCTGGTGGTATTAATCTGCACTGCTGTATAATGTGCTGAGATTTGTAGTCCCTCTACAGCTTGGAGTTAGTGGCAGAACTACCAGGGTCGCAGCAGTCATGCACACGCAGAGCACTGACGAGGCATCCCTACACTACCGGTGTGTTCTAACTTTCCTCAACCCATACATTTCTCTACCGCGTCTCTTCCAGGTGTGCATGTCATGAAGAAAGGGGGTCATGAAAACAGCTGATTCAGATGACTCAGCCCCACTGGAAGTGACACAGTTGAGAAAATGTATAGGGTCGAGAAAAATTATAGAACACTGACTTTGACAATGTGTGGCTCCTCCCACTATCCTCCCACAGCTCACAGCGCAGTTACTTGCCCCCTGGGCTAAAAGTTGCCAGTCAGCCCCTGCTGTATTCCACAACTGCCAGACGCCGAGAGCTGATTACATTGTGGATGGCATCGGCGCCCGACCGTTGCAGTATGCAGGATTGTGGGCGGCGTTGGACTACATGTCGCAACCGCGGGCTGCCGATGCCATCCGCAATTAAATCAGCTCATCGGTGCCCAGCGGTTGCGACATGCAATGAAAATTATTAGTGCCCCCCCAGATTTGACTGTTGTATCTTATGTGCCCCCCCTACATATTGTTCCTAGAGTTGCCACTGGGTGCGGGTAAATTACAAGATCTTCCCCAGTTCAAGCACAGAACACCTTGCATTCTGTAAAAAAAATAAAAGGTATTTTGTAAATGGAAAAGGACAGAGGTGAGGACAGCTGCATGTCACAATCTTTTACTATGTGAGCACTGGAACTTCTCAGCTGTAGTGCCAGACGAAGAGAGTTGTCTGTAGTATTCAGAGTCAGCGAAGATAGGATTTGTACAGTAAACAGCAGACATCCGAGCATAGCATAGTAATCATTGGAGGTAACTAATATGATTTGTACTGTTCCTCCCCCGAAAAAATATTTCTAGCGTTCCCCTTTAACCCGTTCCTGACCGATGATAAAATTATTCCGTCAAGATCTTTCAGTTAGTTAACCTCCCTGGCGGTATGATTATTCAGGATTTTAGCATCCCAAAGCGGTACATTGTTTTTCATGGAAATTTGTTGTTTTATATTGTAGGCCTGTAATTCTTAGTAAATCTTAGAAATAACTCACCTAAATATGTCCAAACAAGAGTCGAGTAGACATCCCAGGTATGATAAAGTTTGAAACACGAAATTAAAAAATTATAATATAATAAATTATAAATAATTATAAGAAATTATAATATAATAATTTAAAAAATGGTCCAGTAAATGGGAATTCTGGGGGCGCAGCCTGGTCCGTACCATAGTCAATAGAGTACCATGTACCAAGTACCAAGTCCATGGAGGGACCAGTGCTCATGGGGTTAATGCTGTTGCTAGGTCCCTCAGTGTGCGAAGCAGACCCTCAACAGCAAATCCGGGGGTCCAAGCACTGTGATCACTGTAATAGCTAATCACAGTGATCATATTGCTGTTACAGCCAGTGATCCAGCTTGCAGCTCATCACACTGAGCTGAGCAAGTCGGATCAGTGTGCTACAAAGTGATACAAAGTATGTATGAGAAGAATAGAATTGGGATGTTTTGCCACTTGGGTCCTATATGTGACAGCGCTCTCTTGGGGGTGTTAGAGAGGAGGATTCATGAAAAAACAAGGGGGGCTATTTTATTGGGGGGTTTTCTCTTAGGAAGTTTTTGTTGGGGGTTGTGGTGTGTAAGAAGGGTGTGCTGCTTTAGTTTGAGTGTGGACCGGGGTGTCCAACTATGAAAGACAGAGCAAAAAACAAAGTCTAAAGTGCTACTACCAGTAATGAACAGGGTTTGAGGGTTGTTGAGGCCAGGAGGGCTTGAAGAATGCAGGATGTAAATGATAAAATTCTCAGTTGGGTGTCAGAGGCGAAAGGGAGAGAGAGGTAACAGTTGAAACACGGGTGATAATACCATGTGTAAAGAGTGTAGTAACTCACCATGAGGTTTTCATGGATGGGCTGTCATCGACGTCGGGATCTCTGCAGGGCAGAGTTGATTGGAAGTCATCTTGATTGGAGGTCCAGCTGCCCACCAGCAAACTGACAGGGTCAGCAAGCCGTGACACTTCAATCAACATAGAAGAAACCACATTCAAACACCTTGTTTGCCTCGTGGCAGATACGCTCCTGTTACTGGGCGTTTTTTACCCTAATGCAGGGAATGCATTAATGTAAAAACCTCCCAGCCTTTTATACTACTTTAAGGATTAAAGTAATATGGCTATGGCTACATTTGTGTTTTTTGTATTTTATGACGTGTCTCACAGATATTTTCTCCTCCAGGGGTGCCCAGAAATCAGCACAGCCTGGTGCATGATTCGTACACTGCAGAAGTAAATAAAAGAGGGAGACTAGATAAGGGCAACAGGCAACACTGGCATGGAAGGAAGACTGATGACTTAGGTACTTACTGACTGCTGCCATTATAGAGCCATGAGCTTTTCTTTTTTTCTTTTTTTTATTTGATTAAGGCCCCTTTCACCGGGTCTGATAAGGAGGGGATCCATGCATGGATCCCCTCCTGATTGGAACGGATGTCACAGCAGTGCATGGATCCCCTCCTGATCAGAACGGATGTCACAATTGTGACGTCCATGTTCATGCAGTTTTTTCCTATATTGCAAGACAACTGGACCAATGCTAGTGTATGGACAGCTGGATCTAAATGGGCGGTTGCTTGTTTACCCCCGATCCGGCACAATCAGGTCCAGAGAAACGGATGCTTGAACTGTTTGCTTTTCCAGACCTGGCCAGAGTAACTTATTGTAAATGGATGCTCCTCTGTTTAGATCTTGCTGACCATACACTAACTGACAGGCGGTCCTGATTGGCAACACCATTGTGAAAGGGGCATTATAGTGTTGTTTCTTGTAGAATGCACCAGAAGTATATAAAAATATTACAGATAAATCTTAGCAGATATAACACTTGGCTTCACACACTATTTAGAGCTTCTCGAAAGCTTGTCTTTTATATATTTTGTTAGTCCAATAACAAAGGTATCATTGCACACTGCAATACTATCAGCCACGGTGACAGGTGAGGAGGAGGAGGCCGGGCCCCCCGCAATGCCAGAGGAGGCCTAGCCCTAACAGCACCGGGCCCCAGCATTGCCGATCCAGCGGCTTTGGAGGAGCCTGGGGCCCCATCAGCGCCGCCACTGTTCTGATCTCGGACCGGCTGGAAGTGTCATCACATCACTTCCGGCCAGTCCGGCTTCAGAGGAGGCCAGGTGTACAGGCAGCAGGAGCAGGTAAGAGGAGCTGGGAGGGAGATGCAGCCCTAACCACCCCACCTGAGACCCCTGCAGAGCCCATCATAGTCTCAGATGGGCTGTGCAGCATCTATGGTGGGCTCTGCAGGGTCACTCTCAGGTGGGCTGTGTGGGGTCGCAGGTATGTGTGGGGTATCAGATTCCAACAGGTTTGAAAGCCCTGCGTCCAGCGCTTCACTAATCCCCGCGTCCAGCGCGTCACTAAGACCTGCATCCAGCGTGTCACTAAGCCCTGAGTCCAGTGGGTCACTAAGCCCTGAGTCCAGCGGGTCACTAAGCCCTGAGTCCAGCGGGTCACTAAGCCCTGAGGCCAGCGGGTCTCTAAGCCCCGAGTCCATCGGGTCACTAAGCCCCCGAGTCCATCGGGTCACTAAGCCCCCGAGTCCATCGGGTCACTAAGCCCCCGAGTCCATCGGGTCACTAAGCCCCCGAGTCCATCGGGTCACTAAGCCCCCGAGTCCATCGGGTCACTAAGCCCCCGAGTCCATCGGGTCACTAAGCCCCCGAGTCCATCGGGTCACTAAGCCCCCGAGTCCATCGGGTCACTAAGCCCCCGAGTCCATCGGGTCACTAAGCCCCCGAGTCCATCGGGTCACTAAGCCCCCGAGTCCATCGGGTCACTAAGCCCCCGAGTCCATCGGGTCACTAAGCCCCAGTGTCCATCGGGTCACTAAGCCCCAGAGTCCATCGGGTCACTAAGCCCCAGAGTTCATCGGGTCACTAAGCCCCAGAGTCCATCGGGTCACTAAGCCCAGAGTCCAGCAGGTCACTAAGCCCTGAGTCCAATTCATATACTGTTCTGCATTGCTGTATAATGTAATGCTGGGATTTGTAGTCCCCCTACAGCTGGTGCCATTCTGCAATAGAGTGTAAGCTCCTCTGTACAGAGACTAAGGTTACTGGCTCAGTGTTCTCCTTACAGCACTGTGGTATATGTCAGAGCTATATAAATGTATAATAATAATAGTATGTGACTGTGGGGGGACATTAGAGTGTAAGCATCTCTGTACAGAGACTGATGTGACTGTCTCAGTGTTCTCTGTACAGCACTGTGGTATATGTCAGGGCTATATAAACGTATAATAATAGTGTGTGACTGTCGGGGGACATTAGAGTGTAAGCTCCTCTGTACAGAGACTGATGTGACTGTGGGAGGACATTACAGTGTAAGCTCCTCTGTACAGAGACTGATGTGACTGGCTCAGTGTGCTCTGCACAGCACTGCGCTATATGTCAGCACTGTATAAATGTATAGTAATAACTAGGGATGCACCGATACCGAGTATTTGGGTGAGTATTCTCCCAAATGCTCCGATGCTAAGCGCGATACTTTAGCTTCAGACATCAGGAAGCCGGGCGCCATTACACGGCGTTCAGTTTCCTAACTGGCCAGAAAGCTAGTGACGAGAAGCATGGGGACGGCTTCCCTGCTAATCGGGAAGCCGGGTGGTGAGTCATTACATGCCGCCTGGCTTCCTTAATGGGACTTCCGGTATCGGTATTAGGTATCAGTGAGTACCTGAAAAAAAATATCGGTACTCGATATAGAAAACCCGGTATTGGTGCATCCATAATGATATCAGTGTGTGACTGTGGGGGCGATGAGAGTGTAAGCTCCTCTGTCAGAGACTGATGTGACTGGCTCAGTGTGGCAGTGAAGGGGGGGGGGGCTAAAGTCGTGTAAGGGGCCCCAAATTTCTGATGGTTGCCCTGTATATGTACACACATATACATATATAGTCAGAAACACACTATTTACTAACTGTGTATATTAAATGTTCAGTTAAGCATAAAAGTAGTAGCAGTATCTAAAAAACACCACCAGTGGTCTTAGCGTTATATAATAATCCATAAGTTGTTCAGTGATAAGATTTACACTGATAGTTCTTACATACTGAATATAACATTCTCCTAGATATTCCTGACCTTTGACATATCTCACATCCTAAATTTGAGTTTAACACTAAACCCTACTACACCCACTAACACTTTACCTAACCCCTAAAATAAATCTGTGATGCTTAATTCAATCTAACCCTGACAAATAACCCGTAACATGAACATGAAAACTAAGGCCTTGTTCACACCAAATGCAGAGCAGATCCGGTTAGGTTTCTGCACACGCACGCTAGTCTCTTAGATGTGTTTTTGACGCGTTTTTGATGCGTTTTTGGCTAAAACATTTTTAGTTTAACATGGGCTTTCAGTACGTTCCAGGCATTTGCATGCGTTTTTGATGCGTTTTTGATGCGTTTGCAGATCCAGAGCAGGTAAAATAGGGCCTGCTGCAGTTTTTTCACCTGCTCTGGATCTGCACGCTGCGATGTGAACTGGAGCAAAAAATACCATTGGAATACATTGGACGCAGTTTTGATCCGGTCTGCAACTGCTCTGCACCTGCTCCGCGCTTGGTGTAAACAAGGCCTTAAATAACTATATTACTTTATCAAGCACCTTACAGTATATATAGGTGCTAAAAGCCAAAAGCCTCATCCCAAGATCTAGGAGGAGTACATATGCAGGGCAGTAGATATTTTTTTTTCCTCTCCCTGAACCTGGAATTCCTCTTTAAGCCTTTCAGTCTTTGAAATGCAAGCACAGACACGCTTCTCATATCACAAACAATGTAGAGGCTAGCAGTGCAAGACTCCTCTCTGATGGAGCTCTGAGCATAGGGAAAAGTTCCGTCATCACTTCCCTTCCCCTGCGCACCACTGTGTGGCACAGACTTCACTCAGTTGAAATGTGTTTGCTGCCTCCCCCCCCCTCCCCCGTTTCTTACACCACTGCACTCGGTACCTACCTGGCCCTGCTGCCGCCCTTTTAGTGTGTTCACTGGTCTGTCCCTCTGTCTGAGGCGCGGTCGGCGGTCCACAAGTATCAAAAACACAGACCCGATCTCCGTACACCAGGACACTTTGGGGGGTTTTTGAACCCCCCTATCCCCCCCCTTATCTACGCCCCTGCATATGGATGCTCATCTTGCCAGTTGGATGCAAGTTTTCTACAGTAATGGACTAAGCCTATATTTATAGCTTATGCCTTAAACACCAGATCCACAAGCCAGCCTTTAGATCACTTGCAGTTCCTTGAATAAATCTAAAAATGAATGACAAGAGGAGCATGCTTCATTCAACGTCATCAGTGACTTCATGCGGGACACTAATCTAGTAGTGACTAGTAGCAGTATCATGACCTCGTATATTAGGATAGTGACTTTGGTTAGACCAGTGAAAGGATTCTAGTGGTTCTGCTGGCCTTGCTCATGGTCTTAGCTTAAGTGGCCTTCCCACCAATGCATATTTGATCAACACAAGCAAATAGAAACAGGCCTGAAGATTCAAATATGTACTAAAAATGTATAAATATCCCCTATCTGGGATAAAACTATTACATTATAGTAATATGATGATTATTTTGCTGTATGTGTGGTTTGATCATGTACTTGAATGTTAAATTGTAATTCAGACCATAGTACCTGTGTTAAAGGAACTTTCTTTCTATTTGGGGTTGGTACCAGCACTGACCCACATCCTGTACTTCTCCCAGGCAGGTGGCATGAGAGCAACTTTAGATACATGGCACTAAAGAAGTCTCTAGGACAGATACAGTCTAAGGGGAAGAAATAACCATCAATAAAACTGCTTGCATGACATTTTGGCTCCTGTTATGTATCGTGTTATATCCTGATTTCTCTCTTTACTCCCTTTTATTTTCGACAAATAAGTCCTCATGTATATAAACTGAAAGCTGTCTGTTTGAGATTATGAAAAGGTATACAACTTATGTGAAAATTACTGTTTATCAAAGTAGATGAATAACTTGCTATTGAAAACCCAAGAAAAAAATAGATTAACAAAATATTAGATTTTCTCTCAACAAAAGCTTGATGTGCGAGAAAAAAACTCAAATAGGCAAACTGTTTGTTGGTTTAAATAGCGATTTAGTTAAGGACCACAAAAACAAACGTCCTAGCTGAATGCTGCTTTGGCTGCCATAAGTTGTGCTTGTACAGGCTCTAGTGATAAAAATCCATTCCTTTTTTTTTTAAATCTCAGATCAAATCTATGCTTTGTCCATGCTGGGCAAAGCAAAAGGTTTGCTTCAATCACCCCTCCAGCAGTTCATACTCACCTTCCCTTAAAGTTACGCTAAACAGGAGTTAAAAATGCATTCAAGTACCTTAACATAGCTTATTTGTGTATCACTTGGATGTAGAGCCTCAAATAATCTTTGAATTTATGCTGTCAATGTCCTTCCTTCTGGAGGGGGCTACTTTTGTTCCCCCTGTGTGTGTTGTAAAGTAGCGACCACTCTCAGTTCGCTTCCATGATAGACTATAATCTCGATACAAATTAGTAAACTAAACGTGAGACGGGGCTTTTTTTGAATTTGGCGCAGAACCTTTTAAAGGTCCGTACCACTAGAAACGTCGTGCTAAGCCTTTATTGAATTCCCTCCGTAGACTACATTCTCAACACAAATAAGTAAATTGTAGTCTATCATGGGAGTGAGTATGAAGTGGTGGCTACTTTACAACACACACAGAGACTATGGGGAACAAAAGTAGCCACCCTCCAGACAGTGTCAGCATGAATTCAGAGATGATTTTAGGTTATACAGCTGAGTGATACACAAATAAGCATGTTTTTGTTAATAGTTAAGGTACTTGAATGCATTTTTAAGAATTACCTCCTGAGCTTAGTGTCACTTTAATTCCTCCACTGTTCCATTCAGCGGATGGGAGGAAGACACGGGAGCTCTGTGAAAGCTCTGAGCCACACTACTCAGAGTTTATACAAGACCGGGGACTCTCTCTGTGGCCCAATCATCAAGCACCAGTGTGATCATATAAAAGGAAAGGGGGGGTGGGGGGTGAGTCACATGCCCCTCCATACCCCAAAATACCAGCTTATTTGGAGCAGCTGTGGAGCATAGGAAAGGAGAGTATAGGAGAAACACATGATCAAAGCACAGCTGTTCTTTAAATCCACTGTAAAGTCATCTAAATTGTTAGGCAGAAGTCTTCTAAATTCTGTGTCACTCACGTCTCATTTTATTATATAAGCTCTTTGGTCACAAAAGCTAAAGGAGAGAAACGCCATTGTCAAGATCCAGAAGAGTCAACAAAAACCATCCTGTGTTTTCCCATTGCGCATCCACACTACAGTCCCCATGGATGATCCTCAACCTCCAGCTCCACCAACCAAGAAGCCAAAGAAACAAAAGGCTAAAGCCAAGAAGCCAAAAGCAACGACTCCTCCAGTTATACAACCTGATCAAGATGATGATTTCTGGGATTTTTATGATAAACCTATTCCTTAATGTTTTGAAGCTATAAAGCCAGTGACTCCTTTGCAATACAAAAAGCAGACAGTGCTGGAAAAAGTTGGAATTCCTGCTGTCATTGCTTTTCTATTTAAAACTGAAGGCCAGGATGAGCAAATATTGTCTAAATTCGAGAGGAATCTTGGTGTGTTTTGTGTATATCTTCCAGAAGTGCAGTAATCGAGCTTGAAACTTTGCCTGTGCAGGAGCTTCCTGTAATAAAGACCAGTCACTGCTGCTCTCTCTTTCATTGAGCATGATGGCTGGTCTTGTATCCACCCCCTCCTCTAATTTTCTACAGGCAGCCTGTAGTAGGTAGACCTGCTGGGTCCCTCCCACAGCTCTGCTCTCTGCAATGGTTATGTCCAGCGCAATGATAATGTCACCACTACCTTTACAAGTTGATAACTGGGTTTGCTAAGGCATTTGGGGCACACAAAGTGAATTGATATCCTTTGGGGCTATTGAGAAATATATTTAAATGAATGTTTTTGTGCCCGTAGTTCAGCTTTAATTTATCAATTATAAAACATGGAACATGTATATATACTGTATGTACATGTGCAAAGCATTAACATGAAATACCAGTATATAATATAATATAAGTATGTGTCAATTTTTACAAATGACCGTCATTGCCACCTTTTAAAATAAGTCACCTTGCAGCCAGTGCTTGCTTGCCTCTTCTAGCAGAGCAGTCCAGATTTCCAAAGGAATGTTTTTTGCTAATTATTAGGGATGCACCGATATTGATACCGAGTTTTTGAGCGAGTACTCGTACTCGCCCAAATCCTCCGATACCTAGCCCAATACTTGAGCTTCTGGTATCAGGAAGCCCGGCAGCAAGTCAATACATGATGCCTGGCTTCCTGATTGGCTGGGAAGCCGCCTCCAAGCATGGAGCCACCTTCCCGGCCAATCAGGAAGCCGGGCAGCGTGTAATGATTCGCTGCCAGTTTCCTGGTTGGTCGGAAAGCTGGCCAATCAGGAAGCCGGGGGCTGTGTAATGACACGACGCCCGGCTTCCTGATTGGCCGGGAGGCCGGCTTAATTCTGCCTCATCATCTCATGACGAGGGAGCATGAAGCCGGCTTCCCGGGCCAATCAGGAAGCCGGGCGCCATGTCATTACACTGCGCCCGGCTTCCTAATTGGCCAGAAAACCGCCTCCATGCTTTCTAGTCAGCTAGTGACGAGAAGCATGGAGAGGGCTTCCCGGCTAATCAGGGAGTCATTACATGCCACATGGCTTCCTTACCGGGACTTCCGGTATCGGTATTCGGTATTGGTGAGTACCGGAAAAAAATATCAGTACTCGATACCGAAAAACAGGTATCTGTGCATCCCTACTAATTATATCTGTTGTTTCATTTCAATGTGGACTTAAGTGGTTGATTGGAATGTATGTGACTCTCATATGTTATTTGGTTTTAATGCACATAGATGAACTACAATTTCCATGATGATATGTTTATTGAACTTGACTTGGCAAAGAAAATAATAAATGAGGACTTCTGTGCCTACAATTATTGTACACAGAGAACATATGCAATACATTCCCTGCTTAATAAGAGTGAATGGACAGTAGGAATTCTTAGTATGAGACTTTCACAATGGTTTCTGTGAAGAACATACTGTATTACAATTCTCCATCTACCTACTTAGTGGAGACCCCTTTTAAGTCTATCATACCTAGAAACATTGCTGTTCATCTGTCCACAGCTAACAGACATCTCCAGGGTTTATGATTCTCCAGATAAAAAATGCAGCAGGATATTAGTCATGCAGTCAGTCAACTTATTTTCTATATAGAATTTAAAAAAATATTTACCTAAATTAAAGAATGGGTAATTTTACAGAAATTGAAAAGGATTACTAAGACTCTAAATACTTTGGTTGGCGATCCAACTGCTAATGGAGCAATAAGAGCGCAAATCCAAATGTATAAATAATGTTGAGACAGATCGTCTCTGTGAGATTCTAAAAAAGGTGAACCAAAAATGGGGAACTTGCTTGTAATGCCCGGGGTCCGGGCGAGGGGCGGCCACGGTGGAGGATCTGGTGATGCAAGGAGTGGTGTGTGATGCTGAGTTTTTTTGGAGGCCACCAGATGTGGTTTTGGTAGTGAGAGAGGGGAGTGAGGACAAAGTTGGACGGGTCCTATGGTCTGTAAATGCAGATAATCAAAAGAACAAAAGAGGGCGCAAAAAACACTGGCTAGCTAACGAAGGTATAACGGAAACTCAAGGTGGTGGCACTTACGCGTGAATCCCAGGATCCGGAGATTGGCGGCCAATATGGAGGATCGGAACACTCGTGATGTGTGTTCGACTATGGCTGGTGTGCTACTCAGAGAGGTACATCCACAGAAATAATTTCCAACAGAAGGGTGTGAGCAAGAAGAGGGGCTGCAACAGCCCTGTCTATTGCCGACACCACAGGGGTCTCCCTGCTTCTCCTCTACACCGCACATATCCCTAACGGCACTTCGGACGAAGTCCCCTCTTCTTGCTCACTCCCTTCTGTTGGAAATATTTCTGTGGATGTACCTCTCTGAGTAGCACACCAGCCATAGTCGGACACACATCACGAGTGTTCCGATCCTCCATATTGGCCGCCCATCTCCGCATCCTGGGATTCACGCGTAAGTGCCACCACCTTGAGTTTCCGTTATACCTTCGTTAGCTAGCCAGTGTTTTTTGCGCCCTCTTTTGTTCTTTTGATTAGGACCATTGGATTGTCTCCTCTCTTCTCTAAGGTAAGTATCCCTTGACAGTAATTATCCTTATTGACTACCAGTATTCAGGTCATTCTTCCCACTGACCACTGATATTAAGAGCAATTACCCTTCTGCTATTGACCACCAATTTAAGGAGGTACTTTTCCCCTGACCACCAATGCAATGCAACCCTTCTGCCACTAGCTATCAAATTAAGGGGCCCTCTTGACAACGACCATCAAAGTAAGGAGGTACTTTTCTTTGATTATTACTGGAATAAAACTTGGATGACTAGCGAAAGTATAAAAAATGATCCAGCGGTGCACCGCATACACCTGAAAGTGTACAGTTTGAACAGCAGTATAGACATTTAATATCTGTGATTACGTTACTATTCCATATCAACCAAGCATATATTATGCAGTGGTATGTTGACATGGACATGTATATCCTCTATGGAAACCTTGAAGTCATCTTTCCTCTACCCAAAGGGAGATAAAACATCCTTGCAGCAAGGTAGACTTAATGCTATGCCGGAAGACAGACATTGGCTATACAAGTAACAAAAATCAAGGGAAATGTAACTAAGACACACAAACGTTTCAGTGCTAGGGTAATTTTATTGGCATAATAGTAGCTTTCTGTTATTAAGTTTACAGCAGCAATACATGGATTATGGTGAGACGAGTACAAAAATATTTTCCATAAGCCTTGAAAAACGTAAACGTATTGTGGTAATATTCTTACAGTATAAATCTTTTGCAAAGAACTTAAGAGAATAACGTGTAATATCTAAGTATGTGGCAAAGCAAGGTACCCTCTTTGCATGACTTTAAATGCTTGTACAGCAGGTAGAGGTGGGTCTTCTGGTGCATTTTGCTGGTTTTGTTCACTGACTGGTGCCATTTTTCTTTCTAAATGTTCTTGGCTTCCACGGAGCCCTGGGAAAAAACAGTAATCTCCAACCTGCTTAAGCAAAAGTGGCCCAGACCCATCAGGGTTAATTATCATCAAGGGTCCTTCTGGCAATACTTGGAAGTCAGAGGATGCAGGGATTGCAGTGTATTTATTATCAGGAGCACATTTCTTGTCTTGATTCTGCATTGGCTGAACAGAAAGTGGTTTCTCCATACTGATCACATAACCCATTTGATCCCCAGGTGGCTGAGGTTGACATATCTGGGTAGTTTCTTTGGGGAGATTAAATATCTCAGCTTGGCAACTAGGCAGGCTAAAATACCCTGGATGCTTTGCTTCATTTGACACCAAATTTGACATCGACTTACCACCGGAGAACATCAGATAGGGCCCATTATAGCTCTTATTGGAAAGACCTTTTTTAACCTCTGATGTAGACACTGTAGTAGTGTCACTTTTCTCTCCAGTTCCCAGAGATTTGCACTGGTCAGGCATGATCTTCTCCTCTGCTGGTGGTGGTAATGAATAAGGTCCTAGCGGATTAGCATCAGGATTTGGAGTGTTCTCTGTCACCAATTCTTCTGCCGATTCATATGTTGACTGTAGTGCCACAGGACTGCAAACATTCAAAGAAAATTAAAGACATAAAAACAGTCAATGAAAGATAAATAACAAAAACAAAGTAAATATAATTAGAACTTAATATAAAGAATGAAACCTAATATGAAGGAAAATCTGTCCTAAAAAAATTACATGTGAGGTAAGCCTCTAACTGCAGCCCTTTACAAACACTGGGCAATAAACAGTTTGTCCTGCCGTTGCCCTAAAAGTTGTACATATGTATGTGTACTTGTACAGCTGTATGCACAAGAATCACAGTAATGTCACTTCCATTTAGGACCTCTCCTGCAGAAGGCAAGTGCTGCAATATAGATTTCCTGTATGAAAATGTATATGATTGAGTTATAAGTTCTCACACCTCCAGGCTGACTTTCTTATAGTTTTTGTGCATAAAAACCTCGCCTCAACCAAGATGGTCGCCTTCAGACACAGGAAAAAAATGGAGGTATGGCTCCTCAGTGATTAATCAGCATCAAACCTGCTGACAAAGCATGATTCTAATTGGGTGTTAAGTCCAAGAACGTCACCAGCACTCCAATGTAAATGTGAAGGGATAGATTTATTGACACATATTTGTCAGAAATGCATTTATGACAAATATGTGTCAATATATCTATCCCTTCTTCACATTTACATTGGAGTGCTGGTGACGTTCTTGGAATTCATGTTATTACACGGTGCCATTCGTGGTCATTGCGAGCACCCACCTGGATCAGACAGGTTTTCATTTATATCTGGTAAGGAGTGCAGCAAGATACATTGATATCTAATTGGATGTTGTCTGGAAAAAACTCCAGTTTATAGTAAGAATATGTTAACAGACCTATGTGCCAACTCAGCCAGCATGATTAGCTCGATGCTATTGTCCTCCTCAGAAGGTTTCTAAATGTCCTGCTCAATCTGACAATAGGGAAATGATACCATGCTCACATAAGGTAAACTGAAAGGATTGTGCCGATATTTTCTCAATGCCATTAGCAGTTCACCAAATGGGTTTTACTTGTTGCCTGGAGTTGATTTCTAATGTATTGTTATGCACAGGCAATAGGTTTGCTTTAATGGCATTTCTGCTGATTTATTTAATCATTCTGAACATTTCAAGTCCCATAGCAAAATGCACTTTATTAAATTTAGTTGCTATTGATTTTCTATCCTTTTAAAATACCATTGCTGGAAAACCTCCATCTTGCATAAAAAAGCTAGCTGTTAAATCAGTGACCTTGTTTAAACTATGGGAGATGCCTCTTTCTGGTAATGTTGTTTATGTTGTATCAACCCACCAATTAAAACTCACAGAAATCCAGATATTAACCACACCAAATGCTATTTTAAGCAGCACCAGTGGCAAGGAAGAAAGGTACAGATTTACAAATGACATTTCTTTGTAACCTGTAGAGTTAATGGGATTTTTCTTTTGTATGCTGTATGGCAGTTACAATTAAATGTATTTTTTCAGACAATTTTTATTTTTTTATATTCTAGTTTTAGATAGAATGGGGAAAGGTTACAACTGCTATCAGGTTTTTACTGCTGTTCAGGGCTTCCATAGGGAATCATTGGGGAGGCAATGTTGTCATTAGAACAGGAAGTAAGGGGAATCCCTTTTTTTACACAGCAAAACGTATTTATCAACCAAAAAGTCTCTAAAAGCATATTTCCACTAATGCCATATATGGAAAAATCATGCACATGATGCATATATAATACTGCTTCACAGTTTAGACAAAAATGGTTAGCTCATGCATTTACATTCCTGCATTCATCAACGCAAGCAACACAACATAGAGCTAATTTACACAAGATCACCTTGCAAATTCATGCAGGGCTTTGCACAACACACCTGCTGGGTGTGTACACACTACAAAGGTGTTTAGATTCCACCCATAGATCATGCTGGGAGGGTAGGGTTGCCACCCGTCCGGTTTTCAACCGGACAGTCCGGGTTTGGCGTCTTGTGTACGGGTGTCCAGCCAGCGGGCACCCGTACACAAGACACTCTGCTGACACCGGCACTTTAAATTTTCTCGCAGATGCGGCTGCGAGGTCCTTGGTAAGTGCGATCCACGGCAGCCGCTGCCGCATCTGCCTAAAAACCGGATCTTCCTCTGAGCTGCGGGCAGCCTGTGTCTGTTTACAGGTGCCCGCAGCTCAGAGGAAGAGTCGGGTGGCAAATCGACAGCAGCATCTGGCAGAAATCAGGATGGTTTGGTGGTATGCCAAAGTGAGGTAAATCTTGCCATTCCGTGTCCCATTCAAAAGATTTCTCCTAACTTCCTGCAGGAACAATAGGAAGTGAGAGCAAATGGGCGCGGTTTAAGGGTAGGGTTGCCACCAGTCTGGTTTTGGAGTCTTGTGTCCGGGTGTCCAGCCAGTGGGCACCCGGACACAAGACACTCAGTGCCGACACCGGCATTTTACATTTTCTGACAGATGCGTCTGTGGAGGTCTTTAGGAAGTGCAATCTCGGGCAGCCGCATCTGCCTAAACCCGGATCTTTCTCTGAGCTGCCGGCAGCCTGTGTCTGTTTACAGGTGCCCGCAGCTCAGAGGAAGGGCCGGGTTTTAGGCAGATTCGGCTGCCTAAGATCGTGCTTGCCGAGGACCCCCACAGACGCATCTGTCATTGCCTTCTCCTCCTCCAGCTCCCTGACATCGTGCTGCCCATCTGTGGATCCCTGGTGAGACAG
Organism: Nanorana parkeri; assembly: GCF_000935625.1. Lineage (NCBI taxonomy): Eukaryota > Metazoa > Chordata > Amphibia > Anura > Dicroglossidae > Nanorana > Nanorana parkeri. The sequence goes on along the minus strand of NW_017306351.1, from coordinate 1,500,998 downwards.
CATAGCCCATTTAGCCCACCACGAGAGCCCGCACAACCCACCAGGCCACGTGGAGACATCAGTGCGTCAACACAGAACAACACAGAGTATGTAGCTTCATATTATTTTGTATTGCTGTATAATGTATTGCTGGGATTTGTAGTCCTCTCTAGCTGGTCTCATCACTCCCTCCCCTGGCTGCCTCTCCTCTATATTAAAAAAAAAAAATTGCCGCGTACGGCGCTAGAGTGTTCGGGTTTCACTTGAAGAAAAGGTGGCAACCCTATGGGAGGGAACACACTACAGAGGTGTATACATGTTCGTGGTGTGTTTATAAGGTTAGTAAATCCACCCCAAAGAGTCAAGGAAGGCAAGAACCTCCACCAGTTTTCTACTGCTATACTGTATGTACCCCTGTTAGCAGCTGGCAGTACAATTTTTCAGACACCCAGTGCTGGCAGTATATACACAGACTCCAGTGAATGGCACTATATTTTCTTAACATTTAGCAATTTGTATTCAGCACATTTGCAGGCAACATAAGTTTCGTTATACTTTTTTTCTTACACCATTCAATGGCTATATCTTTGTAAGTTTCAAGAGTTGGCATTACATTTTTTATTGATAAGAGCTTGTAATATGCTTGGCTGCATGAACCATAGGCAGGCGTGATAGCTTTTGCTAAAACACCCTAGACCTTACCTTGACCTGATTTGCCAGAAGTAATCCAACATTGCCAGCGAGACACTCTTGTTTGCATCATGAATGATCAGATGCAGCTTATGGCAGATAGTAGTAATGCTTAATTACCAAGCAATAAAGCAAATTATGGTAAATTTCAGTACATGAGTTTTTCTTTTTTTGGCTTAATCATGACCATATGAGGTTCTCTTTCTCATTTGAGGGTTCTGTGGATTTTTTGATCTGTGTAGGCCTGAAGCAGTGGTGAAACTATCACCATAGCTACCCAGGCGGTTGCAATGGGACCCGAGGCACAGGGGGGCCCGGCCAGGACGAGGAACAAAGTGGTTCCCCTGATGCCGTGGGGGCCGCCTGGGTCGCTATGGCATCTCAGGCTGCTGGCTGTCACTGGCGGCTGTGAGGAGGAACGCGCCGCTGTTCAGATCACTGACAACCTGAGTCAGTGACAGCCAGCAGTTGTGGTGGAGGAGGCTGGGGCCCTGCATCGGCATCAGAGGAGGAGGCTGGGCACGGCGGAGGAAGAGGCCAGGCTCACCGGCGACTGTATAGGAGGAGGAGGTGGGGCCCGGTGGTGGAGGAGGCTGACAGGTAAGAGGTGTGACCAGCCCACCTGAGACCCTGCAGAGCTCACCATAGAGAGTCTATAGTGTGCTCTGCAAGGTCACTCTCAGCTGGGCTGTGTGAGATGTCAGGTGGGCTCTGCAAGGGGCGTAACTAGAAATCACAGGGCCCCATACAAAATTTTGCTATGTGGCCCTGTAATTTTTAGTTACACGTCTGGCCTGAAGCCTAAGAAGGCAAAGCCATGTGCTCATGTTGGGGCCTGGGTCTGAGGCCTAGTGAGTGAAGCTGAGGTTGGAGATGACATGGAGCAACTTCACCAGGTGTGGGGAGCCTGGGAATTGATCCTCTGTGGCACCATGGGGATCTATTCTGAAATGGACTAGAAGCTTTTGCATCAAGTACTGCCCAGCCAGGCTCTCAAGACAAAGATTGCCTCAATGGGCTTAAAGGTCCTCTATCTGTGAAGGCTGAAAGTACTTTGTTCTATCATATATTGGAGTCTATGACATCCTGGGTGTCCTGTGCCCTAAGCCTCCCTCCCAGTTCTTTAGTAAAACTTTTTAGCATTGCATCTTCTGTGTAGACTTCAGTTTTATCGGTCACCAAAGGAGGGCTGGCAAGTGCTATTGGGGCAGCAACTCTATAGTAATCCCTAGGCAGGCTAGGAGGGCCCATTCTTCTCAGTGGCTCCTTTGGGGGTGAGCGCTACAAAATATTTCCTCTATACCACTTTATTCACATGGTCTAATTATTATCCTTACGTACAATTTTGGTCAAGTTACAGTCTACACTGCATTATTATATTATCATTATTATTATTATTATTATTATCTATTGTCAACTTGGTTTACTTATTTATTCAGTATAAAAATCTCAGCTCATATTCTCAAGGGGAGAAAATTGTAAACTCAGACATAGTAATTTACAACTTCAGAAATATATTTTGTTACCTGGGAAGTTTCAGCAAATTTGTGTATGAATACTTTTGATCCAGGATGTGTATACAAGTCATTAACACACAAATACACACTGCTTTACTAAATTTCCTATCCCACTGGCATTAGTCTAATAAAAGTCAAATAAACACTACACTATTTCCATATTATTATTACAGGTATTTATATACAATTTCATAGACAATTTTTACGCAGCGCTTTACATAGTTGCACATTCACATCAGTCCCTACCTTCAAGGAGCTTACAATGTATGGTCCCTATCCCACATGCATACATAGAGGGCCAACTTAGAGAGGAGCCAATTAACCAATTAACCTTTGGTGTGTAGGAGGAATCCAGAGTACACGGAGGAAACACACGCAAACACGGGGAGAACATGCAAACTCCTTGCAGATAGTGATCTGGCCGGGATTTGGACCAGGGACCCCCAGTGCTGCAAGGCAGAAGCGCTAGCCACTACGCCACTGTGCTTCCCCGTTTTGTGACTTTATGCTCCACATTTTAGGATTCTGCTTTTGAAAGTACTCAATAGGTCTCTTTAAGGCCCCATTCACAGCTGATTCATTGCAATCTGTTTTTCAACAGATGTCAGCGGATGCCAATGGAAGATAACCCAAAACATAAATGGGTGTTAATGGGACCACTTTTTTCAGTGCAACATAACGGAACGTGTCCAAAACAGAAGGAAACGCAATTGAACGGAAGTACAAAAAAAATACACAGAAGCTTGTCCACTCAGGACATGGTAATTAAAATAAAGGTTGACAAAAATAAATAAATGCAATGCAACAGAACAGAATGGAAGTCAAAGGAGGTTGAAATTGAATTGCAAGTAAATGGACCTCTGTTGACTTACATTTTAGGTCCCATTATGGTGTGAACGACCCCAAAGCCCAGCCCCAGGCAAAACTTTTATTTATGATTTTTATTTATTTTGGATAGAGCAGGGAAGGGTTACAGCCTCTGTCAGTTTTTTTTACTTCTATCTGTGTCCCTTTTAGGGAGATTTCTTCAAATGTGTTTACAAAAAGAAAAACACATGTTTAGTAGAGTTGGGAAGAGTTAGATCTTCTGAAACGTTTTTGTTGCTCTTTGTATGGGTGACAATTGCTTCCTCATTTGTTGTATGCTCATTACAAAGAAAGCTCCCCAAGGGAATCACACAAAGAAATAACCTGATAGTAATGTAAACTCATCCCACAAAGAATAAAAACATTTTTTTGGATGGTATTAAGCTTTAATAAAGATTCAATTCTAAAAACAAATTATTTTGTTTTAAAAAATGCATTGGCCATACTGTACCTCCCAACCGTCCCTCATTTGGAGGAACTGTACCTCATTTGGAAGCAAATCCCTCTGCCCCTCTTTCCTTCTCTTTTTGCTCTGATGTACAGACATCTTAGAAAATGTTCTATTTAACTATGAAAAGTGTTTTTCTGCACTAAAATATTTATCTTATCTCTGAATCATCTTGGTTGCTATTTCAAAAAGCCAGTATAAAAGGAAAAGTAATGGTGAAAAACAAAAAAGTTGTCCATATAACTGGACACGAGGCAGTGGTGTGTGTTCTTTGCCTAAATACATTTTGCTGGAAGGCGTCCCTCTTTCTCATTTCAGAATGTTGGGTGGTTTGATTGCCTATGTACACAAATCTTTCTGACATTTAAAACACATGAAAAAGGTCATTGTTTCTCACCTGACTGTAACACATATTGAAGGTTTTTCTTCTGCGTAGAAGTCTCGATGTATGAATGGGTAATAGCTCTGTTTCCAGTATCCCTTAAAAGTACAAAGCAAGGTTTCAATAAAAAGGTGTTATGAGTGCACCACATTATTTAGATATGGGATTGTTATGATCTGAGTCCCTCCAGATGATCCACGGAGCTACAAAATCAAAGAACCACAAAGACACTAAATTATTTGAATTTTAGTTTGGATAAAGTGGCAAACTTTTTGAACTTTACCGTATAGGCCTTTATTGTTGCCTGTGACCCCACTGGGGAGAATCAATCTCGTTTTCTGTGTTTTTACATTAGGACAATAAATAAGTGGGGTGAGTGCAATTAAGACAGGAAGACACAGCAATAAGTACTTGACAAGCAGTGGCGTAGAGTGGGGGGGGCACGTGCCCCTGGGCACCGGTATGAAGGGGTCGCCAGCAGGGCTGAATATCCACAGGGAGTAGAGGGGCGGCAGGGATTCCTATCATCCGGGACATGAAGTTCCCAGGTGTCGGGCACCCCCCCTACACTTCCGGGACATGCAGTTGCCGTGCGTCCGTCCGCCGACCAGAGATCATCTGTCGAGCTGTAGAGATCATCTGTCAGGGAGCAGAGCAGAGAACGTTCTCTGCTCTGCTCCGTGTGTACAGTGAGGGGAGAGCTGTACTCACAGCCTTCCCCTCAGCTGTCACAGGAGTTCCATCACAGTGCTGTGCTAGAACTCATGTATTGGAGGTGACAGGTTCAAGAAAACCTGCCACCTCCAGATGCTATCACACAGGGGCTTGTTAGCTCCTGCATAATAGCAATGAAGTTAGGTAAAAAAAAATAAAAATTGATAAACAAATTGATTAAATAAATGAAAAAAAAATATGAAAAATAAGTAAAGCATAACAAGTAAAAAAATAAATAAAAAGGTGATAAAAAGTAAAAAATAATTAGATTAAAAATTAGGAAAGTAAAATTATTTTAAAAAATAAAAACGTAAAAGATAATAAGATAAATACAAAAAAGTAAAAACATTAAAAAAATTATAAAAAAGTTTAAGAAAATAAATTAAAATTAGAGAGAAAAAATCCAGCCCTGGGCGCCACTGGCTACTGCTCTCTCCCTCCGCTGCTCTGCCAGGCCAGCCACACTGAACTACCCTGGCGGGAAAGCAGTGCCTGCCCTGGGCTCAGTAAAGTTAGTCAGCCGCCTCAGCACACGCTGGGGTCTCGCAGCTACCTAGTTTTTGTGTTTACAGAGTCGAAGGTGCAGCAGCGTGACGAACGCAGGAGGAGAGGTGAGATTTGTTTCTAAAAATCACTGGCCTGATAAGTCAATTTGGGAGTGAGTTGAGAGAGGTGGGGGGTTTGTTGTTAACAGAGTGGAGGTGGAGTCAGTGGACAGCGGAGAGTGGAGAGGAGAGGTGGGTACAGTGGCAGTGGAAGATCCAGTGGGGGTCAGTTGACAGAGAGATGGTGGTGGAAAAGGAGAGAGGTAACACAGTGGCAGAGGGAGAACCGGGGGCTCAGTAGACACATAGGAAGTGGGGGGAGAAGAGACCTTGTGAGATGAGAAGCAGGTGAGGTCTGTACCCCATAGCTGAGATGAGAAGTCAGGTGAGCTCTGTACCCCATAGCTGGGATTGAAGATCAGGTCAGTGGCAGATCCAGGGAGGATGGGTGGCAAAAGGGCAATTTTTGCAGGGCGATGTGGGGACATTTTCATGAATACCTAGGAGCAGCCCATCAATGAAGAGCAGGTGTGGGCCATGTGCTACCAGTGTGCCCAGGAACAAGCCCAGAGCTCCCTGGCACCGTGGACCAGGGTACGGGACCCACACCAGTCCTTTATAGATTATAGTGTTCTGCAATGCTGTTTAATGTATTGCTGAGATTTGTAGTACTCTATAGCTGGTGGTATTCTGCATTGCTGTATAATGTATTGCTGGGATTTGTAGTCCTCTATACAGTGGCACCACTACCAGGGTCACAGCGATTGCAGCTGTGATGGGGCCCTAGAATTTGGCCACTTGGGGGGCCATGGTAACTGCTGACATCGCAGGTTACCGGACCCCCCTTCTATTAGTCTGTGGCCCTCCATTCTTCAGACTGCATGGATCGTGTGTATCACGATTGAATTATGGTTTGGTTTGTGGGGGCGTGGGGGGAGGCACTAATGAAAGACTTGCCCCCGGGCGCCTCATGACCTTGCTACGCCTCTGCTGACAAGGGCTCTAACCTTTCTCCACTCTACCAAACAGATAATTATAATAATAGCATTTTTTATGTAATGTTTTGTGAAACTACTTTATATTAGCCTAAGAGCAGCAGTAGGCAAACCATAGCCCTCCAGCTGTACTGAAACTACAAATCCTATTGAGCATCAGCCACAGACATGACTCCCAGAGGCAGATACATGATGGGATTTTTCCAGCCACAGGTGGAGAGCCAAAGTTTGTCTAACCCTGCCTTAGAGAAATCTAAATCTTACCATTTGTTTATGTTTTAATGTATATCCAGTGCACATAGTAGAAGAGAAAAAGATGTTAAGGCGTTTACACATCTCTGTAATTGATGATGTTATGAGTAGTGGCCCTTATGCATGTTTTGGGTTGGTAGCTGAATTTTTAGTAAGAGGGAGATAATGTTTAATATATTACAAATACAGTATTCAGATTTCCAAAGGGGTCTCCTTATAAAGCTGTGAGGACATATTCCCAAAAGATAGTTATAATGAGTGTCATAGGAAATGAGAAGAGTTATAAGAAATGAGGTCTCAGAGAGGAAAGGAAAAGAGAGTCTGTGAACATTGGATGAGACACAGCAAAATTCAAGCTTATAGCTATACAGCAAGTGGGCCCTTTACTTACCAGTGGTTGATTTCTGAGCAGTTTGCTCTTGCTGGGGTTGGGTAGGGAATCATTGAAACTTTGCTTTAACCTAAAAAAAATACAGTTTGTTCAGAACGCTTTCTTAATAATTAATACTGTTATATGTTATTATGTAGCTTGCTCCATAGGGCACCATTTTACTGACTTTAGCAGCTAATCATCTAATCAATCACAAGCGATGTTCATGTGTTCATGGTCATGTGGTCAATGTAATTTCAGGTCATCCATTTGGTTTAGCCCTTATACTGTTCCTTGTTGTTATCATTTAAACTCACCTCTTGTAATACCTGAATGCAAAAAATGCAAACAGCGAAATAGTGATGGAGATAATAAAGGCGCATATGCATATGATGTTTGTTGTTAGAACTGCAAAAAAACACAAAATGGTTTCTTATTTTAGGTAGATTTAGTATGACAAAAAGCAATTTGCATAATGCTGCAGTGGCAACTAATGAGCATTTTTCATTGTTTCATGTCCTCAACTGATGAAAGGCAAGATTTAGGAGCCAAACTCCACAAGCAACTGCAGTGTTTACGGCACACTGCACCTGTATTGTATGTTTCATTCATAGAATACAGGTCAGTGGTGTCATTCAGAGTGCTTTCTGTAGAATATGCTCCATGAGTGGAGGAAAGGTCAGTCACATGACTTTGACAGGACATACACTATATTGCCAAAAGTATTGGGACGCCGGCCTTTATATGCACATGAACTTTAATGGCATGCCAGTCTTAGTCCGTAGGGTTCAATATTGAGTTGGCCCGCCCTTTGCCGCTATAACAGCTTCAACTCTTCTGGGAAGGCGTCCACAAGGTTTAGGAGTGTGTCTATGGGGATGTTTGACCGTTCTTTCAGAAGCGCATTTGTGAGGTCAGGTACTGATGTTGGACGAGAAGGCCGGGCTCGCAGTCTCCGCTCTAATTCATCCCAAATGTGTTCTATCTGGTTGAGGTCAGGACTCTGTGCCGGCCAGTCAAGTTCGTCGACCCCAAACTCACTCATCCATGTCTTTATGGACTTTGCTTTGTGCACTGGGGCATAGTCATATTGGAACAGGAAGGGGCCATCCCCAATCTGTTCCCACAAAGTTGGGAGTATGGAATTGTCCAAAATGTCTTGGTATGCTGATGCCTTAAGAGTTCCCTTCACTGGAACTAATGGGCCAAGCCCAACCGCTGAAAAAAACAAACCCACACCATAATCTCCCCTCCACCAAACATTACACTTGGCACAATGCAGTTAGGCAAGTACTGTTCTCCTGGCCACCGCCAAACCCAGACACAACCATCTGATTGCCAGACAGAGAAGCGTGATTCATCACTCCATTTCTCTAGAGTCCAGTGTCGGCGTGCTTTACACCACTGCATCCACTGCTTTACACCACTGCTTTGCATTGCACTTGGTGATGTAAGGCTTGGATGCAGCTGCTCGGCCATGGAAACCCATTCCATGAAGCTCTCTACACACTGTTGTTCTGCCAATCTGAAGGCCACACGAAGTTTGGAGGTCTCTAGCTATTGACTCTGCAGACAGTTGGTTACTTCTGCGCACTGTGCACTTCAGCATGGGCTGACCCCGCTCTGTCATTTTACGTGGCCTACCACTTTTTTACGTGGCCTAACCACTTTGAGTTGCTGTTGTTCCCGGTTGCTTCCACTTTGTTATAATGCCACTAACAGTTGACCTTGGAATATTTAGTAGCAAGGAAATTTCATGGAACACTTGAATCCAATGATTTGGAAGGGTGTCCCAATACTTTTGTCAATATAGTGTATGTCTGAGCCTTATTCCTACTGGCACTTTTTTCTCATGAAAATGAATTGGCCTTCAGTTACTTTAGAGTCATGCAGCAATTGGTGGCATTGCAGTCCTGTAGTGTTGTCATGCATTGCAATTGATTTTTAATGGCACCCCAGTTCACATATAAAGTACAATACAGCATATGTGTGCTATAATGCACCTCAACACACAGATGCAAATTCGATGTAGTGAGCTGCATTGTAGAAAACTGTACATGAGCAATTTTTTGTGCTTCATATGTGATGACAGCACATTTAAAATGGATGGGTTGTCAAATGCAACATGCCTCAATGTACATTAATGTGTGCCTAAACATGCAACTGCTATTGGCGCCCTTTATGGCTTGTTCACATCTAAGCAAATGTAAAATCCTTCATGGGAGTGGAAATAGAGTGCCATGCACTTAAGTATTTGTGCAGCGTTGCAATGGCCAGTGCACTTCCAAACCCCAGCATACAGCATGTTTGGGAGAACTTTGTATAGGGAGTCTTAGGCAACCTTCATGGACACAGCGCTGAAACCGGACTTTAAAATGTTTTGTCACAAAATTGTAAATGAGCCAAGTCCTTACAGTGGAAGAAACTGACAGCAGGGAAAATAACATAACAAAAATGATATGAGGACCAAGAAGAATAAATATTAAAATATGGTCTTTTATAAATGTGAACAATACATAAACAATAAGACAATATTGTCAAACACTGTTATTACCATTGGTTGTCCTCCAGGACCTGCTCTGGCTCCATTCACTCCATGGACCATTATAGAGAGACTTTTCATCAGGCTTTGCACGCACCTTTGCTGTGTAGTGAGTGAAGCCCTCAAGTTTAGAAATTGGAAAGTAATATTCAGGTGGATTGCCTGAGACATTGACCAGTGAGTAAGGGGGGCATTCCGGGTCTCCCTGAAGTGACATACAGACTATAGATAAGATAATTTGTAGGCGTTCATCACTAGAAAACAGATAACTGTCTCAAGTATGGTGATTGAAAATGGGGAAAAGAAGGAACAACAAAAAAAGGTAGAATACAGAGAAAGACTTGTTAAAATGTCAGAGAAAACACAACACTTGTCAGAGAAAACACAACACAACACAAAACAATTTTATTATATTATGTAGGATTGTACCTCCTTCCAGTAACACAACTGGTATGTTAACTGGATAGTAGGAAAGACAACCTCTGGTGGGCTCCATATCAGTGTATATCCATTGCTTGATTGGTTTTTTATTTGGAGATCAGTGGGAGACTCAATCTGAACTGCAACAGAAAAAAGATAATCTGATATGTAGATTTTAATAGCAGTATGTCTGTGATTAGACTTTACCTAGCAATCTAGCGATTATAGATTTACACAAAAAGGTGATGCAGCTAGAAGCAATATTGATGGTACCTGGATTTCTCAATCTCTTTTAACAATAGGGATAGCAACTTATAGCATATATCATATGAAAGTATATTCATGGCTAGATTTTGGGGCAATTACTGTGCACATACCACAAGAGTAGATGATATAGTCACCCTTAGGCATAATAATAGTCTTATGATAGGGAACTAGGGCCTTTCACTTATTAGAGTATTTACCAAAGTCTGCAGAAATCACACTAGCCTTGTATGGAGTTCAAAAGGGGCCACAGCAGCACTTTGTTTAATTCAAAATCAAAATTAAATGCATAAATAAATGCATAAATAACCAAATATTATTAAATAAAATAACACAGCTATACAATTAACAAGGTCCTTGAAGGCACACAAAGTAACAAATCCACCCCATAACCAGCATCTACGGCTTCAGATAACTAACGATAGGCCCCCAGCTCAACGGACAATATCTGTTGATGGAATACACTTTCAGCCAAAACTAAGTGGTCCACCCAATTGACCACCACTTAAAGGACACAACACCTAGAATGAGCCCCCAACCATTATTCCAATAAACCAGCCATCAAGACCACCTTCAAGGACCCCAAACCGCCAATAGACTGCTAGGACGACCTAACAGATCCAGAACCTGAAACAATAAAAAAAGACAAAATCAATGGGACGGGTGGGAGGGAAAAATGCTCATCTGATTGCAACTTAACCCACTGGAAAACTTCCTCCACCTCCGCACGGATCACACGGATCGCCCTTAAGAAGTCCAGCATTGGCAAACTTTCAACCAATCCGGTAAGCAACCCCTCCTTCTACCCCTTTATTTTACCTAAGAGTTAACCCTTCTCTACCTGGCTCCCCTTCTCCCCCTGTCATGCTATCCCTCTGCACAATTCTCTCTTTCTTTTGCTCCAGGCCTGTCTATACTAAAACAGCCTACTAGTCATTAAAGTTCAAAAATAGCAACATCTTTTGCTTTCAGCAAGTTGTTGGTGTGCAGCGCTGAGGCTCTGATCTGGATCTATGGATTTTTTAAAGCTAAGTACTATGAACATAAATAGTTGCCAGCTGACCTGGAAGAGGTACATTTTTCTCCTCTCCCTGACTGCTGCTGCCTTTGATCGAAAGGCTTGGATTCTTGCAACCAGCCTGTTCTGGCCGTGGTCCTGTTCCACAAGTGGAAAGTCCAAAATGTGGGGGGAATAATGCATCTACACAGTGGGGACTATATATGAGGAGGACTGGTGTGGATGAGGGGCACACTTTTGCAATTCGTCCGCCTTCAGTGCTAAGGGACTATATCCTGACACTGAAATAACTTATTCCATCACTACCTATGAGTGGCAGAATTAAAAAAAAACTCTTTGTTTTTCTAAACCTCATCCCTACTGGTCTCTAAAACTCCATTGTACTTATTCATCCTCAAATACATTTATCTTACTATTAGCTACTATCTATCTTACTATCTATCTTAATAGCTATCATCCACAATATAAGTCAAAGTATACTCACTATTCTCATGGGCTTTAAGATCTTTCACCTCCTCCAGCATTCTGACTTGGATACTAAAGTAATTATGCGCCTGGGATAAAGGTACTTGCAGAGAACATCTGTACTGTACATAAGGCCCACTTTCTTTACTCTCATCTATTTCACCAAGACATGACTTCTTTCTAAAGAAAAAAAAACCCATAATATTCTCGATTTGAAAAATAAACAAACTTATTACAAATTATAAACTCATCTGGTATATATTATAGACACCTTTAGGCTGATCTGCTAAAAGAGTAAAGCAAGTTTACTTTTCAAAGTGAATTTTCAATTTGCAAGAGAATTTTCACTTACAAGGTTATTCACTAAAGGGTGAAGAGTCTGGAGAAGGCAGGAGAAGGGAACAATCTAGGACAGGGGTGGACACAATTTGTCGTCTGGAGATCTACTTTTCAAATGACGAGCTCAATGAGATCTACCAATGAAAAAACACCTGCGTTCAGGGGCATGGCGGTGCATTGAAGTCAATGGCACGGCAGCCACGCCCCACGCCCGCAGAGCGATCGCACGCACCCAGAACACAGGCACATTAGTGCCTGCATTCAGGTCTATATGCAAAAATGCTGCAAGCCGCCTTGTGTTTCTGTGCGTTCTAGAGGCCGAACACTCTGGAACGCAGACTTTGTGGTGCAAACTGGCCCTCTCTCTTGGCTGTCTCTTCTCTCTCTCCTCGCTCCTTCTCTCTCTCCTTCCCGTCTGCGGCGTCTGACGCATTCAGCCGCACTAGCACTGCGGGAGGGAGCTCAGGTCAGTGAGCTGATCGCGATCTACTAGTGTTTGCTTTGCGATCTACTGGTAGATCGCGATCTACCTAATGGGCACCCCTGATCTAGGACAACATAGCTGATTTGGAAAACAAATTCTCCAATTCAGCTCACTTTCCAGTTCAGCTATGTTGTCCTAGATTGTTCACTTCTCCTGCCTTCTCCAAACTCTTTACCTTTTTGTGAATATCCCTGTTAGTTTACTGAATATGGTGAAGCTGTGCTGACTTCTATCATCCAATCATGTGAAAGCTAAAAATATATTTTTTTAAATTTTCCTAGCACATTGTTGGACATTCTTTGCAAAGTGAATTTTCACCACATTCACTGAGTTAAGTGTAAATATCATTGCCAAGTAGAAATTTACTTTAAACATGTTCTTCTTGTTTAGTAAATAAACTCCATTATGCAAGCTTGCAAATACAACATTTTACCTTATCTTTTTTCTTCTCCTTTGAGACCCGTCACCAAGTGCTCAACCATAATTAATCTCTATCTGTTTATTTTGGGTGATATTGAGTTATGGCAATCAATGACTATCAGCATCCTTTGGGTGTGCATGATTCTTAACACCTGTTCTTAAATGGATAATCAAAGTAGTATCCAATGCTCTGTAATGGGGCTGGGGTTGGCCAGGCTATGTATATTCACACATTCTTAACAAGCAGTAACTGAACTATAGAACAAGCCCCCACTGACCTCAATTTAAGCAGAAGCAGTGAAGTTGTCTAAGTAGTTGCATATGTCAGTAGCTCAACTCACTTTGCTCCTCCCACACAGCAGTAACTGAGCATCCTTTTAATTTCTAATGTCAAAAAAGAGTAGATGCTTTGGAAGGGGGAGCTGAGTTACTGAGAGATAAAGACTTCAAGCTGACTGCACTGAGGAGCTTTGGCAGCCCATTCAGAAAGAATGGGGTTGCCTTAATGCAATGCACATTAACGCTGAGGTAAAGGGGTAATCGGTGAGAATGAATAGCTCATAAGTGCCTGCAGCTACAGAGGTTAGGGGGAGGGGGGGCTGTGGGGGCTTGCTTTAAAGTTAATTTACTATTTAATAGAAATATGACTTGAATGTCTACAGCCTGGCCACAGATTCACTTTAAGCTATGTGTAATTAAAGAGCACTTGTCATGAGTACTCCTTTCTTGTAATAAAGGCCTTACCTGGGAGCTAAGTGGCGTTAACTTAATATACAGGGGTACGGGTACTCCTAGAATGAGATCCTAATAGGTTGGACTTGATGGACTAATGTCTTTATTCAACCTCAAATACTATGTAACTATGTAACCTAGACCACTGTTTTTACTAGTGCCTTCTGAGCACTATAGTCTCTGGGCTAATGCCTAGAAGACCCCTAAAAGGACTTGAAAACACAAGCTTTAAATGCCAATACACAGCTCATGTCTCTGATGTTAGTCCTTTCTGAAAGTCAAGTATAAAAAAGTGTATAGAGACAAAGGCTCAATACACATGAGCGCTCATTGAAGACACTTAATATGATTCCACCATTCAGCACCTATTCCTTCAAGTCCTTAATCATTGATTCATAGCCTAGAGGATGCCTTAGGAGGCATATTTTTACAGTGGAACTCATATCTTAAAAGGAGCATAGCGTGGTTTATGGTTAATTTTACTTTTGTTAAAAGTGTTCATGTTTATAAATGAATGTTTTATATTTTTACATTTGTATAAATATATGGTTTACAAATATAATTATTTATTTCAATGTTTTTTTATATTTGTTTATTGCATGCAGGACTCTGTGTTTGAAATGCTTGCTATGCTTTCTAGTAGAAAGTCCAGCACTTATTCAATTCGTTCTGCCAAACTGTTAATGCACTCTTTAAGATGTTACCCCGTTCATTAGAAGATGAAGGCAGAGGATATGTGCTTCATCTGACTCATTCAGCTATATTTTTATACAGCAGATGCCTGAAAGTAGGAACATTTTACAAATGATAGACCTTGCATTGAGCAATACCTCCTGCCTGCAAGTGGTAACTGTATTTGACTGATTAAAAGAAAAATATTATTATTAGTAGTAGTAGTAATAGCAGTAGTAGTATTAATATGTACTGGACATAAACAAAGTAAATGTATTAAAGAATACTAGCGTTTCTTTAACAGAGTAATAACTGTAATATAGTCACCCCCATTTATTAAAAAAATTGAAATGCTTTGAAATTTTGAATATGATATCAAAAATAGAGAGACTTTTAATGATTTCTTAGCTTACCCATCAGTTGATGCAAATTTGCAATCTGTGGGGGATTCAGTGTAGTATAAAGTAAAGGACACAGAGCTTATCAGTTCTCTCTTCACCTCCCAGCTGCAATTCATCTTTACAGAGCCATCATATTCGCATTTTAAATTTTGAATAATGGTTCCATGATCTGTGGAAAAAACAATTACGTATAATGAAGAGTTGCTTTTTTTTTTACAAATCGTATTCATTGATTTCTTATTACGGTAGTTTGTTTTCCCTTTTCTGTATATTTTACATAGAACATGTTTCATACTATAGTGTGGTTTTACAGCAAAATGTATTTATATCTGCAATAGGGTAACAGTTTATTTCTCTGAGCAGGCCAGCTGTTTCCTGCCAGGCGTACATTAAACAAGACAGGATGTTTCTGAAATGGTTTCAGCTATTACCAGTGGTGGAACCAGATGGGTGCTTGGGTGTGCTTTTGCACACCCAAAAATTCTGCTAGCACTCCCGGGCACGTATTCCATATGTCGTGCCTGGAGCCCCAGGTACTAAGGACACTGACATCCATGTTCCTGCTGCAGTTCTTGGGCTGACTGACATATCTCTTCTGGACTGCTCCAGCCTTCTACAGTATGCATAATGCCAGGAGGGTAGAAGAAGAAGAATATTCCTGACCTTTGCAGCGTGGCTACCCCCGCACTGCCTGGGTTAAGTGCTCGTTTTCGTCTAGGGATGAAAATAAAAAAGATATACTCACCTGAATCTCCCAGGCAGCTGTCTATTAGACCAGTCCCTCCAATCTCTCTCTCTCTCTCTCTGCTCTGGTGGTTTAAGGTCCTGTGAGTCATCACATCTAGGACACAAGGACACCGAGGGACATACCATCACTGGAGCAGAGGAAACAGGTTCCAGGGACCGGTCTAATAGCTGCACGGTTCAGTTGAGTATATCTTTTTTATTTTTTTCAGGGAACCAATGACTGCCAGGGAAAACAAAAAAGGGAGTGTCTTTACACAATGACGGTTGTTTGTTATTGCTCCAAAATTGTAGTGGGATTTTTAAACAAGGGTTCACAGTTAAACACTGCTTCATTGAGTTCTTTTTTTGTTTAAAAAGCCTTGCCACTACCTATTCAAATTCAGTCTATGTCCATCCAAACACATCCATATTATGAAACCTTTGCTGTTTTTTCTAAGCCCGCCCCTTTGAGTATACTGCATAGATCTTCAGCACCTTCAGATCTGTCACAACGTGAATTCTGAAGATATGATCAACAATGTATATGTTTTATGTAATGTATATGCTTGGGAACTTTTGGAAACACCTGATAGCCAACCCCCTCCAGCGAGGTATACTTACAGGTCCACGCTCCCTCTCTGCCTTTGCGTGTGATGGTGCTTGGACCTCAGCGGGCAATCGCATACCTCACAACTTTCTGAGATGAGAAAGAGGGACAGCTTCCAGCACAATGCATTTAGCCAATGGACACATCCCTGCTACACCCCCAGTTATGAGGACCATTAGGAATATATATGCCCAAAATGATTGGTTAAACCCAGAATTGGAGCAGGGATCGATGATTATACCTGAGGGCATGGGCTATTAATAGACCATGTCACTTCATCCTGAATGAGCAAGGTCACAGTGCCTCTTTAACTGGTTAATGGTTATTGTATAGGACCCCCCCCCCACACACACACAAACACATATACATAATTATCTCCTCTGTGAGCCCCTTGTGTGCTATGACAGAGGTGGTCTGCTTCTCACACTGTTTCCAAGTTTACCTGAATTCTTACAACCAAAATATCCTTACTTTACGAGCAGAGGTACTGGCTGGAGAAAATTGTACTATTTTTATAATTTTAAGGGATTGTGGGAGGTAATGATTCCTATGTCTTTCCAATACAAAGCCAAAAGAAACTTCTCTTCTTCAAATTTTGCATATACAGTATTTTCGTTCAGTTTCAAAATACCTGAAGGCGTAGCCCAGGTCAGTTCTTTGCTCCACGCACTCCGGTATCCTGGGTCTTCATGTCTCACAGAACGTACTCTAAAGAGGTAAGTGCTCCCAGGTACAAATGACTGAGGACTGAAATGGACTTCCATCTTTCCCAAGACATTTAAAGAAACAGCATCCTGAAGACAAAGAAAAGTATTTATGTTAATGTGAAAATCTAGGCACAAATGAATACATTTCTGTTATCATTATTACAAAATTATCATTATTATTTTTTAACGTAAGCAGTGTGAATTAGAGGTGCACTGAAATTGAGTGACCGAAAATAAAAAATTTGTCAGGCTGAAACCGAAAACCAAAAAAAGGGGTCTGGTATTTCCCCAAAACCCCCAAATTTCCCTTTTGAAATAGAAAAAGAGTCCTCAATCTCTTTTTCTGCAGCCCTGTTATGAATGGACAGGAAGCCTCTATACTAAGTGTTCCTGTTCATTCATAAATTGTGGATATAGTAAGAGTTACTATGTCCCCAATCATGAATGAACAGGAATTGATGTAGAGCACTTCCTGTTCATTTATAATTAAGGGACACAGTAAACATACTATGTCCTCAATTGTTTACAAACACTCAACAATCAGCTTATTGTTGAGTGCCTATAACTGCTCTCCATCCTGACTCCTTCGGCTGTCACAGGAGGCAAAATGGGCTGTGCGGGGAGGAGAGCTCAGCCTCCTGTGACACAGCTGACAGCTGACTCCTCCCCTGCATTTCTGACTCAGCCTCTTGTGACAGCTGACTGCTGTCTCTTCCCTGCTCTCCATCCTGAGTCTCTGCCTGTCACAGCAGGCCGAGAGGGGTGGTGCGGGAGAAGAGCTCAGCCTCCTGTGACAGCTCACAGCACTCTCCTCCCCGCCCCGCTCGGCCTCCTGAAGGTTTCTCTCCTCCCCGCTGTACGCTGCTCTGTGTCAGAGAGGACAGAGAACAGTGCCCAGCAAGGAGGAGAGAAATTATGGATGCACTGCAATTTCAGCTGCAAAATGGTACTTTCGGCATTCTGCCCAAAGTACCATTTTCGGCCAATATGTTTGGAGCACAAATGCCTTCACTTGAGACAGTAGCAAGCAACCTTTCAAGTTGATCCTTGATAATGCTTAAGGCAAAATGCTAGTCTAGGCCAGGCTGGAGGAAAGATAAGATGTGTCTCATGGAGTATTGCCTGGGATAAAACTCCTTTGCCTTGAACCAAGCAAAATAGGCCTCTTAGGTGCGATGGTAGACCTTGCAGAAGGTTGATTTCATAGCTTTCAAGAGCGTAGAGATAACAGTGTTTGATAAACCTCTGTTCTCTTTAGGAACGGGGTTTTTACCTACTGGTGGGCATACCCCCTGGAGGGGGTCTTCAGGGACAGGGCTCCACCATAGATGGACCACAGCACTTGACTTGTATAGCACCCTGCAGTGACTCCACACGCTACACAGGTGCCAAGGTGAGTGCCCCATGCAGGGTCCATTGTCCTAAGCACATTAAAGGGCTTTCCTTGCATCTTCCACCCAGTGGGGTCCAGTCCACCAAGGCTCTGCTGAGGGGAAAACAGATCCAGATAGCGGCTACAGATTTAGATAGCAAATGCAACTAAAGAGAGCTTGGAAGACATACCAGCATGAGGTATTCTCAACTAGTATTGCTTAATGCAAAGGTATACTTTAAGTATTAAGTGTATGATTGTAGAAGGCAAAGTGTTGCAGGCAGGGCAGCCATCAGGGGGGTACGGTCAATACTCATGTAAGGGGCCCGGGCAGCCTGGTGGGCCCGCCCGGGTCCCTTACATGACTATCGGCCGACGGTGAAGGGCGAGGAGGCGGAGGCCTGGCCCTAGCAGCGCAGGGCCCCAGCATTTCCGCTGCAGCGGCTTTGAGACAAGCTAGGGCCCCATCAGCGACGCTGCTCGTCTGATGTCGGACTGGCCGGAAGTGACGCCACGTTAGTGATGGGACGTCACTTCTGGCTGGTCCGGTGGCAGACGAGGCCATGTGTGCAGGCAAGAGGAGCTAGGAAGGAAGGAAGGAAAGGAGGGAGGGCAGGGATGCAGCCCTGACCAGCCCACCTGAGACCCCTTCAGAGCCCACCATAGACAGTCTCAGATGGGCTGTGCAGCATCTATGGTGGGCTCTGCAGGGTCACTCTCAGTTGGGTCCTGTGTCCAGCACGTCAATAAGCCCTGCGTCCAGTGCGTCACTAAGCCCTGCGTCCAGGGGGGGGGGGGGCCCGGCCTAAAGCCGTGTAAGGGGCCCCAAAATTTCTGATGGCTGCCCTGGTTGCAGGGTAAGTGGAGGGCTTTAGTGTTAGGGATAATTATTAAATGTAGTGGAATTTTGTGATTTTAGCTTGTTTTTAGTGCTAAAAGCCTTGTGCTTAATTCTTCAGCACCAGGCTCCTGTGCCATTTTTATTGTTGTTATTGCTGTTACACTATAGTGAATATTCCTGCATTCTGTGCATTCATACAGTGTATAAAACATCCACACACAGCGACCTCCTCATGTATCACTTGCCCCTCCCTATTAGTTTGTAAGCCCTCACGGGCATGGCCCTCCTTGCCATCTTGTGTTGAATTGTATTGTGATTGTAATGTCTTCCTTATATTGTAAAGCGCTGCGCAAACTGTTGGCGCTATATATATCCTGTAGAATAATAATAATAATTTTAAAAAAGCATCTTCCAAAGGTAGAGTGAGTGAGGTGGTCAATACTCACTAATGCTTTGATCTTTTTTTGCCTATATTGCTTTTTTGTATGTGTGTAGATATTTCTTATGCCTCATTTGTTTGAAGGCTCATATATGTGACTCATTTATATATGTTTCAATTTATTAGATATGTATGATTATTAGCTCGGCACAATATTGTTTTTCACAATGCTTTGAAGATGTAGACAAAATACTATTTGTTGTACTGTACCTCCCACGTTTCCCAATCCTTCCTACAGTAGATGACTTGGTACAAAAGAGATGCAGAAGAGTGTACAAGTTTTGGCATCCTCCAGGATAGACTCATTTTGCCATTGTCGGACATTTGGAGTTCAAGGTCTTCTGGAGGAAACATCTGAACTGAAAGAATAGATTTGAAAAAAGAGCAAAAAGAAATGACTACATTTCATCTTAATTCTATCTAAGGCTGTATGTTGCATCACTCTTTATAAACCATAACTGTGATAAGAAATACTTCTTGATTTCCTTTTTCATATAAACTATGATTAAACTAAATGTCTGCCAAAACTTTTTTTTTCTACTTTTCGAGAGAGCGAAGCAGGACCAGAACCTTTATCAGGTTTTTGCTGTGTGTGTCCTTATTGGAGATATTTATTTTAATTTCCTGTCCTGTTAGGTGGGGTTACACTTTAAGATAATTGTTTGATTTATAGACTCTTACCTTTAGATGTTGGTATAAGGCAAGTCTCCACATGAACATCCTTTTCTGTTACAAAGGCGAAGCTGGCAGCTACTGAAGAGCTGAACCTGTCATCAAAGCGGCAGCTCATATGAAGTTTCCCATCTTCCTGGTTGCTAGAGGGAGCAGTACTGCAGGGATATCTAGAACTGTTGATAAGTTTAGAAGAAAGCCACAGTTGTTAGAAGACAATCTACTGTACTTGTGTGATCAATAAGTACAGTGTGCACCCATGATACTGGTGTCACAGAGCATTATGGGTTTATTTAAAATGAGGGAGCAGTAGAAAACTGTTTGCTTTTAGACTTTCTGCATTTAATTTAAATACTGCAGAGAGGTTTGTGAGTCATTCCTCAGACTTATTTTACTGCGTGTGTGTGGTTGTTTGCGTTTTATCTGAACATAAGCATTTTGGCTCCGATTTACGCATCAGAAAAGGAGCATAGATCTCCACCTGCCTGTAGGTCAATATGCAATATTTCCTATTTTCCTGACAGTAATGTCAGTCAAAGTACCGCAGCGCTGAATACTGAAAAATGGCCTGGATGGGAAGGGGGTTTAACACCGCGGATGTCAACTGGTTAAAAAATATTTTATAACTTTTATTTTTTAGTGCTTAACACATTAAATAGAGTAACAGTTACAAAAATACTATACAATCATTTCAGTTGTATTTTTTAATCAGTTGTTTGCGTGTATATTTGTCTCAACGTAGCTCGACACTACCTCATAAATGTCATTGCTTTGGTTGAGGTGGAATTTAGCAAAAATAGGAACAATTTCTATAAATATAGCTAAATTGGGTCTGGGTAGGTGAGGACTAGACCTTAAAACTCTGAAAGTGGTGCCAAAAAAAAGCAGAAAGAGGGCAAAGGACTAGTCAGCAGTATTGCCTGTGGTCTTCCTGCAAATGATCTTTTCCCCATGCCACGTTCTGCAATGTGTCTCTTTGTGGAGGTGGCCATCTTAGCAGTGGTAGGATTTGCTTATGCATGTCAGAGACACCAACACGGGAATCCGAATTTACGAAAATTCGTCCGAATTTCGATTCGGAACGAAACGAATCGCACATGTCTAGGAAGCAGCACAATAAAGACATCACCAAATATCACTCCATATCTCCTAACATTAGCAGTCAGAGGCAGCAGTGGCTTAGAGTCACACTACAGACATGAGGCACAAGAGCACCTAGGCATACCCACATACAAAAAACTACACTGCTATTTTTTTCTAGAAAGGATGTTCCATTTAAAACATCAATCTACAGTTTTTGAGTTTTGCTCCTCCTTAAAGCCCGTTTACACCAAAGCGAACACAAGGAAATTCGCCTTGTTTAGAATCCGCACAGATCACAGTGGTGTGCGCTGCAAAATAGTTCTGCATGCAGTACTTTTTTTCAGCACAGCATGGTTCTAAATGTTGAACATCAACATTTAGCCCAGTTATGTATTCTAGACATGTACGATTCGTTTCATTCCGAATCAAAGTTCAAAAACGAAATTGAATAGGACATGTGACTTTTCTGGCCAATCAGATGTGTTTTTCAGTTTAATGCATCCGAATGGGTCTAAATCTGAATTTTTGTTTAGCATTTGGGAGCTCCCGAATGCCATTCGGGTCTGGGAGCCACAGGTTTAGTTTTATGTATATATGGATCACAATGTTGCCATTACGAATATTTGTTCGTGTTATAGAATACTACTTATATATACATAATACTAAAATTGATGCTCCAAGACCAGAATGCAGTCCAAATTTCCGAATAGCATTCAAGAGCTCCTAAATACCATTCGGGTCTGGAAGCCTCAGCTTTAATATGGCTCCCAGACCCATATTGCTTTCTGGAGCTCCCAAATGGTATTTGGAAATTCAGAAATTCGGACTCCCAAATGCCATTGGGTCTAGGAGCTTCAGCTTTAGTATTAATATCTGTATATGGTTTTCTGTGGTATTCACAACGAATATTCGTAAACTCACCCGAAACTAACGAAAATTCGGATTTTATCTGAATCCAAAACCCGAACCAAATTGAATTTCGGATCCGAATCCCGAAATAAGGAAATATCCAAACTGAATTTTTCTGCGTCTTACATGTCTAGTGTATTTAGCAAAAACAATTAAGGGTGATTTAATTGCTGCTAGTAGCAGTACTATAACATGTCTTCATATTAGCCTTCTTTAATCCACATGGGATAGGGAAGGTCAGCACGCTAAACCAATTGGAACAGCAATGCTTTGAACACCACAATTGGTCTATCACTGTGAATATGCTTGCAGGAAGGATCCTGTGGATCTAGTGAAGTATTTAAAAAATTGAAACCTGCCTAAAACCATAGTATTACAGTTAGATGGGCTTTTCTTTTCTTTATTTACATGTGTATTCAATTGCTCCCATAACTTTATGCCAACTGTGAATTTGACAGTTTATTATACAGAAATACCTATTCAGCTTATTCCAGCGGTAGAGGCTCATGGGAAGTATTTCTCGTACTTTCTCCATTTCATTCCAGTGACAGGTCCAGTGTGTTTTGAAATTATTGACACACCTAAGAGAGTCTAGAATTTCCAAGCCTGAAAAAAACAAAGTTATCATACATATGTTAATTTACTGTTATAGAGCAATGGTACTGTATATTCTATAGCAAAGGGCCATAATTCACAATTCACAGGGCCTCCCAAAACTGCTGCCATGGGGCCCTTCATTTACCCATTATTGGACTCTCCAGTAGGTACATAACTCTGCTCCTGATTATCGCTCTGCCTCTCAGACTACACTCACCTGGACTCAGTCAACGGCTTTTTGTGAAGGGTTTGCTTTAATATCTGATGAATTTAATCAGAAAGGTAAAGGGTTGGTAAGGAATGGGTTGATTCAATAAGGCATTTCCAACACATTATTGGCAGTGTGGATGCAATCTAAAGCCATGCAATAAATTCATGAAGGTTGTGCAACACTTTAATTGGAAATACTGACATGTGTGCTAAATTTAAATAGTTCAAAGCAGCAACAATTGTATTGTGTGTCGGTATTGCTGTCACAGATTCAATAAGGTTTACTGCCATGTCAGATCTAAGAAAAGTGGCATGCAGGAATTGCCTTTCAGAGGTTTTACAGTAATGAATTAAACATGTAAATTAATAAATAATATTATATAACTAAAACTGTTACAATTCACCAGTCTGCAACACAAATTAGATTCTAGGCTCCATTCACACAGGAGTGGTTGTCCGTGCATATTTAGCTGTACGAATATGTGCAGAGCCGCTCTAAACATAAAAAAACAATGCACTTTATTGTGCATTGTTCAGACTTTTGCGGCGGACTAAAACTCGTGGCCCGCAAAATAGTCCAAGCGCAATTTTATGACGGATTCCGTGCGTTCGTGCCTAAAGTAATAGCCACATACGAGTGGAATCCATGCAGATGAAAGATTTTAGCGTTTGCGTGCTGTGCTGCATGGTCTTCTGCACGGAAAACCATGCAGGAAACATAGTACATAGTAGTATTTGAGGTTGAATAAAGACATAAGTCCATCAAGTCCAACCTATTGCGTGCGTGTATATGGTTCTGCTGATGTGTGCGTATGTATAGGTCCTTGTGTGATCTCCTTCTTAAGAGTACCTGTACCCCTTTATATTACGCTCCCTAAGGAAATTGTCCAAAAGCTTGTTGAACGATTCCACACTCTTGGCTGAAATCACTGTATGTGGCAGCAAGTTCCAGACCCTGAACGCTCTAACTGAGAAAAAAACCCTTCGCCCCTTGAGAAATGTTTTCTCCACCAATTTTAGATGGTGGCCTCTTGTCTTTGTCAGGGCAGTCTTTAATACTGATTGGACCCTGGGCAAACATTTTCTTGGGCCTCCCGTTCCTACCTATCCCGACCCCTTACCGCCCCCGCCATGCAATTTCGCCCATGCATACGCAGGAGCGGAGCAACACTATGCAATACCGATCGCACAGTAAACAGAAGAGTGGCGCAGGTGCATCTTTTGCGGACTCAAGGGCGGGGCCTGTGCAAGGATTATTGTGTACACAGGTGAAGGTGCATTATTCACCCCCTCTCTCCCATCCCCCCCCGGCGCCCACAGACGACTGTCTATGCAGCCTTACTAAGGTTTATTGTCCCCCATCATATGTACATGGAAATCATGTAGTGACCCCCATCACATACAGACAAGCAGCATGTAGTGACCCCTCTCTCTTGAGAGGGGTCCCTAATACACACATGCAGCAGCCAGTACAGACACTCAGGGCCTCCCCATCAGACACCCCCTGTTCATGCTGCCCTGATTCAGGCTGTAGTCCCCTCACGGGGCAGACTCCCTATCCCTTATGCAGGTGCAAAAGCCACCTTTGGCAGCTGCCCTTTGGGCCCCACAACAATGACTGGGCCCTGGGCAGCTGCCCTGCGTTAAAGACGGCCCTGGTCTTTGTTATGGAGTTGATCGTAAAGAGTTTGTTGCTATCGCAAAGGCTATATGTGAATGGAGCCTTTCTCTGTAGGATCAGTAGAGAATTGGCACATTCCATACACCCCCACTAGCACATAGTCCCAGCCTACAGACATCTTAAAACAATAAACAACATTTTAGTTGAAAAAACATTTACCAGAGAGTCTAGAAACTTAAATAATAACTTTTAAACCTCTTAAATAATGCTCAGCGTGATATGGCATGCCAGAACACACATAGCTTCATCAAGTGGCATGCCATAACCTTCTAGCACAGGTCATAAGTAAAATCATAAAGCCATTCAGGGACAATCCACATTGGTAGCCTAAGTCAGATGACCTGAAAGCGCGCTGTTCGCACACCCCAGCTTCCAAAATCCACACATAATTAATAACTCTTGACCTGGTAATGCTGCATTAATAACAAGAATATATTCAAATATATTGGAAAATACTTGTTACGTACATACCACGCACCCCTGTCTTGTGAGGTACAGAGGAATAATAGGACACATAACCAAATTTGAGGCAGCCATATATCAGATATCTATTAAGTTTACAAGGAGAACAAACAAAAGATGCATGGCTCTTCCATGGTTCAGGAAAGGAATGAACCGGGTGCTTGCCACTGGGAGCACGTCCTTACTCCAATATGAGCCCATACATCTATTTAGTTTAGTTTCTATTAAATCGCAATTTCCCGCTGCACAATAATCTATGGATTGCATGTAGTAAAATAAAAATATCACTGCATTTAGAAAACTGACATAGGGGTGGACCAGCTAAAATATCATAAAGCACTTCAGCCCTCCTGTCCCATGCCCCAGGGCCTTTTGATGGGGTGGGACTGGCTCAGTGACACTCTCTAGAAGGCCCACAAAAAGCTGCTGCACAAAACAGCTGGAGCTCTCCTTTATTATCAAAGGAAGAACATCTGCCAAGAAACTTGATCACTTTCAGTCTGCTGGCATTTAAATTAGGTGTTCCACATATAATATATACTCCACTTGTAAAGGTCCACCAGTCTGCTACATGCAACAGTTATGTTTAGAGTTGCAACAGACTCAAAAACATCATTCTGACGTGCATATAAATCTGTTGCACGCTATGACATTTGTTGCACCACCAAGAGAAAGATGTCTAAATAGTATCTACGACACTCTTTATGAATTCCCCCCAAAGTCTTATTAATGCTAGAGGAGTGGGTCATTTTGGAACCAAAATGTTTCATCAACAGACCCTCAATGTGTACAAACCCTCATTTTGTTTCTGAGAGAGCTCATCAAATTGTCAAAATAACCCCTACATTTCCATTGTCTTTTTTATTTTTCAATTTTGAGGAAAATTAAGCATAATACCTAAGTCACAGTTTTGTTTTGCCACTGGAGGATTCTGTCTCCAGTAGCAATTTCTCCTCCTAATTCTTCTTCCATTCCCCACCTCTTTCGCTCTATTGGCCAAAAGACTGCAAGAAAATGACTATGCAACCCTCTAATCAGTCATATTACCTTGCCCGCATCACTTCACGTAGTAGCTCTGAGCAGAATGGAGAATTGTTAGAATCTTTGTTATTTTTAAATGTTGTCTGTGTCCCTTCTTATCCTGTTTGACATCTATCACCTTCACCTGGACACCAAGTGAAAGATTTATAGGCCCCTGTGTCGCATAAGGTATTCAGAACAAGCTTTGTAAAATAAATTAAAAGGTTTTCTTATTTGGGAGCGAAGTGATGTGGGTAAGGTGATATAACTGAAAACACACTGCTACATTCTTCCTTTAATTTTCATAGCTGTACAGGATTGTGACAGTATAGTCAAGTTGCTATGACCAGCACAAAAAAAATCATATTTTTAGACACTGAAAAAGCAAGCTTCTTAGCTGCTTCCACAGTATGCCAGCCGTAGATATTCTACAATACATACATACAGATAAAATCATCTCCTAATTTGATCATTATCGTATTGCAGCATCCTTTGCAATACAGCATGCAATTACTTTAATATCCTGAGAATGTATGTCAGCTCTTTAATTTTCATGAGTGATACACGTCATCTATCATTCACAACTGACAGTAATAAGTAACTGTTAAAATCTTGGCTGCTATAGCACACAAACCCTTGGATGGCTGTATTGCAGCTAAGAATTTCATTACCATTTCTCACTGCACACTTTTATTGGATACCATTATAATAATCAGTAGCCACTGATACAGCAAAGATACATTGCAGGATCTTTTAAAAAGGAAAGCTTAGAATATACTCTAATAAAGGTTTGAAGCGTTTGTATTTCCTGCCTCCTTCAACCACTGGCGGAACTACCAGGGTCGCAGCGGTCGCAATTGCGGCCGGGCCCTGGCGTTCCGCCTGTTGGCAAGAAGCAGAGGGCCCGCAAGCTTCCTCATGCTGTCCCCCCCTCCAGATAGCGCTGCTCGATCCCCTGCCGCTCTGCATGTACGAGCAGCTGTGCGGGGATAGAGAGGTACCTCTGTCTGTCACTTGTCTGCCTGGCGGGGCCGCTACCGACACAGCAGGCACCGCCAGGCAGCACATTCTTCAGCTGGGACTGGGAGAGGAGGACGGACCGTCTTCACTCAGCCCCGCTTATACAGCAATGCAGAATACCACCAACTGTTTTTTATTTACATTATAATGCATTGCTGGGACTTGTAGTCCTGCATAGTTGGTGGTATTCTGCATTGCTGTATAATCAAGACAAAGGGATGGGGAAGACGCTGTAGTGGGGGGGTGGCCAGTCAGGGAACTCCATTTGCATGCACTATTTTTTCTGATTTGCCATGCGTTCCGGTGCAGGCGATCGCACCGCGGTGCCATTGAATTTAATGCACCGCCATTTAATGCACGCCAATTCAAAACTGTAGCAAGATTATGATTTAAAAGGGAGCTTTAAAGAGTCAATCCAACGAAAAATATTATTTTAGATGTAGGTGGATCATGGTGACGTGGATTCTTATATGTCATGAATTTACAATGGGATTTGCCATATTTTTTAATTTTCAGTCCATCTGCCAGCTTTGGGTGTTCCTGTACATATTGCATTGTTTCATCTCCTGTTATATTTTCTATAATATAAAATAGATAAGAAATCCAGCAGACTAAGTGGGAACCCCACATCAGGTATACAAGGTGAGAACTTAAGTGCAGATATTTCACCATTAAAAGTAACTGCAAGGAAGTCTATGTCTCCAGCATCTACCAAAAACTGTAATATTAGTTTTGGGTGATCTAGCCATTTAATTTGCACAGTGCAAACATTTTTTTCCTTTCCTCACTATAGAGGAACAAATAATTTCAAGCCATTTTGCTGCCATCACCTCTGTGTCTATGTGTCTGTGTCAAATGTCTATGCCCCCTTCAGCAACTGATCCTGACAGTAAAGCGCATGTACCTTCAGAACAGGAAAAGGTCTTTTTTATCTTGTAATCACTTTTACTAGGCCACATTTTGAACAGGAGAGACACTAGCCAGCTTTTAATAAAAAGATAAATATTAGAGTGTACTTATGTCGCTGAATAAAATCTGCCAAATATCATATTTAATATATGCACATTATTTCAAGTGACATTAAAGTCACAATTCTTTTCCTCCCCCTGCCATGCTGCTTTAAGGACTTAGCTTAAATGATGCCTCTTGATACGACCATCTTTTTATTCACTTCACCTTCCAATTGTATTCAGCAATCCCTCCAGTGCTGGTGTGGGTCTCTAATCCAGTGCTGAATGTTGTTTTTCTGTGACCTACAGTGTCTGTCTGTCTGCGTGCATGCTGCTGGCTGCGTGCATTGACTCTCACTGTGTCTCTCCTCTTCTCCACGCTGAAGATCTCTACTACGCATGCACCCGCCCCATCATCCTGCTCGGCCGATCGGGAAGCTCCAGATTTTCAGATGGGAGCGAGTGGCGGAGACAGAGGTAAGTAAAAGCCTTTTTGGTAACTTTTACATTTTTTTATGTTTTTGCATATGTCTACTGCTTGCTAGCAGTAGATATATACAAACTAAATGAGAGTTAAATTCTACTTTAACCACTATCAATGGGCTGCTTTTTGAACAGAACAGACACCAGACAGCTTCTATTAAAAAAAAGTGTATTTATTTCAGTGAAAAAAGCCAGCTACATATTGTATTGGCTCAGTGCAGAGTATTTAAGCAGTTTTTCTAAACAATACACCATGACCCCCCTTTTTTAAACCTAACCGAGACTGAAAAACCAATATGAAAAAAGAATAAAAAAGCACAGGAATCCAGCATCTGACGGCCGATCGTCACCATCAGCACCCCATCCCCCTTCCCCCTGGGATTGAAGCCATCATGCTGGGAGGGAACACACTACAGAGGTGTATACTTGTTCGTGGCATATTTATAAGGTTAGTAAATCAACCCCAATGTGTCTTTCAACTTACACTTAACAAAGGACACTGAGAACCCTGACTTTTAGGGAGGGGGCTGTCACATACAAACCCCCCCCCCCTGATTGGCCCTTCTAAGCCCCCTGACAACATTTCAGAGGCCAGGAAGTGCATTGTTGGTAATTAGTTGCTATGGATGTGAACAACTACATCAGTTTATAATTTTCTTAAACCATGAACAACTTGGGTTTGGGTCAAACTGATGGTTAACCAAACCCAGGCGGCTGTTATAAATATAAAGAGTGTCTTGTAAAGTTCTTCTTTAACAGGTTCTCTGGAGAAAGGTTTAAAAAGAATTTGAAAACATATACACACCTTGTGTTCCCTGTATGTACAGCAGGGTGAATATATGCATACAAGATCTGTAAAGACTGTGTGGTGTCCTCATTTTCTTTACTTCCTGAAATATATAAATAATAGAACAATATTATACATGTCATGCACACGTATTAAATTATCATATACAGTGGGGATGATCTGTAGAAACTGAGCAATATAATACACACACACATACAGTATACTGGAGAGAGAGAGAGAGAGAGAGAAACAGCTGGACTGGGCCCTGGACAGCGTTGTGGGTGGGGTTTGCCTGCCACCTAAACTGTGGTATTTTATGCGATTAGTTGGTAGTATCTGTAAATCTGTGTAGCAGTATGCAGGGGGCTTAGCACATGCCACACCTATTTCCTCACCTGTAGTATAATTTAAAGCAGAATTTGTCTTAGTGATCTGTGCAGTGGCGCGTTCCTACTCACAGTCGCTGCTGAGTCAGTGACAGCCAGCAGCTGTGGAGGAGGATGCTGGCCTCGGTGTTGGCAGTGGAGGGAGAGGCAGGGCCTGGCGTCGGCAGTGGAGGAAGAGGTGGGGCCTGGTGACTGAGGAGGAGACGGGGCCGCCAGCGACCACAGGGGAGGAGGAGGCGGGTCCCGGCGGTGGAGGAGGCTGACAGAGGATCGAGGCTGACTGACAGGTAAGAGGTTTTGCAGGGGTGCGACCAGCCCACCTGAGACCCTGCGCAGCCCACCACAAAGAGTCTATAGTGAGCTCTGCAGGGTCACTCTCAGGTTGGCTGTTTGGGATCTCAGGTGGGCTCTGCAAGGGGTGTAACTAGAAATCACAGGGCACCATACCAAATTTTGCTATAGGGCCCTGTGATTTCTAGTTATGCCCCCTGACTGGAATGTGAAAGACAAGCAGCAGATAGATGAGCTCATCTTACTGTCACTCTGCCCTCTCCTCCTATTAGCATATTTCTTGTAAGCACATGAATGTCTTACTCTTTGTGCTACTTCTTACTCTCACACTCCAGCAATTCAGGTACTTACTATACACAGCCGGCATTTAAATAAATAAATGTTATTATGTAATAATGATTACAGATCCAATTTAATTTGTGTTTTTTATATATGTCTTGAGTTCATATTTAAAGTGATATTAAAGTCAAAATGGTTGTTAGGTATTTCAAATGCTGATCACAAACAATGGATGCTACTCCTTGATGTTTAAAAGTTTTAGTTTTCTGCAACATCAACTGGTCCCCTTGGGCACTGGCCCTGTTATCCTGTTTTAAGGTGACTTCCTTTATGTATGCTAGCACGCTATGTGTGTCTCCACAAACACACAGACACAGCAAAGCAAGCCACTCTCCTCCTTCCTACTCCCCACTCCTTCCTCCTCCATTCTTCAAGCTAGGAAATGGAGATCTTCTGGAGACTGCTCTGTCACTTGTGATCTTGTACAGAACAGGAAGTTCAGGGAAGCAGAACTAAGAGAGTTGGAGAAAGCTGTTGACTGCAAGTAATTGGCCAAAAATGTAAACATACTTTTCTAGCCAATTTTCTATCCAATTTAACCGTCCCCTCCTCCCATGCCCGCCTCCAGGATTTCTCTAGAGTTTAGAGTTTTTAATAATATTTGTTTGATCTGAATTCATTTTGGAGTGTAATACTACTTTAAGTCTTTTCTGGGATAAGTATGTGGTAGTGGTGTGTAATAGGGAGAGAGACTGTATGCAGGCTGTGATTAGACTTTGCAGCAGCCTACCTATATGATGTAGTGGTCTTTAGCACTAAGTGAGAGAGTCATATTAGTATACAGGCTGTCTTTAACTCAATGCAAGAAGCAGGCGAGGCCTAATAAAACCGCTAACACATAAGGTGGAAGCGATTAGGAATTTGCCCATTTCTGTTAGCGTGAAGTACAATGTAGGTTGTTCCAAATTTTGGCACCTTAACAGCACCTTTGACTGACCTTGATGATTTTGTCCCTCTTAATATATGGCACCATATTTATGTAATTCATCAACTGATAAGTGTTTTGTCAAAAGTTGATGCCAATGTAATTTTACTCTTTTTGCTAATTTAATTATAATTTACTATACAACACAAAAACATTAAAGGAACACTTTGAAAACACATCAGATCTCAATGGGGGAAAATGTCATGCTGGATATCTACAGTATACTGGACTGGGTAATGTGTTAGGAACGAAAGGATGCCACATCGTTTGATGGAAATGAAAAATGATCAACCTACAGAGGGCTGAATTCAAAGACACCCCAAAAATCAAAGTGAACAAATGATTCAGCAGGCTAGTCCATTGTGCTGAAATTTCATTGCAGCAACTCAAAATGGTACTCATTAGTTTGTAAGGCCCCCACGTGCTTGTATGGATGCCTGACAACGTCGGGGCATGCTCCTAATGAGACAACGGATGGTGTCCTGGGGTATCTCCTCCCAGATCTGGACCAGGGCATCACTGAGCTCCTGAACAGACTGAGGTGGAACCTGGTGGCGTCGGATGGACCGAGACATAATGTCCCAGAGGTGTTCTATTGGATTCAGGTCAGGCAAGCGTGGGGCCATTCAATGGTATCAATTCCTTCATTCTCAAGGAACTGGCTGCATACTCTCGCCACATGAGGCTGGGCATTGTCGTGCACAAGGAGGAACCCAGCACTCACTGCACCAGCATAGGGTCTGACAATGGGTCCAAGGATTTTATCCTGATACCTAATGGCAGTCAGGGTGCCATTGTCTAGCCTGTAGAGGTCTGTGCCTCCCTCCATGGGTATGCCTCCCCAGACCATCACTGACCCACCACAAAACCGGTCATGCTGAACGATGTTACAGGCAGCATAACGTTCTCCATGGCTTCTCCAGACCCTTTCACGTCTGTCACATGTGGACCTGCCAGTGGTGGACCTGCCAATTCGTGTGTTCAATGGCAAATGCCAATCGACCTTCGCGGTGCCGGGCAGTGAGCACAGGGCCCACTAGAGGACCCTCAGGCCACCCTCATGAAGTCTGTTTCTGATTGTTTGGTCCGAGACATTCACACCAGTGGCATGCTGGAGGTCATTTTGTAGGGCTATGGCAGTGCTCATCCTGTTCCTCCTTGCACAAAGGAGCAGATACCGGTCCTGCTGATGTGTTATGGACCTTCTATGGCCCTGTCCAGCTCTCAGAGTAACTGCCTCTGTCCTTGTGTGTCATCCATGCTCTTGAGACTGTGCCAGGAGACACAGCAAACCTTCTGGCAATGGCACGTATTTATGTGCCATCCTGGAGGAGTTGGCATGCCTGTGCATCCTCTATAGGGTCCAGGTATCGCCTCATGCTACCAGTAGTGACACTGACTCTAGCCAAATGCAAAACTAGTGAAAAACAGTCAGAAAAGATGAGTAAGGAAAAAATTTCAGTGGACTCCACCTGTAAAACCATTACTGTTTTGGAGGTCGTCTCATTGTTGCCCATCTAGTGCACCTGTTGTTAATTTTATTAACACCAAAGCAGCTGAAACTGATTAACAACTCCCTCTGCTACTTAACTGACCTGATCAATATCCCAGGAGTTTAATTGACTTGATGCTATACTCTGATTAAAAAGTGTTCCTTAAATTTTTTTGAGCAGTGTATTATTTGGATATTTTCAGAAATCTTTCCATGTATCCGGAAGCAATAGATTTATGTTACAAAACACATCAATATGGAGGGGGAGGGGGGATTAGATAAGAAAGTGGGAGGGGGGAAAGGTGGGGGAAAATACTGTTTGAAAGTTTCCTAATCCTAAATTAAAGTCAATTATACATGTGTTTTTCAATATATTGGATGATAATTATTTTAACAATAAAAGCACCTCACTTATTAGACTCTAACTGCTGTAAAACATATTTGATCTCAAGATCTTAAGCATATATTATAGCAGCTGAGATTTAAAAATCTGGAAGTTTCCTAAAACATATTGAAAGCACATATTGCCTACCATTTCTAGAGGTCCCCCTTCTGTCTTGCGATGGTTGTAAGCTAATTAAAAGCTTGTACGATCTGCCCATCTTGGACAGGCAGATCGTACTTGCGATCATCGTGGAGCTTGGAGCGGTGGCTCTACTTTACAACATACACAGGGACCATGGGGAACAAACGTAGCCACCCGCCAGAAGAAAGTAGTGTCAGGATGAATTCAGAGCTGATTTGAGGGTCTACAGCCGAGTGATACACAAATAAGTAACATTTTTGTTAATAGTTAAGATACTTGAATGCATTTTTAAGATTTAACTCTTGAGTTTAGTGTTGTTTTAAGCCCTTTCAGGTGAAATGAATTACAGGGGTGGTGCCTTGGTGTTGACTATAACGTGTACTCCTGATCTTCTTTTTGAATAAAGATATTTGTGAGTGACATCCTTGGTAGTGTGACCTGTTTGTTTGGGTTCATAATCATCTGTTGTTCTTAAAATATAGTTCAACAGACCCTTTATTATGTTTGAGACTAAACATTACATCATTTTTAAGTTAGCACAATCTTCACTGTAGTAAAGATTGCCCTTGAGCTTCCAAAGCTGCCAAGTAATCCCCAATATGAAAAAGGCTTAGACTTGTTGTAGTAATATATCACAGAGACTATACCAGCAAAACCAATAATTCAGTTTTAGATAAATGCTGCCAGCAAAATCACACATTATCTTGTTATTGAAATCTCTGAAGTTTGGTTTCCTGCTCTGTCCACTTACCTATGCTTTTATATGCAATCTCACTTTTCCTATTCGATTTTTTGCTGAGGTGGTAGAGCAGGGAACTCATGCACGGAAACCTCCCCACTAATGTCCCACAAAGGTATATGGGCTATTAAACATAACAGCAACTTTCTCCATAATCACAACGTATGAATTAAAAGTCTGTCCCTAATGGGTCTATTTAGAAATCTTTAACTCATTCATTCATTTTTGTACATTAATTCAATAGGAAAAATAATAAATCCTGGGTGAATCTTGTGTGAAAAACATTATTATTTATATATACACTGAGTGGCCAGATTATTATGACCACCCCATCAGTACTTCGTTGGGCCACGAGATGACTCCACGAGATGACTTCATTGACTCCACGAGATGTTGAATGGTGATGCGAGGAATCTGACACTGCACTGTTGCAGACAGTCCAGTCTTTAAACACTTTAACAACAGCTGCTTTTGAACATTTAATGAATTCTGCTGTTTTGCTGATACTCGCTCCATGGCTCCGAGCGCCAACAATCATCCCATTCAAAGGCTGTTAAATCGCGTTGTTTACCCGTATCTTCAGAAAAAAATCACTTCTACTGTCGGTGTAAACAACCTGCTTCCCTATGTATAATGGTCTGGCCCTCTAGCAACTTCAGCGCGAAATTATAGCTAATTATAGCTAACTTGCCTACAAACGTCAGGTGGTCATAAT
This sequence comes from Nanorana parkeri, assembly GCF_000935625.1. Classification (NCBI taxonomy): domain Eukaryota; kingdom Metazoa; phylum Chordata; class Amphibia; order Anura; family Dicroglossidae; genus Nanorana; species Nanorana parkeri. The sequence continues at coordinate 1,466,503 of NW_017306351.1, read as the reverse complement.
AATCTGGCCACTCAGTGTATATGTGTATATATATATATACACCCCCAAATGTCCTGTCTTAGTTTTAGTATAGACATTAAGCCCTGCATTAACTAGACATGAAACAATTCTCGTTTTCTGTTAAGAACTTATCATCACAATGCAGTGGATGCAGCCATTTTTAGTGCCAGCTTGGCAGTTTTATAGTGATGTTATTAAACTGACAGAACACGTGACAATACTTGCTGCCTCCACTATAGATTGGTGTATCCTTCCATCTGCTATAATGGCTCACAGAAACCTCCTGTACACATTGATTTCTTGTTACCTATTTTCATCTCAAGATCCTGGGTCCTTCACTGGATTCCTCCATGTAAATATAATCTCCTTCCTGAATACCGTGTCGACCCAGTGTCTGTGAATTTGTGTCTGTGTGTGAAAGAGAAGTGCCTGACTCTTTTCCTGTGTGTTGTAACCCCTTCTGGGAATGGAGAAGTGGCTTTGTGTCAGAATGAGCAATGTAGTAATACATAAACATGGGGACTTCCAAATGGCATGCTCCATTAAATGGCTTAATAGCCTCATTGCCCTTTTCAGAGCTAGAGACTGTGGCTTTTAGTAATGTCTTGGTAAGCAAGGGATTCAATTGTAATCTGTTTATGTTCTATCTTTATTTTTCTGTTTACTGATAGTATTTTTGTGAATGTGTGTACATAGCAGAATACAGACTACTGTCCATTGCCATTGAAGGTGATTGGTAGGGGTCTTTATTGCATGCTAGGCATCTAACGCCGCTAAAGAAACCAATATACAAAGCGTAGTCATTTAAAGCTTGCATGTCAACATGAATTCTAAAGTATTCATACAGAAGTTACATCTAAACTAACAGCAGCTAATGGTACCTTAGGTGGAATCTTTTAGAGCACTTGGCAACCCCTAAAACCAGGGCATTCAATCATACAAATAGTAATCTTGACTACAGTGCTAAAGTTTTGTCCGGTAGGACTATTTAGAAGGGACCCCATGTAAAAAAATTAAAAATAAAGTAATACCAGGCTCTTAAGGTCTGGTAGGAATTTTAAGGAGGAACCCACCCACCAAAAATGGGGGGGAAACTTGGGGGTTCCCCCTAAAATTCCATACCAGACCCATGATCCGAGCAGGGCCACATGCCCTCGGCACTGGGAAGGTGCTTTTCCAGGGTCGCCCCTGGAAAAGCACCTTGTCCCAGTGCAGATGGGGACAAGGGCCTCTTCCCCACAAGCCCTGGGGCGTTGGATGTGGGGGCGCGGGCAGGGGGCTTATTCACATCAGGGTACCTCTTTAATAAAGGGGCACTCAGATGCTGCCTCCCCCCCGTGTGACTGAGTCGGGGTACTTGACTCACTACCCCTACCCATTCACTAAAGTGTTAAATAAAATTGTAAATAAAAAGTCCAGACTTTTTCAAAAAATCCTTTATTTGGAAAAAAATATATTTTATTTAAAAAAAAAAAACACCCCAAAAAATGGATCCACCAACGTAATCCAGGGTCAATCATGACGTCCAGTGTTGTCCATGACAACGATGACTCGACAAAATAAAAAATAAAACAATAAAAAATAAATAGAAAATATCATTTTTTTAAAACGCCGACCGCCGTCGTGATGAACACAAGCCGCATAATGGCATTTTGACAGATGACGGCAAAACATAAACAATTGGGCTGAGCTAGTGGTGACCGCTAGCTCCGCCCAACTGTGTAGTTTTACGTAATCTGACAGGTGAGCCATGATTGGGCAAAGTCTTGCAGCTGACCTGTGGTCAGGTGCAAGCGTTTAGCCAATTAGGGCTTAACAAGGCGCATTGCCTTGTGGGGCGTTCAGTGGTCGAACAGACTGCCGAAAATACGAACTAGCGATGTTCGAGTCGAATTCACGTTCGCCTCGAACATTGAGCCCAACACTAAAGATAACTAAACATATAACAGGAGCTTCTAAGTTCCTGAATTAGCCTAATTGTGTTACTTCAGTTGGCTTAACTTTAGTCTCGATTCACTTTAATTATATTGCCACAGGCCTGGAGGACTGGCCTAGGGAGCAAGAAAGCATTTCCCGCTGGGCCTATATAAATATTATATGTTGGGCTGGTGGTCCTTAGCACTCCTCAATTTAGCTCCCAATCTGAGCAGCCACAGCGGATGGATGTTATATAGATATCTGCCTCTTGTTCAGACCTATGATTGTTTTGTTTTGAGATGTTAAGGAACTGAATGCAGAAAGCTGCAAAGGAAATCAGTGCTGTAGGAGGAGGTTTGGCGGAGGAGACTCCCTTATCACCAATCACTAGAAGGCAGCAACACACTAGTGTGGTACAGTTTCTTTAGCCCGTAGAAAAGAATGACATGATCAGTTAAACCAGACAGGGCCAGTTGGTTCTGTGAACCTCCCAGGCTCCCAGTTCCCATTCCCCCTCTGAGGACCTGATAATAGTTTAGGCTTTGGATGAAGCATTGCTGTTTTAGACATGCTCTAGTTCTTCTCACAATAAGGATATGCTAGTCCATACAGTATACAACCAACTCACTCAGCTGGTGCATACAGTATACTGTATATGAAAGGGTGTGTTTCTGACTAGAGGAGGCTCAATCTGGCACATTATATGACATTTAATGGATGCTATAGTTTCTGCATTACATTACTATGGGGGACCTTAAATGCGAGAACATTTAAATGCGAGAACATTTTAAAACTGTGCTATAGTCATATCAGCCCCATCCCCTTCCCATGAAGCTCAATCGCTTTTAATTTCAGATTACACAAAACACAAGAAGAGAATTTCCATACAACACAGCAAATAGTATTTTATAGATTTAATTGCAAAAAAAATAAATAATAATTTATATGTTATGTTTTAGGCTATCTGGTGGCCACATGACTGCACACCCTCCATTTACTTTCTTTTCCCCATAACAGAGGGTGTGCTGTTGATTAAATCACAAACAGAGGGGGTACGTTTTGCCATCTGTGAGCAACTATGAGCAACTGCAGTTTGGCCTGCTGGGAGCCACTGTCAATCAATATAACAGCACTTGGAGGGGTGTGTCAGTTACACTAACCACGGAGGAAGCCCAGCTATACAAACTGGCTACGCCAACACGGATCTGCTTCAGCAGGACAGGAGAAGGACTGGCAGGATGATTCCATAGGAAACTAATGAATAAAACAAAAGGGGGCTGCATTTACACACACCAAATGGAAACACAGACACAGATATGGACTTTTTAAATTTAACCCCTCCTAGAAGAAGAATGACTCGCTTTCCTGTTCATTCCTGCAAGACAGTGAAGGCAACATAATTCCATTATTGAGCACTATACAGAACTCGCAGAGCACTCATTCCACCTGGCCGGCGTTAATAAGGAAGAACATTAGGTTTTATCACAGCTAGCCTTATCAATGACAGAAGTGAAATATATTAGCACATACTGTTTTAGGGAAGTCAGTGAGTACAGGAATTAGTAATAAGCTATGTGTGTTTATATTTTATAATTCTCATTTCAGCAATTTAGCGTTAGCAAATAGGAGAACAGGAACATTTTATATATATATTTTTGTTTTTGTTTCAACAGATTTGGAAAAGTTTTCAAATGTTGCTAAGACTGGTTTTCATCAGTTGCCATTTTCCTCTTTTGAATCTCTAGGTCATATAGCTGGGAATTAATTAAATGTCAAGACTTAAAGGTCCAGTGCCAGCTGTGTATATTGGTCGATAGAAGTAGACTTTCAATGGACAGATAATTTGCTGGTAACTGTTCAGAATTGCCTATATAACCAACCAAAAGTGTTGACTATAATGACAATAATCTGTTTACATTTCCCAAAATTAGGAAGGCCCAGCTAACTAAATTTTTTTTTTTTTAATTTTCAGGTTTTAGATTATGAAGGAGGTAGTGTGAAACAGCGCAGGGCACTGCTAGTTACACCGACATATTAAATGGGCTTCCTGTATTGAATGTCAGAAGCCCTAACCCTAACAACATCCCTACCCACAAGGGAAATGGGCTACACTTACTTCATAAATTTATGACAAGATTTTGTGAACTCAGGCAAATTAAAAAAAAACAAATCGTGCTTGAGAAGCAAAGGGGAAGGTAACATGTTCAGCCAGACTAGTTTATGTATGATTCATCAGAGATAATCAGAGGTCATAATAGTTCATTTACAATCCTGTGCAACCCTGATTACCTAAGCTACAGCACACTTTTTGCCACTTTGCACATTATTCTCCATTCAATAAAGAAGTATATAGCATGAAGAACCCTACACACAAAACAGAAAGCTTTTACAGACAGGCAATGTAAATGCTGAGGAATTCAAACTCAGAATACATTAAAAAGTTGAACTGAGCAGGGCTGAGCAGCTATCCCCTGAGCAGGGCCATTCCTAAAATTGGGCAGTCACAGTGATTCACTGGCACACACAAAGAAAAATTCCAATATCAATATCTTGTTCATATGTTTACTATGGGGTCTATTCACGAAGCTGCCGAAGAATCTGGCCGTAGCTTCGGCCGATCCTTCGGCTAGCTTTGGCCCCAGGACCCCTTCGGTTCAGTAAAGCCGAAGCTGGCCATTGGCCGCCCGACAGCCTGCTTCTGACAGCTGGCCGGAGCTTCACTCGGCTGCCCTCGGCAGCTTTGTGAATAGACCCCTACATGTTTACTATGTCGCTCTGATTAGGGGTGCCTGCAAGGTCCCGAAACGTTAGCTTCTGATGACATTATGTGACATTTCTCAAATAAGCATATCAACCAAATATTGATATTTTAATTTTCCTTTTTGTGTGTCAGTGAACCACTGTGATTACTCTGAGTTTTGCACAGCGCCATTCGTGCAATCACCTCAAGTACCACTAATATTGCGAGGTTGTGAGACCGTAAGGAGAGTGCAGGTGGCTTTCGGAAACACCTATAATGAGGCAGCCTGAGGCTTGTGCCTCAGGCTGCATCTCTTTGGGTCATGTGGGGTGGTGATAGGCAGAGCGAAATATTTGTTGTATACTGGGCGCTCTGCTGCACAATGTTTGCAGTGTGCCTGCCACCCTTTTTCTGGCCAGAACGTCCCAGGTGGGTAATAGCCAGATGGGGAGATGCAGAGCCTGCAGAGGGCGGCATCACTCTCGTATCTGGTGGCACTGTCTCCTCTACCCATATCCCGCTGCTCTAATTGCGTTAACTCCCCACCTCAACCAGCAAGAAGGCTAGAGACACCAATGCCCCTAAGCCTTCCTATTGGTCACTGAGGACACTGATAACATCACAATAAAAGATCAAAGGGGAATATTAGAAGGTGGAGGTGTTAAGTATTGCCAAGCTGGACTTGCGGACTCCTGGATATACTGACCATTTTGACATTGGTTTTCTCTGAAGGATAAACCTCTGCTTTTGCAGCTTTTCGCCACTTGCACAGTTTGAATTTTGACAGGTTTCCTTTAAAAGAGCTTTTTTTTTTAACTGCAGTTGAAAGCTTGCTTGAGCCTTGTTTATTTCACCATTTTATCTAGCAAAACGAGTCTCCACATGAGATACTACAGAGCTGCCTGGTAAAATCAATCAAAATAAATGAAGTGCAATAACACTTTTTCAATTTGTTTGTGCTGCTGCAAACTCCATTAAGACTTTGAATGTTTGCTGATGATTATCCATGCTGTGAGATCAGTATAAAATAATTTCTTGCATTGTAATGGTAATTGAAACAATAATGGCTTTATGTAACTACTTATTTAAAGAACATTCACATTCTGCTACATAAAAAAGTGGAGAGTACAAGGAGATGAGTGTTTAGACAACCATAAAAAATGCAAGCCACAGTTAATTATATTCTAATCTGGCAAATTTGGTAATACCCCAAAAGCTTGTGTGTCTGAGCATTTTTAAACCTGGCCATACACGGATCGAATTCTGTCCCTTTCCTACTGAATCAGCCGACATTTGATCCATGGGTGGCCGATGCCATTTACTTTTTTCCATTAACTTTTGTCAAAAGAGCCAGGTCAAAAATTGTCAGTCAACCAGTGACTGCACCCAATCACCTGCAATAATTTTACAGGTATTTTGACAGCCATGGGTGCCAACTGTCAGAATAAAATAATCATTAGGGACGATTCCCTAAAAAGTGTGGATAGGGGAATCAAATGTAATGACATGCATTTCACTTCACTCCAATAAACTTCAAAATTACCTATACAATATGAGGACCTACACAATCTATATAATCAATTTGTATCTAATCAGGTGGGCCCTTGCACTACATAGTTATTGGTGTATCTAAAGGAGATTGCAAAACCTGATTGTAATGTGCTTGGTGAGCTTAAAGCTGGCCATACACCTATAGATTATCTGGATATTTCCTATGGTCAGATGGAAAATGAGCAACAGATTCCTCCATCTACGCTAACCTGTGTGGATGAAGGAATCTCACGCTGGCTCAAGCGTCAGTATCTTGCCAGTCAGCCCCATTGGCTGTCAAAATACCTGAACAATTTGATTGGATGCAGGCATGGCATTGTTCAGGCATTTTGAGAGCCAGCGGGGCCGACCAGCAAGATACTGAAGCTTGGCACAGTGGGAGATTCCTCCATCCACACCGTTTAGTGTAGATGGAGGAATTTGTTGATGAAGGGGTCCTGGTGCCGAAGCTAGCCGAAGGATCGGCCGAAGCTACGGCCAGATCCTTCGGCAGCTTTGTGAATAGACCCCTAAGTGGTCTGCCTTTTGTACTTAGCGTCCTCACATTCAGTGTGTAGGACATGATGACTCAAGGATTCTTAGACCTCTGGAGTGGAGGGTGAGTGAGGCTTGAAGGACTGGTGGAATTGCCAGCTGGCTCCAAGGTTTAGGTGAGTACAACTTTGTTATTTTTGTCTTTAGACTAAAAAAAGCGGGCTACCCCCTCACTGCTAGGGTTAAGAAAAAGTTTGCCCAGAGGTTTTTTTTAAGGCATCTAATTGAAAGTAGGCAAGTAAATAGCATGTGATTACTTATAGTGATACATGTATCAGTGAGCCCATCATATGGATCTCTGACTAGCAGGAGAAGGCAAGAAGCCAATGTAAGCTTAGCATTCTATTGAGAAATAAACTGATAGCATGCTAAAAGACAAATGAGGTTAAAGTGACATTAAAGTATATTTTTATATATTTTTCCCTCTCCAAAATGTTAGTGTAAGCACTTACCTTAAATGTCTTAATCCGATCTTCTTCTTCTCCGATCCAGCGCTGACTCATCTGTGCTTGCTGCCTGCTGTCCATAGACTTACCTTGTGTCTCTCCTCGTCTCCCGGCCGAAAATCTGAACTGCACATGCGCCCGCCCCAAGATCCTTTGCGGCCGCCCGAGGTTTTTGCATATATCTACTGCTTGCTACTGCAAAAAGAGCTTTAAACTTTAAAGTAAATCAATTTGTAGTTTATCCTGAATAGGGTGTGTAACAAAAGAGAAAATGTTCCTTGAAAAGGGTAAATGTATGAAAGGGAGAAGGAGTCAATATAAGTACCTTACGGTTAGCGTTAACATAATCATCAATTTATAGCAGGTTCTTTTAATGATATCAGAAGGTAGACATGTGCATTCAGATTCAGACGAACTTGCTGAATCACAAAATTCAGTTGATTCAGCAGTCCATCCGAATACAAAATAACTAATTATTATATGCCCGAATATATGAAAAATCTATTCGCGCATATACTAGTTTATTTTGTATGGGCACCGCCATATTGCTGCATCCAAGAAGACGGCGCCCATACATCCGTATGACATCACATACATGTGACGCCATGCGCCCAGCCTCTAAGATGCCTCCAAATCCGAAACAGCATAATTATTCATTTCGTCAAACTAAACGAATTAAAAGGTTTTCCCCTTTTCTTTCGTTTCGTCCGAAACAAATTTTTATGTTGTGCACATGTCTATCAGAAGCAAAATGTAAGTACCTGACCTTGACTTGGTATCAGTCTTCTGCAGTCCCTGTACAACAGAACTAAGACTGGTTAATAGATCAGCACAAAGACCACAAGTAGCCAATCAGTTGTGCTGCAGTGGAAGAAGCATGCAGAAAGGAGAAAACAGCAGAGTGATAAATATATGAGATCTACTTCTACTTTTACTGTCCTGTCATATGTTTGAGGGGGGTAAAACCTGCAAGTGTTACTGAACTGCAGCAGAGAAAAATGAGGTTTCCTCCCCTGCCAGGCAAGACTGAATGACAGAGCTGTGTAAATGGCAGGACTGGATGGACAGAAATACAAATCCTTTAACAGGCAGAACATCTCCCATATATGTGTTTCATCTGTGTATGTAACTGTTAGCCTGGAGTTTAGCTTAAGCTTTCTGCTTAGCAATGCAACATAGTGACTGTGATATAGTGTTTCACATCCGCAATGTAAATCTTTCAGTCTGCCCAGGCTGATTAAAAATACTATAATGTATAGGGGCCTGTGATATGTGATATTGAAAGCTAAAAGTAGCATATTGAGTGATATTTTGTCAATGGGTGTTTAGCAAGTTGGATTTTTTCCTTGCCATTTTTTTTTTTATACAAAAGATTTTGTTAAAAGGGTTCAAAGGGTGGTTACATATTTGTGCCAAACAACTATGGCAGAAGCAAGATGTAACATATTATAGAAAGTTTAAGAACAAAAACATTGAGATTGATTTACTAAATTGAAATAGGCTGTTCACTTAGTAAAGTGAATTTGTACTTTACATAGGAATTTTCCCTTAGCTTGGTAAATGAGGTAAAGTTCTGCTGACTTCCACCAACCAATCATGTTAAACAAATGTTGTTGTTTTTTAATGTTCCTTGCACATGGTTAGGTATTCTTTCCAAAGTGAATTTTCACCACATTTACTAAGCTAAGTGAAAATTCCCTTGCACGGTGAACATGCTCTACTTCTTTAGTAAATCAATCCCAGTGTGTACAGCTTCAGGTTTCACCAAAGACAAGTACTTGGGAGGGGAAGTGGAGAGAACAAGGGGAAGTGGGGCCACATATCTGGGGTGAGATAAATCCAGGGCACTGGTCTTATAAGCTTCATCGGGAGGGTGGTTTGCAATTGTACAAGCCACGTTACTCTAAATTTCTTCTTGGTGTTCTTAAGGGAGGAAGTCAAATCCTCAATGATTTTGTGCACTTTTCCTGTTTTTTTTGTTTCGAAAAGAAAAGGTGTATAATGTCCTTAACTTTGGCCTAAAAGGGTCCTAAAACATATTAACGATCTACTAACTGCTAGAAGCAATGGCCACTACTTAATACTCATGCTTCTGGACCTTTCTGCTGCCTTTGACACAGTTGACCACCCACTCCTTCTTAATAAACTCTTTTCTCTTGGCCTCCAAGACTCAGCTCTCTCATGGTTCACCTCCTACCTATCTCAGCACTCCTTCAATGCCACCTATGACTCTTCTTCCTCCTCTTCCTCTTTCCATGGGGGTCCCCCAAGGCTCTGTCCTTGGGCCGCTTCTATTCTCTTTTTACACCTCCTCCCTAGGTCTGTTGATAACCCTAGGATTTAGGGCATTATTGTCATTTTCAGAGCATTGCATCTTTCGAAACACGTAAGGGTAAGTTACCCCCTAGTAGTAAGGTCTGCCTTGATTTTAGTTAGCAGTCGGACGAAGTTCGCCTGGTAGAGTTGGTTAATATTAGCCGTTAAGTATGTAACCAGGTCTTTGATTTTGTCCCAGCCCACTTGAAGGGAAAGTTAGGTTGGATTTCCATGCAATAGAATGGGGCATGAAGATATTTAATTTCTTTTAGGTTTTAGAGAGGCCTCTTAGGGCATCAGTGGAAGGCTGATATCTTGAGGCTGACCAATGTGATACACAGCATGTGTTTTTAGTCCCATGGTCAGAGTCGACCTGTGAAAGGCACCTCTGGGTAGATCAGGAGGATGAAAGTATCCAATATAATAACATAGTAACATAGTATGTAAGGTTGAATAAAGACACAGGTCCATCCAGTTCAACCTATGTTGAAACTCATCTGAATGTTTCTTGAATTTATTATCGCTACAAGGGGGCAATGGGGGGCAATTTCCCCCCTTTCTAGGTTGTTCCTACCCCCCCATTGTGCTCCCCCCGCTGATTCCCCTTTAAAACGTCCGCTGCCACCGCTAATGCAGAGCCTATCTTCTTTGACAGCTCTGCCGACCTGAATCTCCCCCCGCCCACCTCAGCTGCTATTGGCTGGGAGGGAGAGTGCAGCACTGCCATTGGCTGCCTGTGTACTTCAGCAGAGCGGGACCTGCAGAGGAAAATAAGTACATCAAGGCTGCTTGGGGATTTTCCTTCAGGAAACATCTTTGCTCCCCCCACTACACGGAGAGGAAGAAGAGGGCATGAGGACAGAGAACATTAATTTCTGCATTACATCCACCTCTGACCTCGCACTCTGCGTTACACGCACCTCTGACCTCGCACTCTGCGTTACACGCACCTCTTACCTCGCACTCTGCGTTACACACACCTCTGACCTCGCACTCTGCATTACACGCACCTCTGACCTCGCACTCTGCGTTACACGCACCTCTGACCTCACACTCTGCATTACACGCACTGCTGACCTCCGCACTCTGCGTTACACACACCGTTGACCTCACACTCTGTGTTACACGCACCGTTGACTTCCGCACTCTGTGTTACACGCGCCTCTGACCTCGCACTCTGCGTTAAACGCACCACTGACCTCGCACTCTGCGTTACATTACTGACCTCCACACCCTGCATTAAATTACTAACCTCCATACTATGTGTTATACATCCGCACCCTGTGTTACACCGCTGACCTCTGTACTCTGCGTTATAACTGACCTCCGCCCCAATACTAAAAACAGATGTCGGTACTTAACTTTTTAAAATTGACTCGGATGTCTTAGGTCCAGCGCTTGCTGGGACCTTGCGGCAGCCTTCTGGGCAGCCATGTAATGCCTGCTCACAGCGCTTCTGCCACCCGCACATCTCCCCTTAATAAAGACCCTCAACACACTCTGCCCAAAACATCAGGTCGGCACCCCGGAGTAGAGTGGCAGCACAGAGTATATAGCAAATTTATATACTATTGTTCTGCGACGCTCTATGTTTTGCTGGGATTTGTAGTCCTCTATAGCTGGTGGTATTCTGCATTGCTATATAACATCAGCGGTTTCTCCCTACAGGCTGTAGCAATCTGTGTCAGTGGGGACAGATTGACGATTACAGCCTGTAAGGAGAACCCTCCGACAGTCTGTGAGCTCCCCCCCTTGCAGTCTACGCACCTCTCCGCAGCGTCTGTGATCGTCTTCATTCCAGCAGCTGACCGCAATAGCCAGCCTGCTATTGGCTCTTTTAAATTGCAGTGGCCAATAACAGGCTGGCTATTGCACCTGCCCACTGCCAGCTGTCAATCAACAGAGGTGGACCTGGTAGAAAACTTCAGGTCCCTCCTCTGCTGATTGACAGTAGCCTGTTATTGGCTATTGCAATTTGAAATATCCAATAGCAGGCTGGCTATTGCTCTCAGCAATGAAGTAAAAAAAGAAAAGTTTAAAAAAATAAAATAAACTAAGATTTTAAAAAGTTAAAAAAATAAAGTTAAATTAATAAGAAGTAAAAAATATGTAAAAAAAAAATAAAGTGAAATAAATAAAAATGTAAAAAAAGTGAAACAAATAAAAAAAATAAAGTTAAATAAATAAAAGGTAAAAATTAAAAAAAATTAAGTTTAATAAAAAAAATACAAAAAAAGTTTTTGAAAAATAAATGGTTGCGGTATTCAGGATTGTGGGCGGCATTGGACTACGTGTCGGAACAGCAGGGCGCAGATGCCATCCGCAATTAAATCAGCTCTCGGCGCCCTGCGGTTGCGACATGCAATGAAAATTATTAGTGCCCCCCCCCAGATTTGACTGTGGTATCTTATGTGCCCCCCCTATATATTGTCCCTAGAGTCACCACCGCTCACATGAGAGTCAATTAGAAGTGAGGAGCCAAGGTTATTGAGGGTTGTAGTAATTACTTATGACCAACTAAGTGGGTGGACTGTGGGTCTCCTTGGCAAGGGTAGATGGTCACAGAGTGTCTCTCAGTCTGTGGCTAATGTCTAAAGTGGCACCCACCAGGACAATAATATGAAGGATGTCAGGGTAGGCCTGGGCATCTGGTTATAATAAAGTGTGCCCAGAGTTCTACCAAAAAGAAGAAAAAACCCTTGGAGCTTAGTGGGAAAAAGTCAAAGCTTACATATTTCAGGAATGGGAAGTAGAAATGTCCTGGGCAGATACAGTAGTAAGTAGATGTCAACTGTGATGTAGCTCTGTGGAGCAGGTGTAGCATGAAGAGGAGGCAAGGTTAGTCCTCGTTGGATGTAGGGTTCTGGCATTCACACCATTTAGACTGTGTTCTGGATCTCCATCTGCTCTTTGATGGTGTAGAAGCACACATGACATCAAACATCCCAGGGTAGGCATAGGTTGGGATAAATTGCACCATGCACACAGCCTTTTTGAGAATTCTACATACAATGTACAGAAAATATTTTTTTATTCTTCTTTAATTTAAAATACTGCATCCAGACAGCAATGTTCAGTGGATACATTTAGCATTTATTGAATAGACTAGACTGTACAACACAGACACTGCTACAAACATGGTTTAAGAAAACAGTGCACCATGAACATTATAAATTAAACCCATATTTAACATTTTATCAAAAACTTATTTTAGAGTATAACTCCACTCCAAACTAATTGTTTGGAAGGTTTGTGATCTCTGTTGGGTCTAGTTGTACTGATGTCTGTGTCCTTGTTGGGCAAGGCCTAACACTCAGTAGGACTAGTAGTGAGGGAAGATTTCTCCACAGGGGCACAGACAGCAATAAAATATCTTTAAGCAGGATATGGAAATGTTGGAGCTTTTATAAGATTTATATTGCTGTCTGTGTTCAAATTGAGGAGGTTGCCAGTTCTAACCTCCCACAATCTAAAATGTTTGGCTGGAGTTTAAACTATCTTATACATTCCTTTAAATTGGCATAATAAACAAGAAAACTGTCGCACTTGCTGTAGGAAACAATTTTAGGTAGGATCATTTGTTGCCTCTTAGTAAATGACTTGGGGTTGGAATGGGTTACAACTTTTCTGCTGAGAATAGCCATGTATGTAAGAACTGAAGTAAAATTTGGCTGCCAGGAGTGAAGAAAAATACTGTACATGCTACTTCTAGCTATGAGGAGCATACGCCTTTCCTTGTATGTGACTGGACTGATGCTTGGCGATTGGTTGTTCAGACGCCCAGTCCTGTCACATGATCACTGAAAGAGATCCCTTAGCCCTGTAAAAGTCACAATTTGGAGCCTACATTGGGTTAATACTCCTTTGCTCACAGAGGGTGAAGGGAGCAGTTGTGAGGCAAAAGAAATGTAAAAATATATGGCTGGTGGGGACAGCATTGAAGCAAATTGGTTGCATTGCCCACGCATGGGCATTTTTTAAATGCTTACTATACACAAATTTCAAAACATCATTTTGACAGCAACGACAGAGAAAATGTTTGCCATTTATTCCAAGAAATGACATTTTTACCAATAATTTATAAGTAGGAATGCATACTTATGCACACTTTTATTATAACTTGTGCATTTTGATTAAGGTGGGCTTTGAAAATCAAAACAAAATAAGTCCCATTTATCCTGCAACATAATTTCCTGTCACTGTGCCCGTTATACAGGACATATTTTTTCCATTACATTCATGTATGGCATAGTGTCAATAAAAATGTACAACAGATTGTGGAGCAAATCACCATGAAGGATGGTTCATAAGCATATTGCTTATAGCTGATGTTTAATGAAGTTTACACTTTAGAATTAATATACTGACAGTGTGGAAAACAAAGATTTAAAGAGCAAGGGATTACCTTGTATGAAATGAGAAAGAGAGAGATAGGGGACTGAAAAAGTGGCAGACAGAGGTGGAGAGAGGAAGCAAGTGACAGGCAGATATGAAGCAAGAGAGAGAAAGAGAGATGAAGCATGAGAAAGAAGAAGCAAGGGAGAAATGATAAAGTGATAGAGAGAAAGGAAGCAAGAGAAAGGGAGATATGAAGCAAGAGAAAGAGAGATGGAGCAAGACAGAAAGATGAAGAGATGGTGAGATATTAAGAAAAAAAGAGATGAAGAGAGAGAGAAATCAAACGTATCAGAGTGGAGAGGAAGGAAGAGAGTAATGGAGGGAGGAGAGCAAGACAGGAATAAAGAAAAAAAGAGCAACAGAAAGAAGTTAAAGAAAGCGGAAGGAAAGAGAGGGTAAGGAAAAAAAAAAGAAAAAGAAACGTCATTTTGTTCCTGCTCTTGAGAGGTGTTGCAGACATCTGTAAAGCCCATCAGGATCTGAATATGATTGAATATGCATCTGCCTATAAGGAAGGAAAGAAAAGAAAGACAGATTGAAAGCATAGAATTGAAAAGGAAGGAAAGACTGGAAGGAAGGAAGGAAAGCAACGAAAGGAGGAGAGAATGGGAGGGATAAAAAGAAAAAAATATAATTAATAACATCTGTCATTTCTTTCCTGCTCTTGAGGGGCTTTGAAGACATCTGTAATGCCCCCAGGAGCTGCCTATGATTGATGATGCTTCTGCCAATAAAATGAATAGCAGATGGATTGTGGTGTGAGGCAGCAGTTTACTCCTGAATTGAATGTACTTCCTGAATACAGTATGTGCACTGACTTTACACGCTTACACACCGTGGCATTTTCAAAAAACAAAGCTTCTTTGGTCATGTTTTGTTCTTATTTATTGCCAGCCTGGAGTTCTTTGTCACTGTTCTTGGATACAATGCATTGTGCGCCTATGCTGTGTGACTATATTCTTCAGCTCCATTACTGTATGCATCCAGGTCCTCGCTGTGTGTTATGTGTAACTCCCAGGAGAAGAAGTTTTCTTTGTAAGTCTTCCTCTTTCCTCTTGTGTAAAGAAGCTCTATGTCATTGTTGTCTAACAGGCGAATCAGGTCACCATCTGCATCTTTTATATTCAGGGCCACATCATTCCCAGGGAACTGAGTTCTGATAGAAAGCAGAATTAAATATATGATTACATAGACAAAAAAAAACAAACACTGACACTATTTCAGACTTTTTTGTTTTCATTTTCTTTACCTCCAACAGAAAAACGTTAAAGTAAGAAGGCAGGGCACAGGGGGTGATAAAGGATCAAACCAAGCCTCAGATCTTCCCAGGCACCCTTGTCCTAATAGTAAACAGTCATTTGTTTACAAAGTGTAAGTCTGCTTAGCATGCCATCTTAAAGTAGAAAAGTAGAACTGAAGCCCAAACTTTCCTTTTCAGTTTTGGATAAAGAAATAAAGTAGCATAACCCCTGTCAGCTGGTTTTGCCATCTGTGTCCCATTGGGGAGATTTCTCTTCACGTCTTGTCCAATAGCCACACAGAATAGGAGAGGAAATCCCTCCAAAGTGAGGAAAACCCCTGGTGGTACATAGGGTCACCAGAACTAGTGTCCCAATTGGAATATTTCTCATCTATTCCCGTTCTGGTGAAAACTCAAACTATGGGATTTTCTTTTACCTCTGATATTAGTGATAACATTCACCAGGAAACTGGGAGGATGCATCTCCCTTGCGGTATTGATGGTAATTAGTGGTAATTGTATACATATCTTATACATTCTTGTACATGTCTCATGACCTGCCTATAGGTGCCTTTCTACATGTGTGGCGTTTTACATGACGAGTTGATGCTAAAACTTGTCATTTATGAATGAATTACTGCCGAGCAGTAATTAGCGGTAATGGCCTGTTTCTACACCCAACCCACAATACTGTTTAAAACTGACCAATTACCCTTGGGTACACTAGGCTTGAGAAAAAATGTATCACCTTGTAAACCCAGTGAAGCTTTGGCCTAGGAAGTGGGAGGAACTCTACCTCCTCCCAGGTGCTAGACACCACAACCTGGCCAAGGTGTCAAGCAGTTCTAGTGGGGCGAGGACCGCATTCCGGATGTGGTATAGTGCTAACACCCAACCGCTGACCACGGCAGCAAGGTTCCTGGACTGGATTTGAGAGTCATCCCTGGGTCTGGTCTACAGATAACCAATTTTATGTTTTACACTTTAGTGTTGACTAGTATTTAGTGTAATTAAAGTAACTTGCTGCACTTTGCTGGTGCGCTCTTTGCCCTTTTTAAGATGTTTGTTTACTCTTCATTCATTTCATTATTAGTTTTATTATATTTATTATTTTTAATTGCTTGAATAAGACCTTACAGTACAGAATACAGTCTGGAAGCCCTTCCCCTTTAAAAATCCCCCTATGTTACTAAGTGCAAAATGGACCTGTAAAGAAAAAAAGTTTGGTTTTACCTACTTACTGTGCATAGGCCTCACTACAGGGTGGCAATTGCCCCCCCCCCAGGTTATGAATTGACCCCCCCCCTCCGTGTGCGATCTTTCTTTTTTATCACCTCTCCGCCGAAAGAAAATACATTCGGATACCCGTGCTGCCTGCCCGCTT
This sequence comes from Nanorana parkeri, assembly GCF_000935625.1. Classification (NCBI taxonomy): domain Eukaryota; kingdom Metazoa; phylum Chordata; class Amphibia; order Anura; family Dicroglossidae; genus Nanorana; species Nanorana parkeri. The sequence continues at coordinate 1,449,977 of NW_017306351.1, read as the reverse complement.
CACTCCTCTCTGCCGAAAGAAAATACATTCGGATACCCGTGCTGCCTGCCCGCTTCATTACTCTCATATTTTGTAATCCCATTTATATATACTTATTTAGTTTTTTTCAGTGGTATGATTTAGGGGGGGAAATTATTAGTGCCCCCCGGGTTTTGACTGGTATCTTATGTGCCCCCCATATATTGTTCCTAGAGTCGCCACTGTTACTGTTACTAGAACCATTGTAGGACCACCACACACACCGTGACCCTTCTCCTTCTGGCCTTGTCAAAACCTCCAGTCTATGCAGTCTGTATAATAGGGTATATCTAGTCTGACAGCTACGTATGCAATGGAAAATATCTGATTTCTGGTTTCGCCTAATAAACCTTTGTAATTATTTTTAACCATTTGTGATTTAAACATCCTGCAATATTATACAGCTATATGGTCATGGTATATTAGATGGCTAAGTGGTCAAATGAAGGTGACATGATTTGCTGGAGTCTGAAGCTCTTTATCTTTCTCTATCAATACTCCACCTCCAACCATCTACACAGCTTGTACTCTTCATGCCACATGCTACAGTTCTTGGTGAATGACTTATTGTACAGGCCATTAACTCTCTTAGCCTAGCATCTGAAGTGCAAGGAATAATGTACTTAAAGTGTACAGTATGTAAACCCTAACAATTATCTACTCTCTCATTTGCTCCCTTCTGGTCTCTTAAGTATAGTTTTACCCAATAACTTACCTGTAAATAAAGGGTGGATATACTTACCCTTCTGGCGGCCCATGTATTGAAAAGCCACAGCTTCTCCGCTCCCCTGCCGCTGTATGTATTGTACACTTCTAGTTGTGTAGAATACTTGTTCTGCCACCAGACAATAAAGTTGTTTCCTCTGACTCGTACATCATTACAAAACATATGAGTTGACAGGAGAAATCACAGTGGATGGCAGTGGAAGCAAGTAGTTGCCCAACTGGCCAGTCAAATACTTGCAGTGGCTGAGCAGAGGAGAGGTGGTGTCTTTATACTACTTGGTACACCTAATAGCTAAGTATATCCACACTTTTTTTTAACAGTGAGCATTTGGGTAAATGTGACCCTGTGGTAACAAGGTAAGAGTACTGGATCCTTGTGCAAACAGATCCAGATTGAGGAGCAGCGTGCCTTGCTACTGATCTTTCTTTTTTTTAACTCAAAATTTTAATGAATTGCACTTACACACCTCTGCTTTTTATTCTAGTTATGCATTACTTTAAAAAATCATTAAATGCATATGTAGCAGTCACTCCCGAACGAGCTGCTGGAATAAACAGGTTTTCCTAGCCTGTCTAGGGATTTTAGTAGCATGGCTGCCCCAATAGCACTTACCAGCCCTTCTGTGGCGACCGATAAAACTGAGCTCCAGACTGAAGATATGATGCCGGAAACTTTATTGTAGAACTGGGCGAGGTTTAGGACACATGACACCCAGGTTAGTATAGTAAATAAATTGAAGAGCAGAGTACTTGCAACCAAACTACTAGTCCATTCAGGAACAGACTTTAAGATTGCAGCAGAGGATCACTTTACAGGCTTCTGGTGAAGTTGCTCTCTGACATCTTCATCCTCAGTTCCAACCACTGGGCCCCAGGCTCAGGCCTCAGTGTGAGCACATGGCATGGCACCCTAGGCTTCAGGCCTAGTCAGATCAGACAGTCCATAGCAGCCTCCACCCTGGCAAGAGCCCCGGGAGAAAGAGAGCCTCACATGGTTCGCCCTGAATATTTATGTCCTCTCCCAGCCTGCCTCACCGGCCATGAACCTCCTAGTGAGGCCAGGGAGACATATATATTTATAACACTCTATTATTGATTGCTCAGCTCTGTGGCAAGGATAAATCTAGCAGCAGGGAGATGCAAACGATAACAGATTGCTTAGGGGAAACCAAATGAGCATAGACTATTAGATCAGTATCAGACTGAATACAATCTGCCAGCAACTAGATTTAAATAAGCACTCCTGTTTTGACAGGGGCACTACACATGTTAAATGGTACCATTAGAATTACCCTAAATGGAAATAATAATGGTTTTGGGTCATTTGTATTTAAGATATTTTTGTACAATTGGTATATAATATTTTGTTTTGTGAATACTGTCCCATGACAGGATCTGCAGGGCATTCTGGGTTTTCTAATAAAAGGGCACAACAGAAGCTCGGTGATTTTGGGCACAATTTCTGACTGAAACTTTGTACATAGTCGTCTGTACAAGGCAGGAGGAAGGGGGAGAGAGGGACATAATGCTCAGACTCATTCAGCAAATTTCAGCAAAACTGTTAGGACTCAGAGTTGGAAGACACATGAAAAGGAGCCCATAGTGCCACATGCTGGCTGAAAATGAACATACTACATTTTTATATGCACTGTTTTTTATATTTACCTGAATAAAAAACAAATCTACTTTTTTGTAGTCCTGACGATTACAAATATATAAAATATATGCCAAAAGTCACCGTCACCCAAAAAAATATAAAAGTGTAATTTTGCTGTAAAGAAATCACTCAACCACCTTCTTAAGCTTGTCCCTAAAATCTCTAGATCTGAGGCAAATTCATACTCTAGTGCTCCCACAGTGTTCTTCATCTTCTACCTTCAGAAAATCACAATCCCCATAATTGATGCACTGTCCTATGGACAATATGATGGATAATGCCAATTGTCACCGACAGGGCTTCTGTCTCTAAACCACTTTATGGTGGTTGACGTTAAGGCATATAAAACATTAACACAAAAGGTCATTGCATTTTATTAAAATTAGGGATGCACAGATACTTTTCAAGTACCAGTGCAGATACTTGGCATTTTCATGAGAACTACCAGGGTTGCAGCGGTTGCAGCTGGGACCTGGCTCTGGCACTCCACCACTGTCCTGAAATCATTAGTCTGTATTGTTTTAGTCACATGACAATACACAAAAATGTATCAGTACTCGTACTTGTAAGTACTTGGCAAGTACCAGTACTCATACTCGCAAAACTGGTATCTGTGCATCCCTTTATTTATATTAATAAAAACAAAATCGTACATTAAAACAGAGATGTACAAATCCCAGGAGTTCCGTGTGCTTCTTACAAATGACAGCTGCCTCCTAACTGTTGGATTTTTCTCTAGTGTAGTCCTGGAGCTCAAAAATATCGGTACATGTACTCGTACTTCTACCGAGTACTGCACTTGGTATCTGTGCAACCCTAAATAAAATTCTGTCTTTTAAAATGATACACAATGCACTCCGTTTAAAAAGTTCTCCAATCACCATGCTCATCACAGTGAGTATGACAAATAGCCTAATCTACCATATCCAACCACTAAAGTTACGGTTGCTTCCACTGATAACCGCAAAACCTCAAGCTTGCCTTGGCATGCGTGACAGTTACGTGAGGCTGGATGCTGCTTAGTCCCGCCCTTAGTGTTCTGGCCTTTGACTTTGTGAAGTGCCTGACCCCTCTGACTCAATGACACTCATCTCTTCAGCGCTCGCCCGCTACTTCTACCTCTGTCACTGCCGGTGTAAATTGCTAGGTGCTTCTGGGTATGGGAGAGCATGTGACCACTTCCCATGATGCAGTGCTCTGGTGATCATACGCTAAGCCTAAGTAGTGTCACATGGTGAAGGTCAAGCTCCCTCTAGGCTCCTACATCAGCTAAAACTGGCTGCTATGGAAGAAATGTGGCGGGGGCATCGCTGGAGAGTGTCGGTGAATCGGAGGGGCTTTTAAACAGATAGTCACTTTGGGAGTTAAAACCTCTGTCAGGATTTAAAACCATGTGTATCCCCACTAAGAACATTTGCACTCAATTCTTGTTCTCCCTGACACCTGTCTCATGGACAGGAAGTGATGCCAGAACTCCCCAATGGTGGTGCAGAGAATAATAATTAAAAAAAAAAAAGCTGTTTTTATTGCTGTCGGTGTCTCCTGTTAAAAGACAAGAAGTGAAAAGAAATATCCAACATGTGGACACAGACCAGAATAAAGCTTTGCCAGCAGATTTTATTTAATCTTTTTCTAATGTTTCTATAACCAAGAAAGTAATAATATTTGCTGGAACTGTATGACATATGGAATGCACCTTGGCAAGCAAAGGATTAATGCACCCGTGAAAATGTGAATATATGTAGAAAGCTATAGCACAAAACATAAGACCTTTAGTTTCCTTTTGTGGTGATTTACACATACATTTTCCTTTTTTAGTTGACAGGTCCTCTTTAATGGCACTGCTGATTAATTATTCAGTATTTCTGAATATTTCAAGACACATAGCAGGCCAAAGTTTATAATATCCAGTTGGTATTGATTCAGTTCCTTGCTAAAAATACCAATGCAGCAAACCTCTGCCTTGTGCAGGAAGACAGCCTTTTAAAGCAGTGACCTTTTTCAACTATCGGAAATGCCCCTTTCCAGTAATAATGTCTGCACTGAACCAAACTACCAATTAAAGCCCACAGCCAATCTGATGGCAGCCAAGCTTTTCTTAAACACAATCAATGTAAAGGTCTCATTACTCTGGGTTTATTAAACAACTCTTCTGAATAACCTAAGGTTGGATTTTACCTTATTAGCTCCAACAGCTCCTTGTAAGTGGGAAGATTCTTCACATCTTCTTCTAAGGAGATATCTCTATGAAAGAAAGAAATGCATAAGTAATGTCTTTACCATTGCTGAGATGTGGAAGGTCATTGGTGCATCACCCCTTACTATAGTTACCTGATGTGACACCTGTCATAATCATGAAAATAGCAACGTAGCCAGCTCACTGGAAACTTCTCTTCAGGTAGGTCTTTGATGATTCTCACAAAGGATTGTGGGAAAATACCTACTCGATCAGCCACGGATCCCTGGTAACCAGAAAATGGTTTTATGAATGATGTATATGATACGAGGTATATGAGCACACCATTATTATCTAATATATAATTATTATACAAAGTTGTGTCTACCAGCTATGATTAGCCATAGCTGAGCAAAAGATTGCTAGAAAGGATGTAGTGCCAGGACCCTATTTTCTTATCCAATGGAATGAAGCAGCACGTGCAGGGCCGGATTCACCACAAGGCCGGCCACCGAGGCCATGGCCTTGAGGCGGCATGGAGTAGAGGGGCGGCACAGCCCATGGACATTCATAAAAAGTTAGCAAGTTAGTCAGGCAGGAACGGTCTTTCCTGAACCAATGCTGATTGTCATTAACTATGCCCTTATCCTTAACAAATTTTACCAAATAGTCCTTAATTATACCTTCTAACAGTTTACAAACTACCGATGTTAGACTGACCGGCCTATAGTTCCCTGGTTGGCATCTAGCCTTCAGGGAACTTATAACTTCAGGGAGTGTGAAATCAAGCCACAGATAGAAATATAAATCACGGTATAAGTGGGGATGGATGCAGTACATAAGGATGATGTTGCCCCCACTCTCTCTTACCTTTCTTTCCGAACCTTGTGTAACTTTCTCGCCTGAACCACCTACAAACAACCCGGTGTGTTCGGCATAACCCATGTCTGTGCTCTCTGATTGGCCACCCCCAAGTTTTCCATTTTCATGGCAACCACTTCCTTTAGTAGTGCCAGAGCTCTTTACAATGGCTTCAAGTACCCAGCAATGGCTACCTGTATGCTTCATTAAACACTGCCAGCGCTAAAGCAAGGAGTAGAGGGCCCGGCACTTTCGGATAAGAGCCCTTCTCACTGACAGTGCTATACCTGCGGCGTTAAGATCTTTAATCACCACAAAGCTGGAGGTGATACACATGGATTTATTTAATAGGCAGCTACTTGCTTACTGAGAGCTGAACTATCTCCATTTGGATTAAGGTCTTTTTTCTGAACCTTGTATGTATGTCATTGGTAAACAACGAGAATGGTGGTGGTGCTGAATGGGGGGGGGGGGGTGGGGGAACCTGACCCTGGAGCAGCCGGGAGAGTACATCTGTCCCTGAGCATGGTAAAGGCTTTCTTTGTCATTCAGAAAGAGGGACATATCAGCCACGTTACCCAGAAAATGTTCTAACAGGCCAAACAAACAATCAGAATCCAGGAATCGGAATAGCACTTTACTGTATCTTATGATAGCACCATGAGGACGTATATCATATTAGCTATTGGATTGGTGGCTGGATTGACTATGACACCCAGACTAGCAGTAACTGTAATTGTAGCCACACGTGGAAGGAAATTACAGGATATCAATGCTGGCCTTGTAGGGATTCAGTTTAGTGAAGAATTTTGTACAACATACTCATACTTTCTAATGGGGGGTAAACACATGTAAGCAACCTCATTAGGTACTGCCTTTATTTAATAATGGGGTATCTAATGACACATTGTGATGTGCATGGTTGACGAAGGGACTGCCTAAAGATCTGGTTGTTTGGCTCATAGTAAATCAGATCCACCCATGACTCAACTAGATATTTATATATATCGTAGACACATATGAAAATATAAGGCCAACAGAGAGGTGCCTACATAAAATTGGCACAAGGTGAGGGAAATGGCAGAGCTCTGGTGATGTTAATTTTTTGAAAATGTACATTTATGAACTGATGAACTACATCCTTAATAATATTTAGAAAAAGTCCCACTTTTGTTTTGCTACTGAGGGAACTAAAAAAAGGCACACATAAGACAGGGGGGAACAGAAACAAAGGTACACCTAACACTGTACCTCTGTTTCCAGGCCCCCAGTGGCAATATGCCAGTTGGACACACAAGACAGCACACAGAACCAGCTCCTGCCGCACACTGTACTCTAGACTCTGCATGCCCCTCCTCCTACAATTTCACCCCTTCTTCTAAACCTCCTTATCACCCCCCTCACACAAATACTTCCTGACATCTCACCTTCTCCCGGTATTTACATCCCTCCTGGCAGAACCTCCAAGGCTGGGCAAAATTGCTCCTGTCCCGCCCACACACATCTCTCTCAGAAGCAGACATCAGTGTAAGTTGCCCGGTTCCTGGGCTGCAGTTGGCACTATAGATCAAGCTGCCCCTATGCTCTGCAGCCGGCATGAGAGATCACCCTGCCACTGGGCTCTGCATCCAGCACTTCATGTTAGTCTAATTTTTTTTCTCTGAAACCATATTAAGTTGCTGCCTGCCTACTTCTCCCCCCTCCCCACACACATACAGAAAAACAAAAACTGACACACATTAATATCTGACCACTTCTCACCCAACCCTACACCCTACCCCACCCCACACCCAGCTGACATCACTGTCCACTTACTTAGGTGCCTACCTCCTGTTAATAGGCACCACGCACCAGCCAATTCAACTCCTCTTCCCCACATCTTACACCATTCCCAGGGCACTTTTCACCCCCTAGCTGACAGATATTATTCCATGGTCGCTTTCCACCCTCACCCTTACCTCCCCAACATCTCTCCCTGACCACCCCACAGACACCCCAGCTCAAAGAGATCCTTCCCCAACTGACTCCTTCCACCAACAGACATCCCAACCCTGCTTCTATACACTCCCATCCCTGCTATGAAAGAAAGCCCTCCTCCTGCTGCAAGACATCCCTCCCCGACCACCTTATACCCCACTGCTGACAACAGAGATTTTTATCCAGCCTCCATGCACATCCTCCATTCTGTTGATAGACATCCTTCTTCATCTGCCTCAACTCTCCTCATTCCCCGCAGTGACCATTCTTTCGTGTACCTCTATGCAGTGTCTTGACCCACAGATAACCCACTGCCTCACCCACAGATAACAGTTGTCATTGCCAGTCTGCTTGGCAGCCCACCACCACATCCCTTCTGACAGAGTCAGCATAAAAACCTAAAGCTGCACACACAAAACAATCAGAGTGTGCATACCCTCTGAACTCTTCTTCTGCATTCTGTCAACCTTTATACTGTCCACACTCTCCTCCTGCACACACTGCCCGCTGACATACTTTTTCCCTTCACTATCACTAGCTCTAACACATTGACCCTTTGGCTGCTCACAGCCACTAACTTATGATGAAGTGCTGGGTTAATCGGCTCCTACACCCTATTAGCTGCTGCACAGCTGGCGTCCAGGCTCAATGGCAGGGCATTATAAATTAACTCCAAAATTCAATGACCACAAATTCGATCAAAATTTTAAAAAAAATCTAATTGGATTCAAATTCTGTGGATGCATGCGAATCTTGTGTTCCACATGAATTTAACTTTCAATACTAGTATATATCTGGTATCTGGGGATTCTGAGAAGGCACTAGGAGAACGTAAATTAATAAACAGGTACCTTGCAGTACCTTTAGTATTGGTAGTAACAGATTCCCTTTACGTTTTCTAATAAAAGTTTTCATGGACTCTATTCCATGTAGCTATACAGTCCATGTCTTTTCTCACCTCTAGCCATTCTCTGTTTACTCGACTGAGAAGATATACAAGTTCTCCACTCTTGAAGTTCAATTCTTGAGCAGCATTTCCTTTAAAGTCAAATAAAGCCTGAATGTGACAAACAAGGTAGCAGAAAGTCATTTCCCTGAAGATTCATACAGGCAAAATCAGAGTGACAGTTTGTGTACATAGACCTAAGTAAAAATGTATTTCACAATACCTGTTAATGATCATCATAGGCTCAAAAAGCTAGGACATACCAAACTGTATATTTTAGTTATATCTGGATGACTGTGAATTCAATCACGCACATCATTCATTTATCTTTCGAGGATTCCTCGAGAAAATGCCGTGCAAACAGCATTCAGCCAGCATATGGCTGGTTTCATCAACTTCATATGTTTCTCACCTAGGGAATTTATCCTTTATTTTCTTCTAATAACTTGCTGCTAAAGTTTTTTTAATAATTTTTTCACGATCAAACAAATCTTTCCTTAATTATTACCTATGTTTAATGCAGATTTATGAATTAGTTGTTTTCAGGTGCTCTATTCCTTTGTTCGCAAAGTAGTAAAGAATCATAGCAGATATACTGGGTGCTTCTCAGTATATTCAAACACAATGCCTTGAGCAAAGTCACATCTAACATTGCCTGCCGAGCCAGAAACACAAATTAGCTTGTGACTTTTTATGATTGTCAGTATAATAGGAAAAGTAATGGATAGAGTTTTAAGTTTTAAACATTTTAACTGGCTTTTTCACACAGCACACAGTACAGATTGGGTGTGCTCAGTAGACTATCATACTAGGCCACCAGCAGGTCTTTGGAGAGTGGGAGAAATCTGGAATACCTAGCGGAAACCCATACAAGCACACAGAGCAAAATGCAAGCTCCTTGCAGATGATGTCCTGGCTCAAACTGAAGGCCCCAGTGCTGCAAGGCAGAGGTACTAACCACCAAGCCACTGTACAGCCCCATTTCTATACAAGAATTAATATATACGTAAGCCAATTCATCCACACCTCTGCTCTGGGTCGCTCCATTTCTGAAATATGTTGGGAGTTTTTCTTACTGTTGAGAAACAAATACAAATTATGAGTTGGTCCACATTGCTACCTGATTCTGTTCAGGATATATTGAGCTTTAAGCAATACATCTTCCTAAAAATGTCATGCCCCATGCTTTGAGCACAGTGCTGTAAGAAAAAATGTAAAATAGGGATTGAAGATTCTGGTAATCCTGACTACAAAGTGTTTATCTATTGCCTTAGTGAAATGAAGAAATGTATTTTAGCGGGTTAAAGTACCTTTACTCGTGAAAAGTCCCGAGATCCTCACACCTGCACACCTCAGCCAACATTGAAAGGTGTTAGTTGCGGTCTACAGACCTCCGTTTATCTCTATGGTAAACGGGGGTTATGGTAAATCACGGCATAAATGAAATGGTTTTATACAGTAAGTTCACTCCAGGACTTTTAGTAAAAGGATTTTGGGGTTTTTATATGGTGCTCGAGACCTTTGGCCAGATCTGCCACCTCACTTGAACTGATTTTGGGAGAAGACTAGAGTAGAATGAGAAAGTAAAATAGAGTGATATTTAAGCCTGCTATAGCAACAAAGGGATAAACCCCACTACTATGGCAAAAGAGGGATTTCTTATGATCCCATTGTTATAGTGATGCAGGGATCTGTTGCGTTGTCATAGGGATGGAGAGATTTTCCTCATTGCTCTGGCAACAGAATTATACTGCTACAAGCTCACTCCTGTGATGGACTATAATCTCAATACAAATTTAATAACTAAATATGGGATTGTAGTCCATCATGAGAGTGAGTTTGGAGCGGTGGCTACTTTAAAACACACACGGAGACCATGGGGAACAAAAGTAGCGACCCTCCAGAAGGAAGGACAGCGTCAGCACCAATTCAGAGATGATTTCAGGATCTACAGCTGAGTGATACACAAATAAGATACACTTTTGTTAATAGTTAGTGTACTTGAGTGTATTTTTAAGATTTAACTCCTGAGTTTAGTGTCACTTTATCTCATTGAGGGCTTTATGTTTTAGTATGCATACACGAAAGGTTCGTTCACACAATTGCGTTGCAGTACCGTACTGGTGAGCTTCAGAGCTATTAATTTTGAATGGCACTTCAAGGTGCCTTCATAATGCACCTGCATTGCAGTGAACCACAACAAACATTAACATATTTAAGGAGAGGTTTGTGATTGTTTAGGAAGTCTTACATTTTACGAGTTGGAGGGCGTAACCTGCGCAGGGCACGTGGGACGCTTTCACTGTCAAAGGTTGTCTGGTAGAAAAATATCCTAAGGTCTTCATCTAGTAGAAGCCATACTGGGAAATTCAACAGGCCCTGTAAGATACACTTTTGTTAGAAAATGCCGAAAAGATTCTGTGTCATACATAAATAAACACAAAATTGTATACATAAATACACAAATATTGTAATAATAGGTAAATACTGTCTGAATACATGAAAAAATTTGTATTCTTATTTGAATCTCGGTGTGCTTTCCGACCAGGCATTGCAGTTCTCTCTCTCAATGTGAAGAGTAACTGGTCTTGTATCTGCCTCCTCCTGTATTTTTCTGCGGGCACCTTGTAGTTGGTGCGCTTGCCGGGTCCCTCCTACTGTTCTGCTCTCTGCACAGGCTATGTGCAGCACAGTGATGATGTCACCACTACATTTACATGGTAAAAACTGTGTTTGCAAAGGCATATGGTGCCCATAAAGTGGATTTATACCTTTTTCGGATTTTACCGACTATCTATATATATATATATATATACTGTATCTATATCTCTATATCTATATTGTGAGAATTAGCTTAAAATGTTAGCACATTAGGGACACTTCCACTTGCTTGCAACTTCTTTTTAAGGGTTTCTTTGCCCACTTTTATTGATTTAAACTCACAAGTCCGCACAGGTTTTCGCTTGCAGGGGTTTTCAAACATAAAGTACAGCTTTTTATTCAGCAAAATAACACTTTCAAAGTCTCCCTGACTCCAGGCTGCCTCTTTACCAAAAAGCCTTTCCCACACAGGCTGTATCGAAACCGCTTGCCACACCAGCACCCACACATGTGATCTGCTCCCCAGTCCGCCAGACACACAGACTGGTTCCAGGGTGGAGCTGCTTTGTTAGGAGGCTGGGAGTTCTTAAGGTGCCCATACACCTTACAATTAGGCACGTCCCGATACCGATGCTAGTACCGGTATCGGGGCCGATACAGGGCATTTTCAGGAGTACTTGTACTCCTGAAAATGCCCCGATGCATAGATCAGATACCGGTCCTTCAAATTTTTTTTAACTAGCTTCGGCCAATGACCCCCATAGCCCCTCCCCCGGAATACCTTTCCACCAAACGCAGGCTCCCTCTCCGCTCTGACTTCTCCGGACGGAAGTGTGACAGCATGGCGGGCGGTAAGTGTTCTGTGAGGACAGTCTCTTCTTCCTGCTGGTGCTGGCTGCAGCAGTCTGTGTTCCTTTCACGGACCGCTGTAGCCAGCACAAGAGGGGAGAAGAGACTCCGGCTGTGAAATGCCCCCCTGTATCTTAGCTGCTGCTGCTCCTCCGTGTCCCGTCCTTTTCAACTTGATGAAGCTGTTTGCTTTTGTTGATAGATCACAAAGTGTCAGATGTCCGTGCTCCTTATGTGTAATGCATTCACCTGACTTACACAGCATTTTTCACTCTCAATGAAAGAAGAGAATGTCCGTTCAGTGTGCTCACGGGGGAGGAGAGGAAAGAAGCTGTAAATCTTGCCTTCACACAGAACGGACCTTCTCTTCTTTCATTGAGAGGGAAAACGTCTGTGTACGTCTGGTGAGGGCATTATTAAACACATAAGGAGCATGGACAGCTGACACTGAGATAGATCACCAAAAGCAAACAGTTTCATCAAGTGGAAAAGGAATGGACACTTGTAACAATAGCCAGCCTTGGTCTTGGTCTTGAAAAAGTGGTATCGGGACATCCCTACTTACAGCCATCGCAAGACTTTTGTCTTGTGATGGTTGTAAGGTAATTAAAAAAACGTACGATCTGCCCATCTTGGACAGGCAGATCGTACTTGCGATCATCGCAAGCCCGCCCCGTTGAGGGGCGGGCTTCCCACGACTGCAATGCTGAATGGGCAGTGTGTGCTTGCGCACACGGCCCGTGCAGCATTGGTCTTACAAGCAGGCCACAAACCCGCCGACAATCGTATGAATCTCGGCGGGGTTTTGAGCCTGCTCGTAAGACAAAAGACGTGCAACCGTACAGTAGAAATGGTCGCACGCCTTCCATACACCTGCCGATTATCGTTAGTTCAAGTGGCCGTATCATAAAAAAATAAAGTATTTAAGTGATGAAATTGTGATCCTTATGGACTGTGTGCTTAAAAGTAGGTAGAACATTCAGGAAAATGTAACACTTATAGTTATATAGGTCTACAAAAGATCATAGTAGTCCCCTTGACAATGCTGCATTCTTCTTATCTCCCAGGAACACCATCATCACCTTTTTTTATAGTTAATATTCTTGGTTGTGTGTACAGACATCTGACACTCAGCCCCCTTCCCCTGTTGCTACCTTTCAATCTATGCAATCTATTACAGTCTCCGACATATTAGTCTCTTTATAACCTAGAAGCAGTGACCACTTGAAGAACAAGTGTTGCATTTATCAAACGTTTGCAGAGCTGTGGCCATAATGCAGTGTAAATCTACAACATAGACGTTTGCACACTGAACAGCTCTGCAAACTTTTTTTTAAATACATCCCTAAATAAATGGTTCCTCATGTCTGCAGTAAACTAATGGCATCATGTTTTAAAGATATTTCTCCCAGTTGACAGGAGCTCAAGAACTACTGTTTAATCATAGGTGTTACAGATTTCTAAAACAGAATAATAACACTGCCAAGTACTATGATTTGCCTGGAATATATTATTGCAGATTGTAATTTTACTGAAAGATCCACTAGCAGACAGTTCTTCTCAGTCTAGCCATTGAACATCTGGCTCTTTGTCAAATGTGTCACTTGATTTTAACTTACTGCACCTGTGACATTGTTCTAACTGAAGAAAAATGTCTGCAATTGCAAGTGAGATTTTCTAAGCACAGCAAGTTTTGCAACTGTCAGTACATGTGATTGGAAGCTAAGGGCATTGTTTAACACAAGGGCATACGTTCAGCGGAAGTACAGAAGAAACCCATTCACAAAAAGAAAGCATTTGAATTCTTAATATGACAGTACTAAAATGTATTAAGGAAATGTCATATGAATTTCAGAAAATATATTACATTAGCAAAGATGGAAGCTAAAAAACAAAATGACTAATATTAAATGAAATACCATATTACGTTATACAATTACTTTTTTTTTTTTAGAAAATCTGAAAACACATTAAAAGAAAAATGTGGAAATTACTTTTTAGAGGGCAAAGCAAAAATTAGATTCATTTTTTTTCATGTGTCTTCACACAGAGGTTGCCAGTGTTAAACAATCTGTTGTTGAGATGTAGCCAATGTTTCACATTCCAGAAGAGGTACTGATAAAAAGGGGCAATCCATTCAAAAGTGTTATAAAGGTTGTAAGTTTCTATCCACTCACTAAATATATTTCTTGGGATAGCTCCCTGCCATAGTCCCTGGCTCTCTTAGCATCCACCTCGGAGCTTTTGGTGTTCCTACACAACTTTGAGCATCGCCATTCCTCCAGGTGCATTCTCCATAAGATACCACAATAATGATGACCTCCTTGTAATAGCCACAGTAGATACGCAGGCTTTTGAACCTGAGCACATACATTTTGCCACTAAACTCCCAAAGAGACATAATAAATAATTAGGTGGATCGATTTTCCAAAATTTGCTAAGGGATATAGTATCAGTTTTGGCTGGTATAACCCTTTAAAGAGTATGTATAAAAACCGTCTCCTGAAATTGCCCTTTCATCCTTGTTACCAGGCTCCCAGAAAAGCCAAAAAAATTATTTTTGAGACAGCTATTAGCTGCAACCCCTCAAGTTATTCCTATTTTTTTTTTTTTTAAAGATTGTCACTCTTCCGCTTTCTCTTTCGATTAGCCATTTCAAACATATTATGTGGATGGAGGAACTTCTTGCCTCCGATACTGACACATCTACTAGATTTATGGCCCAGTGGACCATGTGGCGGCATTATTCAACTTCGGATGCGCCTTAATATATTTTTGTAATCTTTTACCCTCTCCCACGATTTTTTTTATATTTCTTCTCTCATGAATATGATTTTCCAGGGTCCCTCCTTTCTCTAACTACTCCCTTGTTCTGTTTCTCTCTTCTCTTGCTTTCTTTATTCTTGTTTTTCTCCTCTCCAGGCTTTTCTACTCCTTATTTACTGTCGTTTTTTCCTACACAAACAATCCATAATGCTCAGTTTTCGTATTATGACAATAATTATGTTCTTTTGCTTGATTTCAACATGATTTTCTCCTCACTAATGTACATCATATGTCACAATATCAGTCATGAAGTGAGATTTGTTTTCTTTGAATCTTCCAAATCGATTACATGCAAACTGATTTATTGCACGCTGTTTATCTGTTCCACTAACATGTCATGGTCTTACATTTTGCTGCCATTGATGGACCATTGTTTTATAATTGCTAAGCGTAATGTTTGAGTTATCTGTCATTTCCGTGAGCGTCGAACAGTGTGCTGCCTGCCGGGGGCTCGTGTTCGACACATTGCGGAACGAATTGACAGATTACTAGATGGGGTTGGGCACGACCCCGTTGTCATGGTGCACATCGGCACCAATGACAAAATAGGAGGAAATTGGAGTGTCCTTAAACAGGAGTTCAGAGACCTAGGTGCTAGGATGAAGGAAAGGACCTCCACGGTAGTTTTCTCAGAGATACTGCCGGTGCCAAGAGCCACTCCGGACAGACAGCGCGAGTTGAGGGAGCTTAACAAGTGGCTCCGGAGCTGGTGTCAGAAGGAAGGTTTTGGTTTCCTGGAGAACTGGGCTGACTTCGCAGTCGGCTATCGGCTCTTCAGCCGAGACGGGCTGCATCTTAATGGGAAAGGTGCAGCATTCCTGGGAGGGAAAATGGTAGAAAGACTGGAGGAGCTTTTAAACTAGAAAGTGGGGGGG